>NC_087491.1:3361590-3664621 GCF_036417665.1 Passer domesticus
AGCACTTCATAATCCTACAGAGCCAAGCCAAATTATACTCTCTCTAATGTGAAACAAGTCTGAAAGTGCATTTGCCAGGCACTCCTTCCCCCAACAGATGCAGTGCTTAGGCAAAAAAAACAGCCAAGACTGCCAGGGTTCCCCTTATCCTGGTTAGCCAGAAGATCAGGTAAATATATCACAAAGCTCATATTCCAAGCTCCTGCACCTTCAGCAGAGCAAAGAGATCTGAACCTGTGATAACTAATGAGTAAGTGTGGGAAAAGAAGGTTTATGGAAGTGAAGTGGCTCTTCCACAGTCTCAGGAGAGCTCGGGGCACTCACTGTGAGCTCCCTGCCAGAGCACCTCCACTCTGCTCCTCGTTTTCTCCCAGCCTCCCAGGATTCAGAACAGGACACGCTCAGCAAGCAGTGAGAACAGAAGAGCCTCAGCCACTTGGAGCATTTGGCCAGTGCTCTAGAGCTGCCATGGACTGCTCCAGTCACTTAGATAAAGGGAGAAGATTACATGCTTGTACAACTTCTTTAGCAGATGATAAATGCTATTTACATCTGTGATACAGCAAATATGAGATTTTTCTAAGATTATATCCACAGAGAGGAAGAGAGCAGGAAGCAAAGCCACTGTTCTGGCTGCAGTCACAGTTGCTGAAGTGCCATTGGAAATCAGCTGGAGACCCTTGTAGATATGAACTGATAGCATAGGGAAGACAATGGGAAATTACACTAAAAACTGTAGAAATAAAAAAGGAAAACTAAAAAGGAGCCATTTCATCACAACCTCACACGTCTAGATTGGCTTCTAAACCAGGAAAATCTAATTCCAGGACCAACAAATGAAAGGCTTTAGAAAGTACAGCAAAATAGGAGTTTAATTTGTTTACAATAACTCGTGCCATTATTCTCTGCATTAGCAGATTCCAGCTTTCAGATGGAAAAAAGGTTAATGAAAAAACCACAGGCATAGTGTTCTCCAGGACCTGACTGGGAACACTTCCAGAAAATTAGATTGAAGCAAAAGGCAATGGAGTAGATTAACTAAGATTGGATTTCTCAGAGAAAAACAAGATAAACTGGATTGAGTCTTTTTCATCCTTCCCTAAGAAAAAATTGCCAAGACTCCCAGTGGTTTCCTGGCAGACTTGTGGAGAAGTTCATGCTGGCAATGTGCTTCAGCTCAACTTCCCAAAATTCTGCTGCAGGCTCCTGGTAACTTTCAGGTGACCTTCAGGCCAGAGCAGGGAAAGAGCTCTGCATGAGAGCCATGGCAGCTTTCTGTTGGCTAGAGGGGTCTTCACAGCAAATAAACCACAGAGGAAAGGAGAAAACAGTTAATTTGAGTTCACAGAACATAAAGTTGTGTCTTCTCTTGGACCTAACATCTGACTGGAAAACAAGCCAGCTGAAAGGAAACTCCTCAGGGCCCTGCTCAAAACTCACCCTGTGAACATGGCAGATTTTGTCATTTACTTGTAATGCAAAACTGGCAAAGATTATTCTCAATGCCCTCCCTTCTCAGGCATTAACCTCTTGTTCAGGGATACAGGGTCTCACTAATCCAAATCTTGAAGTTACATTGTAAAGGGAAAAGTGAAGTGAAAAATCCCCCCAAACCTCTTTCCAAAACAAAAAAAAAAACCCCAAAAAACCCCACAAACCTTGTCCTTGTACCATTGCAGGTCAGAGTCAGTGGCAGGGATGATAGCTTTAAAATAAAAAAGCAAACATGCAGAAGTGCTTGGAAAGGTGATTTAATTCCTCCTCTCTACGGGCAGAAATTATCCTAATTCACAGCTTAGTTAACAACCTGGCCTAGATGAGAAATCTGATATGAAATGAAAAGCAGCCAAATCTCAGTAGGAAGTGGTTATACAAAATTCCTCCATTCTCAATCCAAAGTTGTGTGGGAGCCTGCAACTCCTGCCAGTTCTTATATTTCCAGTACCTTGTTTTTTGGAGGGGGGGAGAACAAAAGAAGCAAAATCCTACTTATTGCAACCATTTTTGTGTTTGCAGCAAAAAGCATCACTTTAATTTTGTATTGTACAGCAGAGCAGTGCAGTTTCACCAACAAATCCTTAGTTAGAAAACCAATCCTCATTAAAACAACAACATTCACACATTATTCCCAGTGCCCCCTTTTTAATGAAGGATGGGAAAAAAATAATGCAGAGTCCAAAGCCTGATGAAAGCCTCAGGAAACATTACACCATAAATGACAGGATTTGGGATTATTAACTTGAACGCTAACTTACCCTATAAGATCCCAGATGGTTACTCATGAAAAATCCTGCAAAAGCTTTACTGACCTCAGGCTCAAGCAGAGGCAAGTTAAGATCAAACAGACTGAAAATCAACTTAATAAACAGTTCTGAGGAGCGTTTCATCCACCTGGGCACAAAAAGCAGGACTAGTAAGCATTCTGGAGCTTGGAGTTCAAGCACAAACAGGAAGGACTGGCCTCTGCCTGGGAACTGCGTGGAACCACAAGCCCACTGCACACTCAAATACAGATGAGGACTATAAACAAAGCTGAGATGAAAAAAGGACAAGTGGCTAAGATGTGATGCTTGCTGAGTGCTGCAGGTTGTGCTGCTACAGCCTCTTCCCCACAATGGCATTAAAACTGGCCAGTGCTGAATCCCAGTGAAAAAAAATAGGAAATATACACAGTTATAAGACTGGGCTAGGAAGACAGTGAAGGGTCTGAAAGGGCCACACAAGGAGCAGCTGAGGGCTCTGGGATTGCTCATCCTGAAGGGGAAACTGAGGTCACAACTCACCAGGCTTTGCAGCTCCTCCCGGGGAGGCAGCTCCAAGCTCTGCTCTGTCCTGAGGGAATTGCCTCAGGGTAACCCAGGGCAGCTCAGGCTGGAGCTCAGGGCAAGGCTCTTCCCCCAGAGGGTGCTGGCACTGCCCAGGCTCCCCAGGGAATGGGCACGGCCCCGAGGCTGCCAGAGCTCCAGGAGCCTTTGGCCAGCGCTGCCAGGGGTGCCCAGGGTGGGGTTGCTGGGGGGTCTGGGCAGGGACAGGACTGGGCGATCCTGGTGGGTCCCTCCCAGCTCAGGAGATTCTGTGATATCTGTACCTGTAAAACCTAAACTGAAGTGCCCCACCAGGACTTAGCCACGTGGGTCTTCACCACTTAAAAAACAAAACTTCATTAACAACAAACCAGACAGAAGAAATACAGGAGCCAAAGCAACAAACTCTCTTCATTCAAGGGAGCACATTTCCCATTGGAAGGAAGTTCATGCCTTACCAAAGTTGGAACAATCTCCTCCCATCGAGAATTTACACCAGATTATTATAGTGGGTTTGGTTTTTCTTTTTTTTTTTTTTACAGAAATAATATTCTGACCCTTTCCAGGTTTCATTCTAAATTCATCACACATTCTGCAATATAAAAGCTGCTTAACACACCCCTTTATCTTCTTCTCCCTTTAGAAGTGGAACCACTGATATCCCAATTATTGCAATAAACTCCTGAAATACTGCAAACTCAGCTCCACAAGAGACCCGGCAGCTTCCTGCTCAGACTCAAACGTCCAGTCAGTACAAACCTCCAACCAGTGCCAGCAAACACCCAGAGCCAGGAAATATCAACCCTTATTGCCATTCTGACCTCCTGCACATTGTTCTTCTGCGTTTCAACATCATTTGGATCTAAGGTGAAATTAAAGCCAGCCGGTCTCACAAAGCACATAGAGATACCTGCTCTCCAAGAGGAGGAAAACACAGGAAAACCACAACACGCTACAAAAACCTCATTAAGCAAACCACCAAAACGGTGTGCTTCTCAAGGCACGAGGTGAACGTGGGAACCTGCTTCAGAGGGGCTGCTCACACGCAAGGAACTGTTGGGATGTCAGGAACCCAGCGCACGGCTGGTGCCCTTGGGTATCCCAGCGACAGCCAGCCTGGAGCTCAGCAGCGCCCGGGTGTCCCCGCCGTCCCTCCCGAGCCCCACGGACGCACAGGGCCCGGAGCGGAGCCGTGCGGGCCCTGCGGCTCGGCCCGGAGCCCCGGCGGGCCGCGGCTCCCTCACGGCAAGGGCAGCCCGCGGCCGCCTCTCACCTTGGTACCGCAGGGCCGGGCTGGGCGCCTCTCCCGGAGCCCGGGCAGCGCTGCCTGCACCCACACCGAGCTGGCCCCGCACCTCCACCCTCACGTCCCGGGGCTGCCCATGCCCTGGGGCCCGCCTTGGTCCCGGCCTGAGGGGAGGGGGGGGGCGGCCATGGCGCCCCTCAGGCGGGGGGGGGGGTGCGGGGGGCACGAGCCCACCCCGCGCGCGCGCCCGTCACTCACCGCGCGAGCGCCACGAGCCGCGGCCTTGCTCCGCCCCCGCCGCCAAGCCCCGCCCCACCACCGACACACGACTTCCCGCCCTCCGCCGCGCCCGCTAAGCCACGCCCCCTCGACGTACACATGATGGTCCCGCCAATGACGCTCTCACAAGCCCCGCCCCTCTTGCGGTTCAGCCGCGCCTTCCACACGCCCCGCTGTGCCGTGAGGCCCCGCCTCCTGTGACGTCGCGCTCAAGCCCCGCCCCGCCGGTGCCGGTGCCGCCGGGCCGCAAAGCGCGGCCGCCGCCCGCCCGTGCCCGCCGGCGCTCCCCGGCCATGTTCGCGGCCGCGGACGAGGACGACGCCGATTTCCTGTCCCCGGCCAGCGGGTGAGCGCCGGGGCCGCGGCGGGACCCGCTCCCCGCCGCCGGGTGAGCGCGGGGCCCGGGCAGGCCGCGGGGCCGTGGCCCCGGTGAAGGCCGCGGCGGTGAGGGGCGGGCAGGCCGGGGCTGTGCCCCGCTGCGGGAGCGCCGGACGGGCCCGGCTGCCGGCGGGGCTCGGGGCGGCCCCGGGGTGCCCGACAGGGCTCTGGGGCCGAGAGCCCGCTTTGCTCGGGACCCCCCCGCTGCTCGGGGGCGGCCAGGGCGGGGGGCTCGGTGTCTCCACTCGGGGAAGGAGCGGTGGGAGCCCTCAGGGCAGCCTGGCGCCGTTCCCCCGCGCCGGCTCCTCCCGGGATCCCCGGGCTGCCCCTCCAGGGTTTGTATCCTGACGTGTTGCCGCTCCAGGAGCTGCGGTTCCCCTTCCCGCCCCCTTCCAGGAGCTTCTCTTACAAACTAATCCTCTCTCTTTACAGAAAATTTAGTTGTTTTTTAAAGGAGGTTCACTAGCAGTGGTGTCATCCTTTGTGTGAATTATTCCCTTGCCCCCTGATATCAGGAGCAGGCTGAGCGGAACTGGCCTTGAAGCAGTGAAATTGCAAACAATGTATCCTGAAGGCATAACCTCCAGCTTTAAACCCTCTGCCCTGAGCTGGGAGAGCTTCTGCCGTTTTAAAACTTAATAGGAGAACGTTTTTCATGGACATTTAAAGACAAAATACTCCAGGAGCTGAATGGTGGTTTCTCTGTCCCATATTATTTTGGGTATTGTAAGAATCAGCTATTTTATGTCAAGCTAGTTCTAGTCATTACTTCAAAACAACTTCTTTTTTTTGTGTAGTTTCAGTTCTTACACCTTCAGTCGATTTTTGAGGAAATGAAACACAATTGTATCACTTTCCCAACCTCTTCATCTTCTGCCTATTCAAAATTAAATGGTTAATTAACATAAAGCAACTTAACCTGCAGCCCTTTGTTTCCTTCCAAACTGATGGTGAACACTTTGTATTTTATTTCATGGAACTTCTAGTTAAGGGTGTTCATTATGTATAATGCCCATGTTAAATAAGGTTAAATGGTTTTATTTCAATTTCTAGAGCCAGATTAGCCTCACTCTTTGGCCTGGATCAAACAGTCTCAAGCCAGGGAAATGAATTCTTCCAGTTCACTGCACCAAAGCAGCCCAAGAAGGGTCAGACAGCAGCTGGTGAGTAACTGGCCTTGAGCATGGGGAGCACACTCAGCAGCATGTGTGTGTGGGGAGAACAAGGGCCCGTGTGAAGAGCAGCAGAGCCAAGAATTCCTGAGCTTTCCTCAGGGCCGTTTTCCTCCAGTGCCCTCCTGCACCTGGATTTTCAGCTGGCCTTGGGTGACTTTGGAACTGTGGTCTTTGTTTCTCTGCGATTTCCCACTGGAGTTATTTCCCCTTGTGGGAGGGAGCGTGTCGTGGCGGTGCCCCCAGCCAGCCCTGTGCCTCTGAGAGCTGTCCCTGGTCTCTGTCCCCACAGGGCAGCCCCAGAAGGCCCCGGTGGCCTCAGGAGCCCCCTCGGTGCTGGTGGCCACGGCCGTGCTCGCCTATCGCTAGTAAGTGACTGCAGCCTGTGTCCCCAGCCCAGAGGGGAGGTGTTCCTGGTGAACGGGAAGAGACACTCATCCTCAGACATGTCTGCATGGGGGGATGTGCAGGGCAGTGGAAGTTCTGCTCAAGAACAGTTTCAGTTGCTGCGCTGCAGCTCTGGGTGAGGCAGCTGTGAGGTGAAGAGCAGCTGTGGGTGGGAGCTGTGTCCTGCCTGCTGGGCTGAGGCGTGCACTGCTTCAGAGGCTCTCTCAGATGCTTGTGGCTCATGCACTTGAGAATTGAGACATGAGCAGAGTGACAGCACTAAAAGTGTTTGATGCTCCCATCACTGAGAAACGCTTCTGCCCTGGATCTGTGAGAGCAGTTTTCAACTCACTCCACAATGTGTGCTCTTGCCTGTGGGCAAGCAGGAATGTCTCTAAGCTAAGCAAGGCTGCTTGACATTTTACACCTGGGAAAAGGGATCTGAACTCTTAAAGCATTCTGACTTAGGGATAGTTGTGCAGCTGAATGTCTCCCTTATCTTCCAGTACAAATGGGCAGTACTTGAAGCAAGGCAAGTATGGAGCAGCTGTAGTGGGGAACCACGCCACCAAAGAGGTGAGAGACACTTCCTTCCCTAGCTCTGCCATGCTCACTGCTACGAGATGGTGTTTTTGTGAGCTCTCCAGGTGTTTTGCTTTTGATGTTGTTCTCCAGCTGCTTTTCTTTCTGCTTCCTGGGTTTTCCTGGGGCTCAGCCATCCACCTTGGTGACATCTTTCTTTCCTGCAGTCTGTGAGTTTGTAAGAGCTCTTACAACTTGTGTCTGAAATAGTTTGCAGTGTTCCTGGAAGTCATTCTGGTATTTATTCAAAATGTCTTTGACCACTGGATCACATATTTTTGCAGATGGAAATGGATATAAAGGAAAATTCTGTCCAGCAGTACAGAGATGCTTTGCTTAAGTTTTGTTCTTTTGGTATCAAAAACATCTTTCCTTCCCAAGTGTTCCTTGAAGAGCACAGAACTGAGGTGCCCAGTAAATTGGTGTTTGAAAGCTACTTTGGAAACTCTCACCCCTCCCTGGTGTTGGTATTTGTGATGTTTCACATCCCCAAGTCCTCATTCATGTCTCACTAAGTTGATTCTGCTTTGGCAAGAACAAAATAAATCTTAGTTTGGTAACTAAATTCCTGAGTCAGTGATCTGGGAGGTGTTAAGCTGTGTTGCTCTGGGGGAGCTGGGGAGGACAGGCAGTGCAGGAGGGAGCTGAACCAGCTTTCCTCAGGCTGCCTGTGTGATAGCACATCCACTGGGTCACCCCCAGTTCACCACTGAGCTGTGTCCACTGCAGGTGCACAAAGGAAAACACATCTCCATAACAGATTATGTTTAGTAGAGCCAAATATGTCAATAAATCTCATATCTGTGTTGTTCAGTACTTGGAAAACTCCCTCCAACTTGGTGTGTTGTGTCAATAGGTTGATGCAAAGATTTCACAACAAACCTCTTCAGGGAAAATGTCTTTCCCAAAAGGGTGAGCAGGGCCTGGCACAGCTGCCCAGGGCAGTGGGGGAGTCCCCATCCCTGGAGAGGTTTAAAAGCCATGTGGATGTGGCACTTGGGGACGTGGGTCAGTGGTGGCCTTGGCAGTGCTGGGGAGTGATCTTGGACCATTCAGTCTCTGCCAGCCTAAATGACTCTGATGGTTTGATGCCATGTGTGCTGAGTTCTGTCTCTGGAAGGGTTAGTGCACCATCTTTTTCCACTGTAACCATGAAAAATGTGGAATTAGTTAAAGCATCTTGTTTATTATAAAACAATGAGTTTCACTTGCTTAGTTGCTGCAGCTAAATAAAAGCCTGGAGCAAAAAACAGTTTTAATAAGTGTCACAAAACTGTTAAGTATTTTTGCTGTGGTATATTTGACAAATAAGTACTGAACCTTAGGCTCTGTGTGTGACAAAGCACCTTAGAATTGAAGACATTTTGAGTTCCTGTTTTTGTTCTTTTTCCTTGTCTAATTCCTTGTGGAATCCAGTACAGGATCCTCCTTTACATCAGCCAGCAGCAACAGATCACCTCTGCAAGGATCCACCCAGGCTTTGTGCTCACGGTGAGATTCTGCCTTGGAAAAGCCTTTTTTGATCACAAAAACCAGAAAGTTGGCTGTAAAATTCTTCCTTAAGCCTTGGTTTATAACCTCTGAGATCAAATATCTGAGTGGCAGAGCAGGAGTGTCCCAGTGTGACTGTCCTCCTCATGTGTTGCACAAGAGGCTGTGGCAGCTCCCTTTGGCTGAGCACCTCCTCAGGAGATTTCCAAACCAAGGCTCCTGTAGGAGGTAAATTATTACCTGTGCTCACAGAGGTGTTTGGGGTTTGCAGCCCTGTAGTGGATAAAACTAGCAAAATTCCTTTTGCTGAGAATTTCTAGTTATAAGTGTCTGAGAGAATACAACTGAGTAAGCAGAAGGAAATGATAACAAGGAAATGTTTTCTCTCAGAAATTTTACACTCAGCATTTTCCTGCTGTTGAGAACAATCTGGAGCATTGTGAGCTCTAAAATGGAATCTCTCAGGAAGTTGATTTCTGCCAGTTTTACAGAAAATTGATGTGTTGGTTTACTGTTCTTAGCTTGTCATCAGATGGCATCAAATTTCTTTCTAGGAGAGAGAAATTTCACTCCAAAATAATGAAATTTCTGTCCCAGCTTAGACCTTGCTCTCTAGTTTTTTGTAAGCACATTCTTGAAAAATTAATGGGTTTTATAGTCACTTCTGATGACATGGGTTTAGAAGTGAGGAAGAAGTGATTTCTCCAACTGATTCTGGAAGCCTAAATACACAATAAATTTCACAATAAACTGTGAAATGTAAATTACTTTCACTTAAAAATTCTCAGAATATGTTAAAGAAGGAAGTTTCTGAAAGGTTTCACCTTCCTGTTTGAAGTGCAGCGTGTAGGAAGAACTTAATATTTGCTCACATATTCCAGTTATAATAATTCTTCCATGATAATGAGCATGTAAATAAAGGCTAATTTTGAACTTGGGCAGTAGAACAGGGTTCTTTCTGCTTAATCTCAGTAGCTCTTATTTTAAGCTTCTTTTGGATGTGGGTTTTTAGTTCATTTAATGTTTAACATTGAAATTATTTCCTCTCCCACAGGTTCAGCCCAACAATTACAGCACGTTCTACGATGATCAGAGGCAGAACTGGTCCATCATGTTTGAGTCAGAAAAGGCAGCAGTGGATTTCAGTAAGCAGGTAACTGCTCCCCTCTGGGCCAGGCTGTTCTGGTGGCTGGTTTACAGCAGGGGCAAATCAAGTTTTGTTTTCACTGGAGTTCAGCTTTGAGTGTGTGCATAACTGTAATGGAGACAGGTCTGAGAGGAGCCTGCCCTGAGTTTTGTTCATTAAAACAAATCTCTCTGAGGCAGGGAGCCTGTTGCTTCTCAAGATTCCCAAGTGCTGCAAATCAGTGGTTCTGTAGAGCAGAGGGTGTTTAATCAGCAGCAGTGGAATGCCCTGGGAGTGCATTTCTAGTGTGGGCTTGATCAGAACAGCAAGGAATGCATCAGATTCATGGGTGGAACTTGTCCATTAAGGGCCAGAGACATTGCCAGGCTTTTCCTCTGCAGGTGTGCATTGCCAAATGCAACAGCTCTCCAGCACTGGACTCAGTCCTCTGCCAGGATCTGCTCGTGGGAGAAGGGCAGGGGGTGGAAGGAGGAGACTCCCTGGAGGTTGCCTACACAGGATGGCTGTTCCAGAACAACGGGCTTGGACAGGTAAAGACACCTCTGCCACCTCCTGATGCTGAGTGGGACAGACCCTGGGAGGAGCCTGCTCATCCAGCATAGTCCTGGTGTTGATGTTGAAGTGGGGTCATCTGTATTGCCTATAGAATATCAAGGGATTCTGGCATATTACAAAAAAAATTCCTCACTGAAAGGGTTGTTGAGCATTGGCACAGGCTGCCCAGGGCAGCAATGGAGTCACATCCCTGGAAGTGTTCAAAAAACAATCTGGAAGTGGTGCTTGGGACGTGGTTTGTGGTGAACAGGGCAGTGGTGGGGAATGGTTGGACTTGGTAATCTTAGAGGGCTCCTCCAACCTTAATGTTTGTGTTATTCTGATACTGTCCAGGGGGAGGTGATTGAAATGCTTTTAAACTCCTGTGGGCTCTCTCACACATTAAATATTCATGTTGTATTTTGCTTGACCCAGTCCTGTCCTAAAGCAGGTCTGAAGTCTGAGTCTGCAGTTATCCTTCACTTCATGAAATTGTACTTCAGGAAATGGACTAAAGCTCTGTCTTACAGCTGAGAATTAATTTTGGTAGTAGTGAGATGGGAAATAGCATTTAACCAGAGGTTTTAAGAGTTTATGGAATGTGTAAAGCAGCATTCAGAATCTTGAAACAGTTGGGGAATCCATGCATTTTGTGTTCTTGTTCAACTCTCCAGGTGTTTGACTCTAATGTTAACAAAGACAAGCTGCTGCGGCTGAAGCTGGGGTCTGGAAAGGTCATCAAGGTACAACTTCTGGCACTTTCATTACAATAATTGAAGTCTCAGAGCTTTGAATTACTGCATATCTTGTTCAGGATTCATACTTGCTATTTCTGTGTCATTTATTAGCAAACACTCTGTGACAGTGACTCACTCAAGCTTTGCACAATAGAGCCCAGTCTCCTTTTCAACATCAGTGCTAGACAGGAGTTGTCCTCTTTGGTAAAAAAAAAGAAACTTCCTGTTTTCAGGAGCTGGGGTTTTATTGTCTTTGTTTTTCTGGAAGTCACTTCATCCATTCCCTTGTTCTTGGGGAGCCCTGTTTTTAAAGGAAACAATTTTTCATCCAGTTGCTGTGTTACTTCCTTATGTTATCCCATAAAATCAGGGTTTGATCAGTCAGAGATGCTTTGTTCAGGTCATTTCCATGTCCTGAGTAATTTGTGTATAACCTGTGTAATTCAAATATGACCTATTACAAATTGTCTTTTATTGAAGATGTGCTATTTGTCTGCTTTATCCTGTATCTTACTAATTTTGCCTGGCTGTTAGAGCCATCTTGTTCAGTGCTGGCATCCCTTGGCCAGCTTGCATTGCTCTGACTTCATGTCCCTCATTACAACTATATTCTTTGGTTGCTTTGTAAATCTAACCAGAGAAATTCAGATATCTTTGGAGTCCAGTTCTCCCCCAGAATGCTGAGTGAGTTTGCCACTGTGTGGTGGAGCTCCATCTTTATTCTTAAGTTAACACTGGGATTTACAACTGGCTGTCAAGATTTGTGGCAAGACCAAGGTTTAGTGCTGCACATTGAAAATAGAGAGGATTTTGCAAGAATCTCTGTATATGTGTTTTGGAACCTTTGCCTGACGTTGTCTTAATTGGGGTAAATAATGTCACTGATCCAATGTTGCTTTCTCTTCTGCTGCCTGTGCACACCAAAGGGCTGGGAGGAAGGAATGCTGGGCATGAAGAAAGGAGGGAGAAGGTTCCTCATCATCCCTCCAGCCTGGGCCTACGGGGCCCAGGGCGTGGCTGCTCGTGTCCCTCCAGACTCCACTCTGGTGTTTGAGGTGGAGGTCAGGCGGGTGAGTGTCTCCTGCCAAATGTTTGGTTCCATCTGCTTTGTGACTGCAAGGGGGGAACCTGCTGTTAGTGTGAGAACTGCAGCTCAGAAACTGTTAGAGACCTCAGCAAGATGTGTATCTTTAATTCAAACAAGCAAACCCAAAACAGAGCCCTAAACCCAGAAAATCCCTCAGGGCTTTTGTCTGTTGTAACTGTCTTGGGATCTTTTAGCTGTCTTATTTGTGAGTCACTTGGGAAAACAAAATACTGTGGGAGGAACGAGAGGGTGTAAAGACTCAGCTTCTCCAGCTCTGAATCAATTGGCTGCTTTTCCTTGAAGTGCAGGAGCTCCACAGGCAGTGGCATCACAAATAAATTGATGACAATTTTTGCAGGAACTCAGAAAAACATCTTTTTTTTTTGCTTCATGCTTTTTAAGGTGAAGCTGGCAAAGGAGTGCTCTGGTTCAGATGGGCTGAGTGTCAGTTCAAGGGATTCCCCTGCACCTTCTCCAGTTCCCAGCTCAGACGGCTTCTCCTCAGACTCGGGTTTGGTGCCTCCCTCCACCATCCCTCCAAAGCCTGGGTAAGGGGCAGCATGGCCTGAGCACATTTCTGTGTGCTGCACTAATGCCTCACTTGGCAAATGTGGGGCCTCTGTGCCAGCTCAGCGCCCTCCATGTGGCAGAGCAGGGCTTGCTAACAGGACTTGCTGAAATTTTCTGCTTGAGTGCTGACTTCCAGACTAAAGCAGTTGGAATGGGCTCCAGTGAAGGAAGTCATCCCAGCATTCCTGAGATCCAGGTGATCCAGGGATTGAGCTGTGTGGGTGCTGCTCTAACAGCTGTCTCATCTCAGCTGGCATCATTGGCATCAGTGTGGACCTTCTCAGTCTCCACAACTCCCTGAAGAGGGTGTAGCCAGGTGGGGTTGGGTTCTTTTCCCAGGTAATAAGTGACTGGGGAGAGGAAATCACCTCTTAAGTTACTTCAGGAGAGGTTTATGCTGGATGTTAGGAAAACCTCCACTGCTAGAATGGTCAGGCATTGGCACAGGCTGCTCAGGGTGGAGTTACCATCCTCCCTGGGGGTGTTCAAAGAAAGGAAATGTGGCATTTGGGGATGGGGTTTAGTGCTGAACGTGCTGGGGCTGCGTTAGTGGTTGGTGACTCAACCTTAACAATTCTATGTTCTCTTCCTTAAATTAAATATGTCACCCTTTTTGGGGAGTCCATGTAAGTGCTGCTCTTGTTGCCATAAGTAGTTTAATCGGCTTGATTAAAATTATTTATACCAGAACTTGGTTATTAAAGCAAACAAAATGATCTTTCTGTAATCAATGGGCCACAGTGGTGTCCTGAGCATATCTACAGCTAAATGTTCCAGAAGTGTAGGCTAAAATAAATGCTGATGATATGTGAAAACAGCTTTCCTAGGGAGAGGTGTATTTTACAGTATTTATAAATCCAGAATGTTGGCTCCTGAGCTGCTCCTGGCTGATCTCTCCTGTCTGGCTTTGCAGGGAGCCAGCTGTCCGGGCCAAGTCCAGCTCCATCAGTGAGCAGCTCACAGTAAGTGCTGCCTTTTCCTAACTTGAAGCCTGAGTAGAGAAGTTTATTTGCACTTTAAGCTGAAGATAAAGTGAGCATCATGCAAGACATTGGAATGTTCACCTTACAGCAGCTTAGGGCCTTGTCTGTGTAGGAATGAATGGTTGGACTTGATTAATGGTTGGACTCCATGACCTTAAAGGGTCTTTTCCAACCTTAATGATTCTGTGATTACCAGGACCTGAGGAACCCCAGCCCCAGTCCCTGCTCTTAACAGCAAAGTGATTTTGGTCATGAGGATGTTTACAAGGCTGGTTGTCTTTTGAGATAAATGGACAAATTTAAAATAGGTAACAAAGGAATTGGGACATTCGGTATAAGTTTATAGAGCTGCATAAGAAGACTTTGTGCCTCCAGACAGAAAAATCTGCTAAGCAGCTTCTTGAACTCGCACATTTTCTTGTTGGTGTTTTGTGCAGGGATAGATTTTCCTCTGTAGTGACAGCACTGTCATCCCAGAAAGAGGATATATAAACAAGCCAGATGAACAGTCCTGGTGCTACCTTGTGTGCTTGAAGAGTAGATTCTCACACTGTCATTGAAAAATTGTGTCAAAATTCAGTCAGAGGTTTAGAAGTGTTTGTAATACCCCAAAAGCCTGGGCTGAGACAAGGGGAGAGTAACTAAATGTTTCTTTTAGAACCCAGATGTAGCAAAGGCAAAGCTGATTTCTCGGATGGCCAAAATGGGACAGCCCATGCTGCCTTTCCTTGCTGGGACAGCAGGGAGCCAGCTGGACTCCAGTGACTCGGAAATAGAGGTACCAGTCACAGCAGGGTGACTCTTTCACTGCTTTTCCTGCACTGGGGGTTGCTTAAAGTGGGATCTGTAGCAGTGGCTCTGCCCTTGTCCAGGAAATCTGCTCTGGTTCTGTGACAGAAAGGTTCCACTTGGGTTCCTGGGGTAACACCTTGTCTCAAGTGACCTTGGGCTCAGGCTGTTGCCTTGTTCTTTGGTGTTTCTTGTAACATGCAGAAATGTTTTTAGGATCCCAATACTCTGAGAGGGACAACCCAGCCAGTGGCTTCAAGCAGACCCTCCCAGCCAGCTCAGGCAGTGCTGCCCACAGTGTCCACACAAGGTAAGGTGCTGGGGAGCTGCTGTGCTCCCTTTCCAGTCCAGGAGGACTGGGGGAACAGAGGATTCCTTCCAGGAGCTGAAATATGAGCTGAAAGCTTCTGATAAGGCTTGCTGATCCACGAGACACTAATCCATGGAGCACAAGACAATCCTTGGAGTTTCTTCATTGTGGTCTTGTGCTTGAGGGAGAGCAGCCACCATGCCTGAGCTGTCCTGTCACTGGGCACTGAGATTTGCAGGCCATGGGATTGGTAAATGCAATGTTACAAGTCCTTTCCCAGTGAACAGTACTTTTAGGAATGATGGAAATCCAAGTGAAGGGCAGCCTGGGCTGGCAGCTCTGCAGGGCTGGATGTGCCTTCCCATGATGGCATGGTCACATCAGCTGCTGCTCAGCTGAGAGCCTTCAGAGGCAGTCTGAGTCACACTTGGTGTCAGGAACTTCAGAGCTATCTCTGAATGAAAAGAGGTTGTTTAAGTGGAGCTGGAAGTGGGATTTCCTTGAGAGGTTACTCTTTTCTTGACCTATTATCACTTGCTTGACTGGATTTAATTTTGACAAGGTTGCAGACAGGCTTTTGTTAACTTTTGTCTATTTAGTGGTTTGGTTATTGGTGGGGTTTTTTTTGGCATTTCACACTAGGTGAATTAAATTCTTTGAGCTGCTTTATAGCATGCTGACTTTATTTCTTTCTTTTCAGTACCTCAAGCATCTGGTGCTGCACCTTCAGTATCTTCTGCTGCTTTAATTCCTGCAACGATCCAGCCCCATTCAGCTCTGCCTGGAGGAGCACAGGGTTTTCAGGTACCAAAATGAAATCAAGGAGAATATTGGCACTTCTGTCCTTTCTCCTGAGTCTTCTCCATTGCTGGGAGCAAGGACTTTAAAATAAGGGTGAGAATTCCAGTCTGTTTCCTGTGACTCTTTGACAGTCTCAGGTTTTCATCACATGCCTCTTAAAATTTATTCAAAAAGGGGTAATTTTCTGTTTATGATGGGTTCTCAAACTGAACGTGAACCAGGCTTTAATACCTGTTTTTTTAGTGGATATAACAAAAACTTCCAAGTTCCTCAGCAATGAGCAGTAAAGTTGCAATCAAGTTGTGTTGTGCTTTTTGAGCCCTTTTTAGGAAATAACCTTGTGTTCAAATTAACATCAGAGGGAGCTGTTCACATGCTGATCTGACTCTCACAAATGTAGGATGACACAGTTTTGCTGAAATTTGAGTGAAGGTGGGAACTAACTAATCCTCAAGAGAAGAGTAGTATTTTCCTTTCACAATGACTGCTGTGTATTTTGACTTTGCAACTCCTTAGTTCTTGGCTTTTCTTTCCAAACATCATCCTTGCTCTTGGGCTTCAAAAATTATAAAACTGTGAGGATGTGGGGAAACAGCAAAACACATTCTAACCTATTGAACTTGTCCTGCAAGGCATATCCAGGAGTGGCATTTGCTTACCCCCAGACTGCTGCATCTGCCTCTCAACTCCAGCCTGTGGGTCAGATGTATCCTGCTCCTTACCAAGGTATGTTTTTAAAGGTACCTGCTTCTCGGAGGGCTGCAACACCTGCAGTAAACAGTTGGGATGATGATTTAGGGCTGTGGTACCACTGTGCTGTTTCACAAATGCTTATTTTTCAATACCAAATGGGGGCAAACACTTCCCAAGAAATACCCATCTCTTACCTTAAAGAGCTTTGTGCAGTGTGAAAGGGGCTGGAATTTCTGTGTCTTCCTAAGACTGGGTATTACTGAAGGAATCTGGTAGCTGGTGCTTCCAATTGTAATTAAAACTACCAGCCAGGGAAAGAATTGAACTGTAGAAGGCAAAACCCAGGAAGGACCAAAGGCATTCAAAGAACCATTAAGGCATCCCAGCTGGTGAAGTCTTGAGTGTAGCTGAGCCTTTCTTGGAGCCTGTTTTTGCAGTGCAGGTTCAGCAGCTGACCTTCACTGCTGTGGTTTGACTGTGCCTCTGCTTTGATTGTACCTCTGGTGTGTCTGGGGGCTTTGCTCTTGTTGAGCTGAGCTGTCACATGGCTCAAGAATTTCTTGTACTCAGACTTGCCTGTTGAGGTTATTTGGGAAATACCTACATTGTTCATTTTCCAAATACCATGTCCTTTTCATTTCTGGGCTTTGCTGGTGGCAGGCTTCATGCTACCCAGCTTTTGCTGTGTCTCTCTGTAGGTATTTCCCCTTATATAAATCTCTCTCCTTTCCCTCCAAGCTCCTGGAGATGTCACTTCCTTTTTGATGACAGAGGCTCGGCAGCACAACACGGAAATACGACTGGCTGTGAGCAAAGTTGTGGATAAAATGGATCACCTGGCTGCCAAGGTATGGGTAAAATGTAAAATGGATCACCTGGCTGCCAAGGTGTGGGTAAAATGTAAAATGGATCACCTGGCTGCCAAGGTATGGGTAAAATGTAAAAATGGATCACCTGGCTGCCAAGGTGTGGGTAAAATGGATCACCTGGCTGCCAAGGTATGGGTAAAATGTAAAATGGATCACCTGGCTGCCAAGGTGTGGGTAAAATGTAAAATGGATCACCTGGCTGCCAAGGTGTGGGTAAAATGTAAAATGGATCACCTGGCTGCCAAGGTGTGGGTAAAATGTAAAATGGATCACCTGGCTGCCAAGGTATGGGTAAAATGTAAAATGGATCACCTGGCTGCCAGGGTGTGGGTAAAATGGATCACCTGGCTGCCCAGGACATTTCTGCTCTCCAGGTGTGCTGAGAGCACTTGGCTCTATTTAAATGCCTGCGTTAAGTGATACAGTAAATGAGTAAAATGCCAATATTATCACACCTTCAAGTGGCAACAGTTCAGATGCTGTGTAAAAACAAAGCTTAGGCCTGGGGAAAGGTGCTGTCTTACTGTCTTGAATATCATGTGATGCACTGTTTGGAGGATTCCCTGCCCTCTGGGAGGTGTCACACTTGATTCAGTGCCTTGATTCTGCTCTGCCTTCAGCTGAGCAGAAGGAACAGTGAAATGCCTCTTTGCATGTGTCTGACTCTCACCTGCACCCATAAATTCATTTCAAATGGCTTACGAATGGTTTCTCCCTGCAGGTGGAGGAGCTGAAGAAGCAAAGCACTGCTAACAGCTCCCTGCTGCCTGGCATCTCCTCTGTCACTATGGAAGCCTCCATGATCATGAGCAACATCCAGCGCATCATCCAGGTGAGCATGGCCAGCTGCTTCCACTGCCATCAGGAGCTGGGGCCCTCATTATCCCTAATGAGGGCAAGTGTCCAGCCACCCATGGCTTCTGGTTTTGTGTGGTCAGAATGAGGATGAGACTTAGAATGATTCCCATCCCTCTTTGCCCCTCCAAAAAGCTCTTCTCAGCATTTTGGGGTTTGGATGTTTTCTGAGTCAGAGTTGTGGGTATTTAATGGGCTTTGACTAAAGGTTCATGTGGGAGAAGTTCAGCTTCTCAAGCCATTATGGATTTAACCCCCAGTCTCCAGCAGAGCAATTTCACAGCTGAAGTACCACTTTGTAGAAACAACCTCCTTCTGCTATTCACCATTTAATTTTATGCTTTGAAGCCTTTCTAAGCAGCAGCCTTAAAAACTTGGGGTTTGTAGGTAGAAAAGTCAACCAGACACAGTATTTTCCACAATATGTTTTAGCAGCCACTGTCCTGTGCCAGGGTTCTGCTAAATGTGGCAGGTGCCTTCCTGGGCTGCTCCCACAGAGGGGATGAGCCTCAGCACTGTCCTGCCTCTGTGCAAAACAAAGGTTTAGGAGCTGCTGCAAGGAAATCTGAGTAAGCTGAATATTCATGCTGAGCTGTGCTTTAGGAGAATGAGAGACTGAAGCAGGAGATATTTGAGAAGAGCAGTCGGATTGAGGAGCAGAATGAGAAGATCAGTGAGTTGATTGAACGCAACCAGAGGTAAGGGGTGGGAGCCTCGCTGCATTTCCAGACTCTCCAGCTTCCACTTGGACATAACTGAGGGGTGTTTGTTAGGAGACAGCCATATTCTGATATTTTGAATTTTTTATCTAAGGTATTAAAAGTGTGGGATTCTTCCCACCCCTTCTCTGCAGGGCTTATCCCCAAAACTCTGGTTTACAGTAAACATGAATGTGTAAAAGGGGAACAAAATCCCTCATGCTGTCTTTGAGCATGCTTGCCCTGTTTCTGGGGGTTACTTCATTTTTGCTGGCTTTTTAGTGAGGTGAAGAAATTGTAGGGGATGTGGTGCCCTTCGTGAAGTCCAGCTGCTACCAAGTTACCAAAACTCTTGGAACAAGAGACATTTTCAGGGAGGTGAAGCACTTATCCCAGCTGATAAAAGCTCTGCTGTGCCAGCCCTCCCACCCTGAGATCAGCACATCCTGTCACATTGTCTGGGACTTGTCATGAGTTCAGCAGAGAGCTGCTGTGCTTTGGAAAATCACCTTTTCTGTGTGAGCCCTTGGCTCCAAGGTTTCCAGGAATGCCCACAGAGTCTCCCTGTTCACAGGTATGTGGAGCAGAGTAACCTGCTGATGGAGCAGAGGAACCACTCCCTGCAGACAACAAATGAGAGCACACAGGCAAGAGTGTTGCATGCAGAGCAGGAGAAGGTAACAGTGGCATGAACAAAGCCAGGGGTGTTGCATTAAAACAAGCTGAAGCCTTCTTAGTCAAGGCAGTTTTCTTAGAAGGCAACTGCAGTTTTGAACTTTGTTTTGAAAAAAAAATTGATTTTGATGGCTTCTGTAACCAAAGCATCACAGAGATAAAACCATTTCATGCTGTCATAACTTTAATATTGTTACCTTGTAGGGGAGTGTCTGTTTTATTGTTAACTGTGTAGGCACATGGCCAATCTGTTGAGGAATTGTGTATCACAGGGCTTTTGAGTTGGAAATACTTCAGTTATTTAGTTGCACTGATAGTTCCAGAAGAGTTTCATTCCTTTTATATAACTGACATGGAGTGATTATAGATACAAGAAAAAATATGTTTCCTACTGGAGTTTCTTCATTGCATTTTTATGATTTTTTTTAATGCTAATCAGAAGCTGTTTGTTTCACCCAGTAACACAATGTGCTTTTATGACAGGAGCTGTTGGGAAATAGCTTTTAAACCAGTGAAATGCATTTCTGCATGGCTGCATACCCTGAACCATCCCTGTAGGCCAGCCTAGCCCAGGAGTGCTGCTCTGGCTCTGCCATTGCATGGTGCCTGCTCTGCTTTCCCAAGCACTTCTTAAACTGCACCAAGTCCAGTCTTGCTCTGTGCTCTCCTGCTGAGCTGTCTCTCCATTTCAGATGTGAGGTGACAAATGCTTCCTCTGTGTGAGAACCACAGCTTGGTGCACCTAAAGCTGACCAGAACTGCAGCTTTCCAAAGTGAACAGCAGAGCAGGGAAGGGCTGAGAGCAGCAGGGAAGGGGCTGCTTTTCCACCCCAGCCCAGGCTGCACACCCACCCTGTGTAGGAGTGGGAGAGACTCTAACCAAGAATAAGTCAGACTGAAATAATAATTAAATTCCCTCCTCAGTGAGGACAGCATCCTGCTGGTACAATAAAACTTGGGGAGGAGTCATCTTTTGGCAGTAGAAGATCCTCAGGAGTCTTTTGGGCCTCATCTTCAGCAGGATCCCCATGACTAAGCAGCCCCTGCCCAGGGATGGTGTTACATGAACAGGCTTCGGGCCAGACCAGGAAAGCCCTGCCTGGCACTGGGAGATTCCCCTGGTTCTGTGGGAGTATTGACTGTAAATATGAGGGCTGGTATTCCTTTGTCTAACCCAGCTTGCCCTGGGACTGCAGTTACTGAATCCCAAGGAAGAGGATTGATTGGAAGTTGTTTATCCATTGTTTACACACAAATTTATTCACCATTTATTTGGTTGTACCCAGGGTCACTGAGGTGTTGGTTACTCACTGCTTTAGGTTGTGGATCCTTGGCCCTGGCAGAGCAAGTCACAGTTTTAGGTGAAGGCTTGTGAACCATAAGTAATCCTCCACCTCTGCAGTGCAGGTCACAGCCAGGAGTGCTCCCAGCTCTGGAGTGTGACATACCCTACCCTAAGGATACCTTTAGTGTCTTTCTTTTTACATCAGGCTTCACTCCCTTTTCTGTTTAAGCTTTTACAGTCCTTGGAATAATTTGAAGGCTTCTCTGGCATGCCTTAGGCTCCTGTTATGAAGCATTTTGCTTTTCTGCTGATGAATGCCTCTGCCTTTCAAGTTATGTTCTTAACCCTTGCTGTTTCCTGTCGCTGCTTTCTCTTCCCAGCACATGCTGCCAGTGGATCGGGGCTGGGACCAGGTGAGGCAGTGTCTGCTGACTGTGTAGGTGCTGGATGGTTGTGCCCTAGGAAGTGCCAGCCCAGCTTCCTCTTGAACTAGAAACTGATTGGCATGAAAAGAATTGTCTCAGAGCTTGAATGAGCACAGATCCCTCACTGGAAAAGGGCTTTAGAGCTGGCAGTGTCTCCCCGCTGGCCCCCTCTTTCTTGGGGAGCCCTTTCCAAAAATTCTGTCACATTGCTGCTTGTTCCACTCCCCATGGGAGAACAGGACCACTGGCAGAGCAGGTACAGCTCACCCAGGATTGCTGGTGCCTGCAAGCTGGAGGCTGGAGCTGAGCTGTGGACATGAAGCATCCTCTGTAGAAACTTCTGTCTAGTAACACTTCCTGCCACAGGGTCTCCTAATTTTGTTTTCTTCATTTGCCATTAAAGACAGAGGCAAAGCTTAAAATAACCTTTAGATGTCTTTAGCTGTGCCGTGGGGTTTGGTTTTAGCATGCCAGGAGTCAGTGTAGCAGTGGGACATTTATGGAAGCACGGGAGGAAAGCAGATCTGGTGTTGGCCACTCTCTGAAATGCTGCCTCCTCTTTAAAATGAGTGGTGTGGTATCCCAGCCCTCCAGGTCAGCACATCCCCATCATCACCATGGTTGGAGCAATTTAGCTCACAGCTCTTCTGTGCCAGAAGGTGTTGGTCCTCGTGTGGAGGGAATTCTCTTAGGGAGATAAAGCAGAGAGAAAATCCTGTTCTCCTGACCTTACCTGTTTCAAGAGTGTGAAAAAACTGTTGGGAATCTCAAAATAGGCAGAGGTGTGGAAGCTGTTTAGGGATTCCCTGTGTAAATTCTGTCTTTGCAGAGCATCCTCTGAAGTTTGTGTGTCACTCAGCAAGATTGGGAATGGGACTTTGTGTCTGTCTTGATGGCTTGAGCCCCTGCTAACATTGTTTACAAGTTGTCTAACAAGCTGTGCCAGTGCCTGGTTTTGGGTGAATCACTGACTCTCAGCAATCCTAAATCTAAACAGGTCCCCAGATGACTGAGAGCTGTGCTGGGAAAGGCCAGCCTTGCCATGGGCAGCCAAGGTGCCCTCGTGCTGTGTGCTCTGGGGACAGGGTGCTCTCCTGGCTGGGACCAGCCTGTGTTTAAGTGGCTCTTCATTGATTTGTAAACTTATGGAAGACAATTAGATGTCAAAGCCCAGGCTTTTTACTCAATGAGATGTTTTCATAGCCTGAAAACTGAGCAGAGTCACCAGGCACTGGTACCAGGATTAAACATATTTAACCTTTTCAGGAAAACTCACTGGGTTGAACTGATGTGGTGATGAGGTTGTTGGTGGCCTCGTGCAGCCTTCTAGTCAGTCTGGACAAAACTGACATGGCAAAAAAGTCACTGTTGCCTCCTCACTCTGGAGATGTCTTCCCTGATAAGGTCTCCAGCCCTTTTCCAGCTCTTCCTGAGAGAACAGTTCTGCTGCTTCCTCATAATCCCTTCCTCCCCTTTTCCCTGCTCCATTTTGTGCTCCAGGCCAAAGTTGCAGAGGAGCTGGCAGCTGCCACAGCCCAGGTTTCCCAGCTGCAGCTGGAGCTCACTGCCCACCAGAAGAAGGAGATGGACCTGAGGAAGCAGCTCTCCTGTGCTGTGCAGGATGCAGAGAGACAGGAGGCACAGCTCAACAAGCTGCAGGCACAGGTGGCAGGTGAGAGCTCTTTCATGGCTCTTTTCTTTGGTAAGCTGCAGTTTTTTCCTGTTTTCTGGGGTATGTTCCTGCTTTCCCTGGGATCAGTCACAGGGGATGGAAGGGTGTGGGTGCACTGAAATACCTGAGGGGTGTGCATCCTTGTCACCACTGAAGGCGAAGTGGGAGACTCAACAAACAAAATCATCCTGTTACAGGAATGCCTTTTGTAGAACAATCTCTTGGCTTTTCTGTCCAACATCCTGTAGAGCAGCCAGAGATGTTCCAGTGGATGGGATGTAGAGATAAACCTGAGGTGTTCATTCATTCCTCTGTGCTGGGCTCTGCTGTGGCCCCACTGGGCCCCACATGATGAGAAGGGCACTGAGGGGCTGGAGCAATTCCAGGGAAGGGGCTGGATCACCAGGAGGGGCTGAGGGAGCTGGAAAGGGGCTCAGCCTGGAGAAAAGGAGGCTCAGGAGGGACCTTGTGGCTCTGCACAGCTCCTGACAGGAGGGGACAGCCAGG
This sequence comes from Passer domesticus, assembly GCF_036417665.1. Classification (NCBI taxonomy): domain Eukaryota; kingdom Metazoa; phylum Chordata; class Aves; order Passeriformes; family Passeridae; genus Passer; species Passer domesticus. The sequence continues at coordinate 3,384,567 of NC_087491.1, forward strand.
GGGATTAGGCTGTGCTCCCAGGGAACAGGAGGAGAGGGAATGGCTCAGGCTGGGCCAGTGGGAATTTAGATTGGATATTGGGGAAAATGTCTTCACAGAAATGGTTGCAAAGCACTGGAACAGGCTGCTCTTGATAAATTCCAGTCCCTACTGCAGGCACAAGTGGAGTTGTTAACTGCACTTTGCAGGAAACTATTCCTCCCCATCAGCCCCCAAAATGTGCTCCCCTGCAGTGGGAGTTGCACCCAAACTCACAGGGAAATGTGGGGCTTTGTTTGCAGAGCTGCAGGAAGCCTCTCAGGACACTCAGAGCAGGTTCAAGGCTGAGAAGCAGAGCCGCAAACAGCTGGATATGAAGATTGCAGCACTGGAGGAAGAGCTGACAGACCTGAGGGTGGAAAAGGAGACTCTGGAAAAGGTATGTCCAGTGCCAGCAACATAGTTTCACTGGTTCACTGAAGGTTAACCCAAATACCAAAGCTTCTTGCTTTTAAATATGTAAGTTAAGTAAATCTTGACTCATCTGCAGGCTGGTGGATCCTTTGTGCTTATGTTTATTCATTATTATTCATTTATTGTTTATAATTATTCATTATTATTTAATTATTTTTCTTATTTCTAAATTTATTTTTAATTTATTTCTTTAATGTCTTACCCAGTAATGCATCAACCTTCCTTCCCTCTGAGGTAGCCTCAGCTTGATTTCAAGTGATGGAGTTCCCTGCCTGAAGAAACTCCTTCTACCTGAAGGAGAAAAGCTGCTTGGGTGCAGCCTGACCTATTCTGTGTTGCAGAATCTGGCAGAGAGGAAGAAGAAATCCCTGTCAGAGAGAGCCCAGGCAGAGGAGGAGATGGAGGAAGTTCGCAGGTCGTACCAGCAGGAGCTGGACAAGCTCCGGCAGCTCCTGAAAAAGGCCCGGACCTCGACTGACCAGGCAGCAGCAGAGCAGGTGGGGACCCAGGGGAGCTGCTGCTCCACATCTGGGGGGCTTGTGGGAGCCTACAGGTAGGAAATAATGTGAAAATGCTCAGCTAGGGGAAGAATGAAAGCATTACCTGCTTGAATTCATGGATTAGTGTCAAAGTGAGGAAAGGCACCAAACTGAGGGTGAGGTAGAGAGAAGAATGTGGGACTTGTGAGGAGTGAAAGGTTGTTCAGAAATATGCCAAAATATCCAAAATCTGAGCCAGATCATCTGGCCAGCCTGGGGGTTTGTGGCTGGAGCTGAAGTGAGAGGTGTGGGTAGGAGCTGGTGGCAGCACTCTGGCTGTGGGTGTCCAGCCCTGGGCTTTCACTTGCTGTGCAAACCCAGATCTGTGTGTGTGTGTTCCTGATGGTGTCTCGTGTGCCATGGGCAGCTGTCAGTGATCCAGGCAGAGCTGGAGTCCCAGTGTGAAGCCAAGTGTGAGCGTGCCCTGGCCTCAGCCAAGGAGCAGCACGCGCGGCAGTGCCAGGAGCTGTGTGAGCAGAGGGACTCCCTGCAGCACCAGGTGGCCCAGCTGGAGGAGAAGGTAAAGAGCTGTTCTTCATTGCTCTAATGGGCTCTAAACACCAGCAGCTGTAACCAACAGTCTTCTCCCACCTAACTGGGCCTTGACTTTCTGACTTCCTGCCTGTTGTGGAGCTTGATCTTGGCCATCTGCAGGTGCAGGTGTTCTGTTGGGTTGGGTTTATGATGGAGGAGGGAGAGCAAAGGTGCTGATAGTGCTGAACTGCAGCAACAGCTACAACTTCCACTTACCTGCACTGTCCTGAGTGGCTGTTTGCAGTGGGTGACACTGCCAGGGGCTGTACCTGCTCTGCTTCTTGTGTTTCAGCTCACAGCTCTCAAACACTCGAAAAAAGCAGAGGAGCAAAAATTGTCTGAGGCTCAGCAGCGTTTGGAGGAGCTGGAGCCTATCCAAGAGAAGGTAAAGGAATAACAGCAGCTGGATGGGAACTGGAGTGCAGGGAGCACCAACCTCAGGCTAGTCCAGAATAACAAGGATGGGAGTTCCAGAATATGGTGGGGAAGGGATAATGTCATGTGGTTTCCAGCAAACCAGAACAGGTGCAATAATGAGACCCAGCCTTCATCTCACTGGGATCTCAGTGATGCTGCACCCACCTACTCTTGGGGCCCTTGAGGAGCTGATGACACAATTGAGACTCTCCAAGGCTGGCTTGGCTGTCCTTATTTTGGTGCTGTTGCTTTCAGCCAAGTCTTTTGTGACATGCTTAAAGCCCCACTCAGAGTCAGTGCCTCACTAAAGCCCTCGAGCTGGGGCTGTGGTGTGAGGAGCAGCTCTGAGGGTGGCTTTCCCTTGGCAGTACTCAGCCCTGCAGGCAGACGTGGGGGTGCTGAGGGCTCGCTACGAGGAACGGATCCGAGAGCTGCAGAAGGACCAGGGTGGATCTTCCCCTGCAGACTACACTGAGCAAGTGAGCTTGACCCTCCAGTACTCCTCCTTCCTGAGCAGATTTACCTTGAATTATTTCTTTTTGAACTGACCCTAGAAGGAAAAACATCATTTTCTCCACAGAGAACTGTGCTTGTAGTAACTGTCCACAGAGGAAGAAGGGATGGGATCTTATCCTAGAGTCATGGTCACACAGAATGGTTTGGGTTGGAAGAGACCTTAATGCTCATCAATTCCATCCCTCCCATGGGCAGGGACACCTTCCACTGTCCCAGGCTGCTCCCAGCCCTGTCCAGCCTGGCCTTGGGCACTGCCAGGGATCCAGGGGCAGCCACAGCTGCTCTGGGCACCCTGTGCCAGGGCCTGCCCACCCTCCCAGGGAACAATTCCTAATTCCCAATATCCCATCTGGCCCTGCCCTCTGGCAGTGGGAGCCATTCCCTGTGTCCTGTCATTCCATCCCCTGTAAAGAGCCTCACTCCATCTTCCTGCTGCCCACTTTGTTGCCTTTTATTTCTTATTAAAACTCTACATTTGAGGTTTAGATTTAAAAACTAAAATAAGAAAGAAGTGCCAGTCTGCCTTGGCTTTGTGCAGCCTGCCTCATTTTGGGGGGATAAATTGGGGTCACATAGAGTGGTTCTGAGTTAAGGTGGCCTGATGTGGTGAGGATTTCTGGTTTGGAAAGTAGATTATTTGGAAAACCACCTGTGTGTGTTTGGATTTATTGTTCCTTCCCTTGAGTGCAGTGTTTCACATGCTAATGAATTGTCTCCTGTCATGCTGTTTTGCAGGTAAAGAAGATAATGAATGGTGTATTTCAGTCTCTTCGGGGTGAATTTGAGCTGGATGAGATGTACAGTGGCAGGACAGTCCTGGGGCTTGTCATGAACACTATCAAGGTATGGCAGTGGTGAGAGGAGAGAGAGAGCCTTGGGCTGAAACCTCAAATCTTTGCTGAGAGATTGAAATAACTGAAGGAGAATTTGTTGTGGGTGGCAGAGCAGCCTGGTAGGAGGAGGTGCTACAGGGACCTGTGATGGTTTGTATTTAGGGTGCAACTTGTGTTCTCTCTACTCCCTTTTCCAGACTGTGACACTGCAGCTGCTCGACAGGCAGCAGGAGAAAGCAGAGCATGGCAGTGAAAGTGAGGAATCTGGCACAGGAGCAGGGAGACAGGAGGGATCACCTGGAGCAAAGACTGAGCACAGAGAGCCCCTGCAGCACAGCCCAGCACAGAGCACTGCACCCCCAGCTGATCCTGGGGAGGCAACCAGAGGCTTCCTGCAGTCTGAGCAGCAAGGCCAGGCTGCTCCTCACCCTGCTGGGCCCACAGCTCCTGGGGAGGAGCAGCAGACACACAGCAGTGGGGTGGCAGAAGAAGAGAAGGTTCAGGAGGAGCATCTCCCTCCCACAGCTGATTCCAGCCTGGATGCTGAGAAGGAGCCTGTGCTTGCAGGGCAGCCTGTGCCTGGGCTGGAGCAGAGGCTGGACAGTGTTCCCGTTGGGAAGGCTGACCCAGAACAGGATCCCTCTGCAGTGTCTCTGCAGGCAGCAGCTGCAGAGCCTTCTGTGCCAGGAGCCAAGCCAGGAGAGGGGCATGAGGCAGCACCTGCAGCAAGTCCAGCTGTGGAGCAGAAGGCAGAGGAGGCTGGGGGAGGTTTAGAGCCTCCTCCCTTAAATGGGGAGGAGGGGAGTGGCACAGAGCCGTGGGATGAAGCTGCCTCTGAGCAGGAACCTGCCTCGGTGTCCAGCAGAGCAGAGCCAGGCTCAGCTGTCCTGGGAGAAGCTCCAGGATCACAGGAACTGGGCTCCAGCCCCAGGCACACAGATTCCAGGTGAGGGGTGGTGCTGGGTGCTGGGGTCAGCTGGGGCTGGGACAGCAGCTGGTCCAGGTGTGCAGGACAGCCTGGCTGGGGGCTGCAGCCCCTCATGGTGCTGGCACTGAGTGGCACCAGCCAGGAGCTGGCACAGACCAGGCTGCTCAGGGCACATTCCACTGGGAGCAGCCCCAAGCAGCCTCATATCTGCTGGAGGAAGTGGAGAACATTCCCAGGGGGGTGTGCAGTTCTGTGCAGTGATCCTGCCAGGTCCCAGAACTGCCCTGCGCTGCTGAGCAGTTCCTGCCACAAAGGCTTCCCTTGGTGAAGAGGCTTTGCCATCTCTCAGTAACAGAACTTGTAAAAGCAAATCCCATCCTCTTAGAGCCAGCTGCTCATTCTTTATCTCCTTGCAGTCTCTTTGAGGACGACAACTTCTTTGAAACAGCATCTCCTAAACCACTGAAGCCTCAAGTTCCCTCAGAAGAGGAGGATGAGGAGGAGGTGGTATGTATTTGGGTGTCTGGTATTTGGGTGTTTGCTCTGATTGAGGCATGGTCTGTAGCTTGTCTGTAACATCCTCCCTGTGGCAGTGGGGGCCTGGCTGAGCTCAGGGCTCCCCATCCATTCCCTGTGTAAATCAGGAGTGTCTGGGGTTGGTGACTGAGCTGGGAGGGGCTGGCTTGGCTGAGGGAGTGGTGACAGATTCCTGCTGCCATGAAATCAGTGGGACTTGCCAGGTTAATTGAAGGGTTTTAGTGTTTGGCCCCTCTCCAGTCCCTTTTAGCCCATAAGCAGCTCCTGGAATCATGGAACCACAGAATCCTTAAGGTTGCAATAGACCTTTAAAACCATCAAGTCCAGCCATCCATGCAGCATCATTCACCATTGAACCATGTCCTCAAGTACCACATCCACCCACTTTTTGAACACTGCCAGGGATGGTGACTCCACACTGCCCTGAGCAGCCTGTGCCAATGCTTTACATTCCTTCCCATCGAGAATTTCTTCCTGCTATCTAATCTAAACCTAATCTAAACTGCAAACCATCACATGAGAAATAAAAACTTGGGTAATGAGGCTTCTCATTCCCAGCTCCTCAAAGCTGGCAGGGATTCCAGAGCAGTTGGTGTGGTGATTAGGAAATGCCAGAAGCTGCTGGGGCTGACCAGTTTCCCCTGGTGTGGCTTGCAGAGCATGAAGGGCCGCCCGCCTCCCGCGCCGCTCTTCGGTGACGATGATGATGATGACCTGGACTGGCTGGGATGAAGATGTGGCTGCTGAGCCCTCTCCTCTGGGCATGGCCTCTTCCTGTGCTCTGAGCCCTTGATGAGCTGCCCACGTGGGACATTGGGAAGGGCCAGGGGCTTCCCAGCTCTTGTCCTGCAGCTGGCTGGGGGCTGGCAGCAGGGGGCTCTTCCTGCTCTCGTGGGTGCTCAGCCCCATCACTCTGAGCTGCCAAACACCCTGGGCTTGGGATGAGTGCAGGAGCCACCCACTGTCCCCCGCCCCTGAGCCCTGGATTCGTTAATCTCAAACTTTATGCAGATATGAATTTGGTGAAGAGCTTCAGCAGAGCAAGTCTGGCAGGACCCTGCTGTGGCAACACCCTGTTAAAAAATCAGACTAAAATCTCCTTCCCCAGTGATGAAGTCCTTGGAGTATTTCTCAGTCCCCAGGTGGCTCCCAGGGACCCTGCACCCTCTCCCCACTGTGTCTGAGCTGCGTGCCACTGGAGGTTCCCCCAGGAATCCCAGTCAGGTGTTTCTTGGGAACCCCTGGCTCTGCACAAGCAGCCTGGGGAGCCCTGGGGGCTGAGCTGGTTCAGGTGGGCACTGACTCAGAGCTGTGCCACAGGTGCTGCTGGCCCCTGGAGCTCTGGTAAAGCAGGGCCTGAGCAGCTGTGATGGCACAGGGAGCACAATCCCTGCTGTGTGTCAGTCAGGCACTCAGCTCCTCTCCTGTGCCCAGAGCTGAGGTGGCTTTTGCTGGCTGTGTTTCCCTGTGGGAGCAGCAGCTCTGGGCTGTGCTGTGTGTTTGGGAGCTCCTTCCCTACAGCCCAGTCCCTCTCCCGTGCCTTTGGCTCTGCTGCTGTTGACGTGTGACCATCCCAGCACCAGCCAGACTGTACAGAGGGGTGGGACACAAGGCCCAGGCTGGGCTGGGCAGTCTGGGCTGTCACCCTGCACTGAGGGGACCAGGAGGGAAAAGGAGCGAGGACAGAGCTGGGGAAACAGCCTGGGGCTCTCACAGCACTTTTATTCTCCACTCATGGGCACTAACACAACTGCACCCCAGAAGTCTTTTAAACAAATTTCATAAAATGAATGAACTTAAACTAATTCTGCTAATTCTCTGGTTTAGTTTCTACACCTGCCTTTACAGTCACTCTAAAGGCAGGTGTAGAATTAGATCTCTGTCCTCTTAAAGGTGATTTCTTGGGAGAAAAACACCCAAAAGAGCACTGGGTGTTGCTGTTGGGGTGTGGTGGGTCCCTGTGCCCCACCTCAGTTCCACAAATTGCTGAATGCAGCTGAAATTGGGGCAGAGACCAAAGCCTGTGCCAGCCCCCCTGCTGCCATGCAGGGTGACCTGAGCTGGGCATCACTCAGTGCTCAGTATGAGGGTGTTTGAAACTGGATTTTGGGGGTGCTTGTGCTGCTCTGAGTGTCAGTGCCCTGCTGTGGCATCTGGACCCGTCCCTGCAGTGTCCCAGGAGCAATCATTGCTCATACTAACAACTTCCATGTCTCCTTCCCCATTACAGATAGACACCCTGAGGCATTTACATTTCACTTCTTGGAAAATAAAGTGCAATTAAACCTGGATTTTTTGCTTGCAGTGGCTTTACTTTAGTCTGGCTTCATCTGTCACCTGAAGACTGACTTTGCTCTGACTTGAATTGGGAATAATTTGATCTAGAAGCTGTTCTTGTCTGGTTTTGTTGTTGGTGCTCTCTCCTGGGAAAGGAGAGAAGCTTGCTTTGTGCTGTGGCTCCTTGGGCTCTCCCACTGGACTGAGTTGGTGTGAGAAGCTGCAGCACAAAGAACCGTGATGGTCATAGAGGGCACTTGCCTGGTTCCCCTCAGCTTTTAGGGGAGGGAATCTTGGGCATCTCCAGGGCTTTGCAGAGGCCAGCCCCTCCTGAGCTGCTCTGGGGCTGCAGGATGGTTCAGCTCCACTGTGCCTGGGAGCCCTGAGCAGGGATTGTGGTGCAAGAGTTGGGATTGAAACTTGTCCATCCGTCTGTCCCCCCCCAATTCAGGCCCCACAACCCCTTCCCCACCCCGGCCTGGACTCGGGCTCTGAATTAACGCTGTCTGTGCCTGCGGTGCCGGGAGGTGAAGCGGGGAGCTCTGGGCTCCGGGGGCAGAGGGGACGATGCTGCCTCAGGGGCTGTGCTGGGGCTAACCCCGATCCCGGGGCTGAGTTCTGCCCAGGGTGGGAGAACCGCGGAGAAATGCTGAGGATGTGCCCGAGGGGTTGCTGGGGGCCGGGAAGGAGAGGATCCCCTGCTCCATCCTGGCGCCTGCTCTGCCTGCCGAGGCTCAGGGGCTCACAGAAGGACTCCGGACGCGGTGCTGGACCCATGGCCGGCTTTAATGTCTCGTGTCTCTGAGGGGCCGAGCCCGTCCCCGGCTGCCTCCTCCCTCTGCGGGCGCCGCGCCGGGCTCTCTCCTCCCGGCCAAGGGGCTGGGGTCTCCTGGGAGCAGCTTCGCCCCCGGCCCGCCCTGCGGGGCCCTCCCGGCGCCCTCAGCCCTCAGGGCCACGCTCCGGCCCCGCGCGGCGCCTCCCGCCGAGCGGGCCCGGGGCCTGCGGGGGCAGCGTGAGCGCAGCAATAAGTTAATGTTTAAAGTCTGATGGCCGGGGGCTCTCGTGCGGGGCAGCCGAGCGTCCTGCGCGCCCCAGGGCTGGATCCAGGCGGGTGCTGAGCCCCGGCCGCGGCCCGAGCAGTCCGTGACCCATCACCGGGTCCATCCACCGGGCTGGGGCGGGCTGGAATGGGATGGGAGCCCAAGCGGACCTACTTGAGGAAGACGAGCAGGAAGAAGGTGGAGACGATGAGCACGAGGATGCCGGCGGCGAAGCCGAGGCGCAGGTTCTCCATGGAGGCCAGCGGGGGCTGCGTGTCCAGCAGCAGCCCCCGGCCCAGCAGCCCCAGCACGAAGGCGTGCGGGGCCTCGGAGCCGCGCCGGAGCCCGCACGGGGACACCGAGCTGCTCACGGCGAACACGGGCGCGTGGGACGAGCACATCGCGGCCACGGAGCGCGACGAGCCCTGGCCGGGGTCCGGGGGGGCACCGCCGCCGTCCTCCGGCTGCTGCTCCCCCCGCGGGCCCGCGGTCACCGCCGGGGCCAGCTCGGGCAGCAGCGTCACCATCCTGCAGAAGGGGCAGCTGACGAAGGCCACGGTGGCGGCGCGACACACGAGCCTGCGGAGGCAGCGCTGGCACAGCGAGTGGCCGCAGGGCAGCTGCTGCGGGCCGCCCCCGGGCCCCCAGTACGCCTCGTAGCAGATGCCGCACTCCCGGCCGGGCTCGGGCCCCGCTGCCATCGCGCTCCGCGGGCACGGCCCGGCCCCGCCGCTTTTGAAGGCGGGGGGCGGCGATGGCCGGGCCCGGGGAGGGCTGAGGGGCCGGGGCGGCCGCCCCCGCTGAACTTCAGCCTGGCCCCAGCGTGCTCGGCGGGCGCTGGAGCGGCACGGGGAACGCTCCGCCTCCGCCGCAGAGCTGCTGCCCCTGAGCACCTGCTGCTCCTTCCCTTTCCCCCTTCCGAAGCCGTCATACTCCTGGCACTTCCCAAGCACGCTTTCCGTCGCTGTTAGTGAACTTTAGGACCAGCTGAGCACTGGGTACAGCAGCCCCGTCACGCACCCATGTCCCACTGCGCTGCGGTCTGTTTGTCACCCCGGCCCCCGGCACGGCCACCTCGGGGCTCCAGGGACGGACGGGGCTGCAGCCCCCGACCGCCCGGCACTGCTGGGGCTGGGTGGGACCCAAGGGTGCTTTTAAAATTATTATTTTACTTTTCCCCGCAGTTTCAGAAAGTGCCCGGAGTGATGCTCCAGCTGCTCTGGCCCCGGCGATGCAGGCAGCCGGCACTGCCGACGCTCCGGGAAGAGCCGGCCCCTCTTTGGGGCACTGTCCCCGAGCGGACCCTGCCCTGAGCTGCTGTCACCCATCGCCACCCCCGGCCCGGCCCGGCGGTCACCGGGATGGAGGGGCGGTGGGATGGGGGGCACAGGGGATGGAAGGGGGGTTGCAGCATCGGCCGGGTGTCGGGGCAGCCCTCGGGGCTCTCCTCGCTCTCCGGCCGGACCCGTGGGGTCCCCGTGTGATCCCCGAGTGCCCCGGGGAAGGGAGCGCAGGGGGGGTTTCTTGGAGATCTGGATGCACTGTCCCTGCTCCTCCCTCAGGTCAGGGCTTGTGGCTCCCTCCTCCTCCCCGACCCCAGGGAATGCCGAGGGAGAGGGAGCAGGGCGGAGTGAGGGTGCTCCACGACCCTTCCTGCCCTCATTCGGGCACCTCCCCAGGGCTCCCCTCCTCTAACCCCAGCACCAGCCGCTCCTGGTGCAGCCCCTTGCCCCTGCCCATAGGACTGCCTGCTCTGATGGGCAGCAGCAGCAAAACGTGAAAACAGAGGCTGGAAAAACATCCCCAGGGTGTTCCCAAGGCACCGGCCCTGGTGCTGTGGCACGTCCCAGGACACTGGTGGCACTGGGCACGGGCCACCTCCACGAGGCCACACACGTGTCCCACAGGGATGTTCTGCATGGGGCAGCTCATGTGAGGCAACCCAAGCGTAGGGTCCAAGGTCTCCCCTGCCTGGACATCCCTGGGGCAGCTCCACAATGAGCAACACCCTGGGTGAGGGCCCAGAGCCTCAAATTCTTCTCTGATGTGAAGAGGAGAAGGAGGAGGTGACACTGGGACAGCCGGGCATGTGACATGGACATGGGACAGGGGTGGCCCTGTCCCTGCTCCAGCCCTCGCCCCTGCAGAGAGGAAGAGGCAGCAAACACGCCCAGCAGAAACCAGCTGCAGTTTAATGGCTGCTCCTGGGGAAGGCTGTGGTGGGACCGGGCTCGTGGCAGCATTTTTGTATTTCAGGGTCAAGAGCCGAGGGACAGACAGGAATTGTTACTGATCAATGAAAATGGAGCGGGCCCCACACCCCAGGGCAGAGGCACCGTGGTCCTGAGCTGGGCACAGCCCCAGCCCTGCCCCAGTGCTGTCCAGTGGCAGCAGCACTTTGTGCTCCCTACCTGATCTGTGGGTAAGGGACCCACTGGGCTCCTCTGGCCAGGGCAGGTCCCTCCAGTCCCGCGGGTGCTGCTCTCTCCCCTGGCAGGAGCAGGAACCGGGGGCTGGGGAGCTCCTGGCTCTGCCTGCCTGAGGCTGCAGACCCAGACACGCTCCTGTGGGGCTCCAGAGCAGAAGCCCCAGACCTTTGGCATGACAGAGGTGCACGGCAGTGTCAGCACATGATGAACCGAATAATCCCACGGGAAATTCCACCCCGCGCTCCGGGCAGCACTGCTGGAAGCATTCCCCGTGTCCCTGCGAGCCCCCAGGGGCCGTTCTGACAGCAAACACCTCTGCCAGAGAGGAGGAGCCACAGCTGCGCCCGGTTTGTCACCCAGGCAGGGGACGCAGGGCGGGCGGGCGGCAGAGGGGATTCATTCCAGGAGCCCCGCCGGGGCTGAGAAGGCACCGGGGAGCTGGGAGGATGCCGGGCACAGCAGCGGGGAGGGCAGCGCTGGCCGTGCTGCCGGGGCTGTTCACGGGAGCGGAGCGGGGCCAGCCCCGGAGCGGGGCCGGGCCGGTCTAGGCGCTCTGGAAGATGCGGACGCGCTGGGCGATGTCCTGGCGGCACAGGGGACACGAGTGCAGCCGCTCGCAGCAGCCCCGGCAGCAGCAGACGTGGCCACAGGGCAGGAAAATCATCTGGGGCTGGGGGAGAGACAAAGAGGAGGCACGGAGAGTGCTGCTGCCCCTGAACCCCGCTCCCGGCACGGGGGAGCTGGGGATCGCCCGCGGGTCTCAGCGTGCGGGCAGAGCCCCGCACCCCGACCGATCTCCGTCCCCCCTGGGTGTGCCTGGGCTGTGCCGAGCAGGAGCGCGATGGGACGCGGGGCGGGACACGGGGGGCTGAGCTGGGCAGAGCTGAGCTGATCTGAGCTGAGCTGGGCAGAGCAGCCCCGTGAGCGCTGCCCACGGCCTGTAGGGGAGCTCAGCGAGCCGCTCCCCATCCCCGCACGGAGCCCTGCCCGTCCCTGCCCTGCTCTCCTCTCCCCCAGCCCCGCTGCGATGCCCAGCCCGGCTGTGCCCGGAGCGGGATGAGCAGCGGGGCATTGCCAGGCCCGGGCAGAGCTGCATCCCGCGCTCCCTGCCCGCACAGCCCGGGCGGTGAGGCTCTCACCTCCTGCTCCATGCACACAACGCACTCCGACTTCTTCTCGTCCCACTGCAGCTCGGGGGCCGTGGGGGCCGGGGGCTCCTCCAGGGGAGCGCTGGGCTCCGGGCCCGCAGGGAGCTCGCTGTCCTCTGCCCCCCGCAGCTCTGCAAGCACAGCCAGCTGAGTCCCCTGAGCGCTGCCCATCGCCCCGCAGCCCTGCCTGCCCTCCTCACACACCCGCAGGAGGAGTCTGCCTCACAGAGCTCCCTGCTCCACACTCAGGTACCCGCTGAGAGTGTGAAATGTGGCAGAAAAGAATGGGAGGTACCTGGGATGGTCGTGGCCACAGCCAGGATCTCCTGAGCCCGCCTGAGGATGGCACGCTGCAGACCAGCCTCTGTCACGCCGAGCTGTGGGGCAAGAGGAGGGTGTTTGCCCCAGAGGGACAGCAGGCTGATGTCCCCAAGGGGACACTGAAAACTCCTCCTGGGCATTGCTGGCAAGACATGGCCATGCCAAGGAAAGCCCCTCTGCCAGGCACCAGGAATTTCTTGGTGCTATTTCTACTACAGAGAGCATGTGGAGGATGTTGGAAGATGGAGCCAGGCTGCAGCTCTCCCTGCAGGTCTCTGGAAGAGCCACTGGCCCACAGGGACAGACAGAGCAGCAGAGGCACCTCTCCTTGTGGGGAGGTGACCCAGCAGAGCACCAGCCAGACCTGCCAGGCACAGCTGGATTCTGAGCAGGGACAGGGACAATCCCTGCTGGTGCTGTCCCACACTGTGGCTGTGCTGTACCTTCTCCAGGTCACTGGCACTCATGGTGCCGAGCGTTTCCAGGGATATTCGGTGGTGAGCGAAGAGCGGCAGGTACTGCTCAGCAGAGAGCTCCAGCAGCAGGGTCACCAGCTGCTGCTCCAAACCCTTCTCCTGCAAAACATGGAATGAGCTCCCAGACTGTGCCCCTGAGGCCAGGCAGCAGGGCTGGGGCTGTGCTCATCCCTGGCCTGCCCTGCTCCAGCTGTGCCACATCCCAAACACACGAAGGCCTGGAAGCCCAACAGCTGGAGCAGCTCTACCCCAGGTGTTTTATGGGCACAGTTCAAAATGTTGAGGTTTGGGAATCATTGAATATCCTGAGCTGGGAGGGACCCACCAGGATCATCCAGCCCAGCCCTGTCCCTGCCCAGACCTCCCAGCAACCCCACCCTGGGCATCCCTGGCAGCGCTGGCCAAAGGCTCCTGGAGCTCTGGCAGCCTCGGGGCCGTGCCCATTCCCTGGGGAGCCTGGGCAGTGCCAGCACCCTCTGGGGGAAGAGCCTTGCCCTGAGCTCCAGCCTGAGCTGCCCTGGCCCAGCCCCAGCCGTGCCCTGGCTCCTGGCCCTGTCCCAGAGCAGGGATGGGAGCTGCAGCCCCAGGGAGCTCCCCTCACACAGGAAACAATGCCTCTGCCAATCCATGTCTGCAGCAGCCCCTGCTTCGCCAGCTCAAGCCAATCTGCAGCACAAGCAGAGCTCAGATCTGTCTCCTTGTGCCCACCCTGAGAGGATTTCACCAGCACAAAGCTCAGGCCATTAGGGGCAGGAATGGACAGGAGCTCCTGCACTCAGTCGTGTTTGAAGGGGAATTTGGGGAGCCAAGCAGAGCCCTTTGGGTGCTCAGCTGGAATGAGAAGCCCTGCCTGGAAGGTACTCAAGAGTTCTCTGTTCCTGACCAGCAGACTGGGGCTGGGACAGCAGCTCCTGCTGGGAACAGCTGAGGTGTTGGCTCCAGAGGGACCCGGCAGCTCCATCCCCAGGCAGGAATGAGGGAGCTCAGAGCACCACGGGCAGCACTGGATCTGAGTGAGGGGTCTGTGACCTGCTGCCAGCCTCAGCTCAGGGGACTGTCCTCGCTCCCCCCAGAGCAAAGCAGAGCCACAGTGGGAGCAGGAGCAGCAGCAGCACCTGGAGTTTCAGGGAGAGGGGCTTCTGGTTCAGCAGGCGCTGGTACTGGATCAGCCAGTAGTTCTCCTGCTTGGTTTCACTCTTTGCCTCCATTTCCAGCTGAAAAACAAACTCATTAATTTAGCAGCCCGAGGGGAAATGGCCAGGGGGGATCAGGGATGGGTGTGCAGGAGGGAACCCCCAGCCTGGGCAGTGCAGGGCCCAGCCAGAGCACTGTGAAACTGTCACACAGGATTTCTGGTTCCTGCAGGCTGGCCCCACACAGGGCTGTGCAGCTCCATGCTCCTTTGCCCCAGGCCTTGTGGCTTGGTCTCCTGAGGCTCAGGAGAGCCTGGAGATCTTCAGGGTTGCAAGGCCACAACTCCCATCCCTTGTGTTCATCCTGCTGACCACTCCCTGCCCCGCAGGGTCACTGGGGGTGATGATGGTGCCCATGCTGCACCAGGCAGTGCTGCTGTGCCCCCCAGGTTTACATTAGCATTTCCTGAGGCTAAATTGGCTTCTGGACCTGGACACAGCCCTGCTGTGCTCCCCTTCACTCCCACACTGAGCCATGGACTCTCCCTGCAGCCAACCCAAATGCTTCCTCACCCACAGCACTTCATGAGGGGCTCCATTACCAGGATTTGTTGCAGTTCTTCCTCCCTTTGCTTCTTCTCCTTGAGCAGCTGCTGCAGGAGGCAGCTGAGTGCCCGGCGCTGCTCCGTGACCATCTCCTGCAACAGGAGAGCTCTGGCAGCCACAGCCCACACTGCTGCCACCTCTGCTGCCAGCAAAGCCCCTGCCAGACCACACCAGTCCCCACGCTGTGCAATCCCTGTGCCCCACAGCACGGATCCTCTCCTAGCACCAGAGCAGAACCAGCTGACCCTGCCCCCTCAGCCCTGCACAGCCCACCCTGCCTGCAGCAGCTCCTCCTCACTGCAGAGCTCAGCCAAAATATTCATGGTACCCCTCCTTAGAATCATGGACTCTTAGACTGGTTTGGGCTGGAAGGACCTTAAAGCCCATCCAGTGCTGCCCCTGCCATGGGCAGGGACACCTTCCACAAGCCCTGTCCAACTGAGAAAAGACCACCTGAAGGCAGGTCTGAAATCCTGCAGGTAAGCAGGACAGGTGAGATCCCCTTGCCTTTGGGATGCTTCCTTTCACTGGGGTCTCATCCCAAGCACACCAGGGCAAGGCCAGGTGTCCCTGCAGCCACTCCTTGGCAGTGGAGAGTTAAGTGGCTCAGGAATGTCCCATCGTGTGCCATGTCTGCAGCTTTGGTCCCAGCTCACCCAGACCTGAGCAGAGGCCAGTGGTCACCAGCCACAAGGGCTTCAGATGCCCATGGACAGAGGGACAAGGATTCTTGTCTTGGGAAAACCTTCATTGATCACAGAATCACAGACTAGTTTGGTTGGAAGGGACCTTAAAACCCATCTTGTCCCACCCCTCACCACGGGCAGGGACACCTTCCACTGTCCCAGGGGGCTGCAAGGCCTGTCCAGCCTGGGATCAGCACTGGACCCTGCACAGGAACAGCTGCCCCTCCCAGCCAGCCCCACCTCCAGGTGACCAGAGCTGCCTTGCCCTGACAGAGGCAGGAAGCATCAGCACCTCCAGAGGGAGAGGGACAGCACATGACAGGAGGAGCTGCTCCAGCCCCAGCAGGGACCCTCTGGGGGGCACAGCACCAAGGGCAGGGGGATCCAGGCAGATCCAGGCACTCAGGCCTCGTTCCTCAGCTCCTGGTGCAGAAGCTGCAGGGCAGAGCCCTGCTTCCTGCACTGCCCTGCAGCTCCTATGCTCACCAGGTCACACCAGGCCTGCCCTGCATGAACTGTGGGTGGTCCCCACCCTCTGCCCTCCAAGAGCACACAGTGACACAGAGGAGCTGAGCGAGTCCAGGCAGCACAACCCAAACCTGACACCTGAAGGATCCAGGACGGGGCTGGGAGGCACTGCTGCCTGAAGCCAGCACTCACCACTGCTCTGTGACTGCCCTGGCTGTTTGTCACCGATTTTGGGCTGATTAAACAGGTGACCTGACCTGGCACATGGCACACAGAAGAAAACAACTGATGCAAATCATCACAAAACAAAATTTAAAGCCAAGCTGCTGAAGCTAAACCTGGCATTCCTCAATGTGTGATTGCTGAAGATGTCAAAACCAAAACACAACACAATGCAAGAGGACATGCAATGCACAGCAGGCAGGTGTTTTTGGGACAGCAAACAACTGGATTGCAAAATCCTTCCCCACCCAGCACACCTGGAACTGCCCATCCCTATCAGGGCTCCTCTGGCTCTCTGCTGAGAATGCCTGGGGATGTTTAGGAGCAGCAGTGATGTCCCACATTCCCAGGACACACAGGGGTTGGTGTGTCCTGTGCAGAAGGACTTCTGACCAAGCATAAAACCATCTGGAAAGTGCCAGGAGCAAGGGAAGCAGGTGGAGCAATCCCAGAGCAGGGAGGGTGGGGGGCAGCCCCAGAGCCCCACGTACCTGCAGCATCTCTGTGTCCAGTTCTTGCCTCTTTAACTCCAGCTGTGTCAGCTGCAATAACTCTGTTTCTATTAATTTAATCTAAACAGAAGATGAAACATTTTTTACTGACATTTAAAATGGCTTTAATTGATGCTCTTTTGGGATGAGGCCTGCCTGGGAAGGGCAGCACTGCAGAGCACCCAGAGGTTGGGGGGAGCTGCTTGTGCCCTTTGCTGATGTGTGTGCTGAGGGTCCCTCTTCTTTTACCTGAGGAGCTGTGTTCCCCCACTCCAACTGTCTCTCTACTCTGAGCACCTTCTGCTCAAGTCTGGAACCTCACACTGCAATCAGTTTGTGCACCCAAACCTTTTGGAGCCACTCTGGAATGCAGAGCCAAGGCCCTCCCAGCAGCACAGCTCAGACCTCAGACTCCTGGGACAGTGCCCTGGTTTCCAGGTGCTCCAGCAATCCCAGAACTTTCAGTTCTTTCAGGTGGGGCAACTGAGACACAGAGAGGTGAAGTGAGTTGCCCAAGGTCCCACAGCAAAGCCAAGATGAGAGCCCAGCTCACCCCTCTGCCAGGCCACCAACTGTCCCCAGGCCACGCTGCTCCTGCTGACCCCAGGGCTCTGCCCCTGCAGCACGGGCTGGGAGGGGCCCAAAGGTGAAAGGTCCAGCCTTGGCATCGAGGAACAAGCTCCCTTTGTTCAGAGAGCAAGAGGGAGCAAAATGCAGGGCCCTCATGGTGAAGTCAGGCAATGATGGGGAGCTGCCAGACAGGTCACAGGCTTCCAGCACAGACTGGTCACTGGGGCTCTCAAAGTATCCAAACCCTCAAGTTTATCCACCAAAGCCTCAACTGAGGCTTTTCTTCTGTGGCAGATCAGGAGAGGGAAAATTCTGGAGCACTGTGTCAGAAAACAGCAACCCTCCTTCCTGCATGCACCACTGCTGCCTTCCCACCTTCCTGCATCATCCCCTGCCACTTTTCCATCATCCTCCATCCTCCCCTGCCACTTTTCCATCATCCTGCATCATCCCCTGCCACTTTTCCATCATCCTCCATCCTCCCCTGCCACTTTTCCATCATCCTCCATCCTCCCCTGCCACTTTTCCATCATCCTCCATCCTCCCCTGCCACTTTTCCATCATCCTGCATCATCCACCACTACTTTCTCCACCAGCTCTTGCCCTTCCTCCCAACTACATCACTGCACCTTCTGTGGAATGGAGCTCAGAAAGGCAGGCTGGGAATGGGAAAGAAAAGGTGAATTGATGGTTTAAGGTGCAGCTCTGATGTGCTGGATGGAGATGCAGTGGGCTCATGTGGAAGCAGCAGCCCTGCCAAGTACACAGCCTGAAGGAAATCAGAGGTGCAACTGCAGATCACCCCCGGAGCCAGTGCAGGTGATTGAAGGAGTGGCAATGCCATCACCTCCAGGAATCTAAAACCTGCTTTGACACTGCCTCCTTCATAGCTGGGAGGCTGGAGTGTAACCAGCACTGTCTAACTCCCTGTCCCAGAGCTCTCAGCAGCCCCAGAGCTCTCCATGTCCTCACACCCTGCTCTGTGTCCACAGCACTTTGTTCTTCCTGCCAGGGTCTCACCAAACAGCAGGATGAGCTCAGGAGCTGGGTGTTCTTTCCTCTGTTGCTGACTCACCTGGTTCCTGATCTGCCTGTGCATAAGATCCTTCTTCACCTGGAGAGCTTCAAAGGCAGTTTTCTGCATCTCAGTCTGAGGGACAGGCAAAATCCTGCTTAGTGAGGTGGTTGCTGCAGTTGCTGATGGGCTCAGAAGCTGCAGCCTTGCAGGGACTCAGGTACAAGTCCCCGAGTGGTGCTTGCTCTGAGCAACAATGTCCTGAAACACAGCTGAGAGCCCAACAGGTAAAGCCCACCCTGGAGACTCACAGAGATCTATTAATTCAAACATTCATCTGCAATGCTCTGTGTGACCCCACCTCTCCTTTCCAGCAGCACTGAGTAGCCAGGCTGTGTTGCAGGACACAGCTGCCCAGCACTTCTCAGAACAAACTTTGAAAATGCCTGTCCCAAGTCCACCAGGAAACCTGCCAAAAGACAGGACTTCTGTCTCAAAATCCCCTCTTAATCATTGTGTCAGTTTTGCTTCCCATGGTCCGTGCTTGCCTTTTCTGAAAATTTGCTGTCTAGATAAAAAGTAATTTTTTTTCAACCACCCAAGTTAGTTTGCCAGAAGAGCAGATATTTTCAAAGTTTAGCATGTTAAATAAAATCCCTTCTGCATGCAGCCCAGCCACTGCTGCTCCTGTGACCCTGGATCCTGCCCTCCCTCCATCCCCCATGACCAGTTTGCTCCTTTGCCTACCTGCTGCAAGATCTGACTGACAGCTTTGTTCTGGTCCAGCTGCTGCCAAGCCAGGATTTGCTGGAACTTCTGATCCATCTCAGCCAGGCTGCAAGGAGATGGATGTGCCATGGAGTTAATGCTGGGTCTGGGACTCACAGGAGAAGCAGACAGTGGGGAATGCAGGAGGAGGAATTTCTTACTGAACAGGGGAAAAGCAGTGGCACTGCACAGCTGAAGGCCACAAATTTAACACCTCCTTCCCTACACCCAAACCTGCACCACAGGCTCCTGTGGCCCTGCTGAGCAGGTCACAGGCTCACAAGGCTGTTTTGGGTCAGTGACAGAAATTGCCAGACTAAAATTTCTCATCTTGTTGTAAACAGTGAGCCAGGATGCTCAGCAACACTCGTGTACTACTTATGCACACACAGCACCCTTGAGGCAGCCTGGGAGGTGAGGGGAGCAGCTCTGGGCTGCAGTTTGGCACTCAAGTGCCTTAAAAAACAGGAGTACAACTGGTCCAACTCCATCCTGCATATTTAGCAGAATGTATAAGGTAAAATAAACAGTGCAGAAAAGTGACAGTTCCCCCAAAGTGTGATTAACATGCAAATTGTGGTTGTTAGAAGGTGGTTCATTTAAGGGAGTCTGACAGTTTAATTTGCACTTTCCCATGCTGTTACAGCAGTCCTGCTGCATTCCAGCAGCTCCAGGGGTTCCTGGCATACTTATGGGAATGACACTGCTGAAAGAAAGGGATTTCACAGCAGCCCCAGCACCTGGAGCAGGCCTGGCTGACGAGGTCCTGCCGGCGAGACTCCGAGGTCACCTGCAGGAGCTTGTTCTTGTAGGTCTCAGCAAGCATCTGCTGCATGGCAGCTGGGGACAGAGGGCACAAAGGGGCTGTCAGTGCCTGCCTGGCCTGGGTGTGCAGAGCAGGACTCACCCACCACTGCTGCTGCAACCAGCAGTGGCTCCTTTCTCATTGCTCTTGCTCTTCCCATTTCACTGATTCCAGAGCACACCCACCCACCTTCAGTTCTTTGTTGGGAAAAGAGCTGAGCAAACTCCACTCTGCCTGTGCCTGCACCTCCTCAGTGCTAAGAGAAGCCCAGTCCCTGCCTACCAACCCTGAGATCACAGAATCTCCTGGGAAGTAGGAAGGAACTCACCAGCATCACTCAGCCCAGCCCCTGTCCCTGCCCAGACCCCCCACCAACCCCACCCTGGGCATCCCTGGCAGCGCTGGCCAAAGGCTCCTGGAGCTCTGGCAGCCTCGGGGCCGTGCCCATTCCCTGGGGAGCCTGGGCAGTGCCAGCACCCTCTGGGGGAAGAGCCTTGCCCTGAGCTCCAGCCTGAGCTGCCCTGGCCCAGCCCCAGCCGTGCCCTGGCTCCTGTCCCTGTCCCAGAGCAGAGAGGAGTTGGGCTCTGCCAGTCCTGGGGGGACTTGAGGCTGTTTCCTCTTCTCTTGTCCCTTGTTCCCTGGGAGCAGAGCCTGACCCCCATTTGGATACACCCCTGTTTCAGGGAGTTGTAGAGAGTGAGAAAATCCCCCCAGAGCCTCTTCTTCTGCAGGCTGAGCCCCCTTAGCTGCTCCTGGTGCCCCAGACCCTTCACCTCATCTCCCCAGAGACCTGGCTGGACTCACAGGCCACTTCCCTCCTGCGCAGCTGCTCCGTCTCCTCCTGGGTTATTGCCATCAGCTGCTCCATCCTGATTCTGCCAACAAACAACAATTCAGCCACTCCTTCAGAAGATTCCTTTTCCTCTACCCACCCAGCTCAGAGTCTCAAGGCTGGGCAGGTTCACCCTGCTCAGGAAAGCTGGGCTTATCAGAGGCACCAAAGCCTTGGTGATTTTTTGGTGAAGAACCTGTAAGTTTTATGGGAGAAACATTTGCTCAACACCACGGAGACAGTGGCTTTAGACAGGGAAGTTGATTTTTCTGAGAGACAGAACATCAATACAACGTGCAAATGCTCTCCCCAAACAATGTCAGACCCTTCCCTGCCTCTCCTTTCTGCTGAGGCTGGATGAGCCCCACAGAGCTGGCCCAAGTGAGCAGTGTCACTGCAGGGAGCAGCCTGGCCTCCCTCCCCACCACCCCTGTCCTTGTTCCAGCACATTTCCCCCACCATTTACCAGGTCAGGAGCTGGTGTGGCTGGGGAACAGCCTGACAAACAACTGGATGATGTTCACCCAGTTCACTGGGCCACAGCACAGCTGGCTGAAGGGAGGGGGCAGCTCACAGGCAGGGCAGAGCTGGGGACAGTCACTCTGGTGTCAGAGTGTTGGCTGAATGGCAGATTTGCTTCCCACCTACAGCCTGAATACATTGCTGGAACACCTTCATAACTGCCTTGCTTGCCAGCAGATGGAGGATCTCTGTTGGTCCTTGATACTGAATACAGAGTTCTGTTCCCAAACTCATTATTTAGGCCCATTCAGGGACGAAAAAGAGGTAAAATCACCCTGTGAGTGGGTGTGCCAGACTGGGTAAGACCAGGCACATTGAGTCCAGTGTCTTGCCTCCAACAGTGACCAGAGCCAGCTGCAGGTATGAGATGAACCTCACCTGACTTAGGGTATTCAGACTGTGACTCTGAAAGGAAGCTCCCAGCCCTCTTCCCAGCCTCTTACCCCTTTTCCAGACAAGTTTGTTACAGAGGCTCACCTCTCATTCTCCAAGGACTTCAAAATGTCTGAACTTCGTTTTTGCCTAAAAAAAAAAGATAAAACAAACGGTTTTCATCAAGCTAAGTGGAACATCTGGTCCCCAAGAGGGCAGAATTACAGAGTCACAGAATCCTGACTTGGAAGGGACCCAAAAGGTTCACCCAGCTCCAGGCCCTGCACAGGACAACCCCAAGAATCCCCCCATGTGCCTGAGAGAAAACAGCTTTGCTGTCATGCACAGCAGAGCAGCTTTCAGCAGGCTGGGCACCTTCCATCAGCACCAGCTCACATGGAGATCCAGCACACAGAGGCAGGGCCACCTTAACACTTCAAATTTGCACCTTTCACGAGAATTCAAATTTCTTCCATAGCACTGCAAAATCCCAGCATTACACATCTGTGAAACAGTTTTTATAAGATGCAAACTCCATGTGCTTTAAATGGGTCTTTGTCAGTCCAGGAGCTATGGCAGCTGCTCCAGACATTGATCCCGACCAGGTCCGAAACACTCAGGGGGGAAATGAATTGCTCAAAACAACATGACTAAAAAAAAAATCAGAGCAAAACCCCCTGGGACCTCACCTCTGGTTGTCCTCCAGCAGCTTCTGGATCCGGCTGGCAATGCCCTGCTCTGTGTCCTTCAGCTGCTGCAGCAGCTTCAGCCTCTCCTCCTCCAAACAGCGCTGGTGCTTCGACAGACCCTGCTCCAGCCTCTGCTGCTCCTGTCCAGAGCAGCGAAACCAGGAGAAGGTGGTGGGCTTGGGGAAGGCAGTGGGTGCCCTGGAAGGGCCTGCCCAGCACACCCACCTCTCTCACTGTCTGCAGGATCCCATCCTTGTGGCTGTTGAGCTGCTGCACCAGCAGGGCCTGCTCTCGCTGCCCCACGTTCAGGCGCCGCTCAAATTCCAGCTTCTCCTGCGTTTTTCTTTCCTGAGAGGAACCAGAAGAAAGATGAAAGACAGGAATCTCCTTCCCCAGCAAGAACATATTCTAGCAAAAAGGTAAAGCAAGGGACAGGAGACCCTTGCAGAGAAGAAGGGAAGCTAAATGGCAAAGAGGAGGCTTGTCTAGGGGAGGGGAATGTTCTCTCCTCAGGAACCCAAAAAGTGGGAACCAGAAGCTGCTGCTCTCTTTGTAACCATCTCCAAACTCTTTCATGTCATGGAGCTGAATTCTCTGGGCATTGACTGATACCAAATCAGCCAATACAAACACGTGCAGGGAAGCCCAAAATGCAGGGTGGGTTCAGCTCCACATGGCACAGGACTCCCTTGTCTGAAGGAAGCAGCCAGCTCTGAGCAGCTTGAGCCAAAGGCAAAGGGGGAACTGCAAGGAACTTCTGGCTATTTCAAAGTGAGCCTTGCACAGGGGAGGAGACAGCGACCAGGGAAACAAAAACAACAAACTAAAAGTGCAGCCAGGTAAGGGGAATGAGAAACAAAATAAAAAGATGGAAAACAAAAACCAGAAGCAGACCCATGCTGCAGACAAAGCAGTTGCAGGAGTTGATCCTTACCTTCCTCTTCTCATAATCCAAGAATTTGTTCTGAAAAGTAAGTAATATCAGCAATTTACTCCCAGAAGTACTTTTCTGTAGACATTATTAGTGCACAGTACAGCCTCCCCTAACTGTGAGTGAAGACATCAACCAAAGGCACAGGAACACAAGCCCCAAGTCCAGTCACTCAGGCTTCTCCAGGGGCAAAGGCATTGACTCTGCACTTGCCAAAGAGCACAGGAATCAGCACAGCTACCACAATTATTGGCCCAGCCTCCCCTTTCCCAGGTAGGGCTGAACATGTCTAGCACTTGGTTGGGAAACACAAGGCTCTTCTGCAGTTTGCTGTTCCCCCAAAAACACACTGCACACTCCATGTCCCCCTGTCACCCCTGTCCCTCAGCTCCATCACTGCTTTCAAGGATGGAGACAGTTCTTTGGGATGTGTCTGAGGAAGGAGATGAGTCAGCCTTGCACACACTGTGCCTGGCTGCTCCCTCCATCTCAAAAGACACAACTCATGGAGGGGAGGGTGACGAGGGATGATGAGCCAAGTGCTGTGAGATGCTTTGGTGGAGCACAGAGACAAACCCCAAACCCCCTGGTGCAGGGGAGCCTCACCTGCCACTCACTCTCCTCCTCCAGGTACTTTTCCACTGTCCTGTCCACCCCATCCACTGAAGTTCCTCCTCCATCGCTCTCCAGCGTGGGCACCAGGTACTGTGAGGGAGGGTAGTATGCAATTCCACACTCTGCAAGGCACCAGACACAAAATAAGAACATTTGAGGCTCAAAGATCTCCTTGGCACCACGGCTGTGAGCTGGCTGCTGTGTGGGACTGCTTCCAGTGTGCCCCTCTGCCCACACACCAAGGAGTGCCTGGCAGGGCTCCTCCAGCTGAGGCAGGATGGACAAGGAGCTCTGGGAGGAAGGTGGGGCCACTCCAGCCCCACCAGGACAGGGATCTGCTCAGACAGAAACACATCCTGCACACAGGTGCAGGCCTGGTGACTTCTGCAGGGCTGCAGATGTTACTGCCCAGACCAAAATCAGTTCTGACTGTTCTGTTTTTTCAGGGAATATCCCAATGTCTGGCAAGGCACTTTCCCTGCATAAAACCTCCACCAAAACTCCCTGTCTGTATTAAACACAGTGTCCACAAACTCCCAGTATATTATCTGTGAGTTTGAGTTCTCCATCTGTTTTCCTGATTCTCCAAACAACCTGCAGGGCCCAGGTCCTTCCTCAGAGAAAATGAGGGCAGCAGGGACCTTGAGTGACTCCTGAGTCTCTCCCCTTGTCCCAAGGCAGTGACAGCTGGACAATGCCTAATCCTGCCACAGGAGGAAATCCAAATAAGCACAGGAGGTGCACTGACCTCTCATGGCCACTGAGACAGCCTGACCCAGCCACTCTGATGTTTAACAAACCACTCTGCATTGCAGTGTGCCAGGGCTCAGGGAAGGACTCCTTTGTGCTGTTTGCCAACAAAGACAGGTAACCAGGTGTGCAGGGCCACCAACCACCCCAAGCAGGGCCCACACACTGTCTGTCCTTCAGAAATGTCATCTCTGGGCACAGCCCAGCTGCTCCTGGCTTACCTTTGCAGAGGAACTGTTGGATGGCCTCCGTGCCTGCACTGCAGATGTCAGGGGGTGGGTAGGTCATGGCAGAGGCATCCAGGGTCAGCGTCTCCAAAACAGAGCACACAGAGCTCCAGGTTATTCTGAGTCCAGCTGCAGTTGTCCTTGCAGCTCCCCAAAATCTTATTCATATTACCCTAAATCCTGACATAAATGTGAGGCTGCATTGAATCCCTGCTGGGTGTCTGGCACCTTCCAGAGGTGGCTCCACTGTCCCTTATTTGGAAGTTTCTGAGCTGGCCATTCACTGAACATTCCCCTCATGCAGGCACTGGCACCTCATGTTTAGGTACCAGAGGTCAGAGCACTTCTCAGCTACAGACATTCCCTGTTCCATGTCAGGAGCTGAGCGTGGAAATGGGGGTGATACCAGGGCATGGAGAGGAGTCCCATGAAGAATGAGGGGAAGAGCCACTTGTCTTGTCCTGCTGTGGCCACCAAAGGACCCAATGCTGCCTTGTGAAGGGAAGGGCAGAGCAGGAAGGCCTAGAAAGGAACCACTTTGCACAGGGGCAAAGCTGCCTCAGCTCAGGCTGTCCTCATGAGAAGTGAAGCAAAATGCTGTGTGTGAGATAAGAGAGCATTTATTCACACCTTTCTGCTGGTGTCTGAGCCAGCCCTGTTGCCTCACACTTGCACCATTTAGTACTGACAGGTTTGGCAGCCAGAAGGCAACATATCCCTAACAATCTTGCTGCTTTTCCCATTCTGAATGTGCACTTCAGAGAGCCATAAACACATCAAAGCTGATAACAAGTTGGAGATCTGCCAGGGTGACAAAAGCATGATTTGTGCTCTTAAAGACAGCCCTGGCAGGTAAAATCCAGGGGTTCACTCTCTGGGGATCACTTTTGTCATGATTAAATGAAAAAATTATCAGAATTAAATGGCAAAATTATCAGATTAAATGGTAAAAATGATCAGAAAAGACCAGAGCAAGTACGTAAAAGTCATTGTGGACAGTGTCAGCAGCCCTGTTACAATCCCCTGCAGCGCATCCTGCCCAGACCCTACACAAATCATTCCCCTTGTGGGCTGGATTTCTTCCCAGCTGAGGGAAGCAGCTGGAGGGGCTGGCCCAGGGCTGGTACCTGCAGGCTGCGGGCGTGGGCCAGCCCCCGGGGCAGCTCCTGCAGCTCGTTCCCACTGACGTCCAGAGCCCGCAGGCTCCGCAGGCCGCTCACGCTCCCGGGCAGCGCCCTCAGCTTGTTCCCTGCAGGACACAAAGGCAGAAACCATGGAACCACAGAATTCACAGAATGACAAGGTGGGAAGAGACCTTCAAGATCATCGAGTCCAGCCCAGCCCCAACAGCTCAACTGAACCCTGGCACCCAGTGCCACAAACACCCAGGGATGGGGACTGCACCACCTCCCTGGGCAAGGCCAGTCCAGAACTTTGTCACTCTTTCTGTGAAAAACTTTTTGCTAACATCCAACCTGAATTTCCCTTGGGGCAGCTTGAGGCTGTGTGCTCTGGTTCTGTCAGTGCTGCCTGGAGAAACAGCCCAGCCCCAGCTGAGCACAGCCACCTTTCAGGAGCTGTAGAGAGTGATGGGGTCACCCCAGGTCTCCTTTTCCAACCTTCCAAACCAGGAGCTAGCAAGCTCATCTGTTCCAACACCACCCCATAACCACACATACAGCTCATTTCCACAGGGATGGGGCTGTGCCAGGTCACACAAGGACCCAAAGGATGGCACTGCCCACCAAGGGCAATTTGGGATCCAGATCTCCTTCTCAGCTGAGGTCACTGCTGCAGGCTGGATCTGTGCTCTTTATCAGGAAAATATTTGTAACATTCTTCCCTTGGCCTAAGTCCCAGGGATGGGAGGAAGGGGACCAAGTATGAGATGGCACACCCTGGGCTCAGAGCCCAGGTGCTGCAGACAGACAGACAGACAGACAATGACCTGAGCTGCCCTTCCAAGCTCCTTACCCTCCATTGCCTTCCCTGTTTCAGTAACAGCTCCATGTAACTAAATCTCCTTTTTCTCCCAGATTTATGGCACTGCAGAGCTGGAGAATGTCCAGGAGTCTGGAAAAGAGGTGTGCTTGGGCTGTGAAAACCTGTGGGGATACACAGGCTCACAGGAGCCAGCTCTGGGTCTTGGGGGATCCAAATATAATTCAGTTTATCTGGCGGAGTGCTCTGCTTGCTTTATGGAGGCTGAGGCTTGGGGCTGACACATTTTCTGCTTAGATCATTTCTCCTGCCTTGCCAACTATTTAAATTCAAACCTTCCTTGTGTTCTTTCCCAGCATTCAGAGTGTAAACCATATGTGCTTGTCTTGACTGAAAGGAATAATTGCTAATGCAGCTCAACATGACCAGAAAATAAATGTGCTTTGCCCAGAGCAATCCCATTCCATACCTTTCACATTGAGAACCTGGAGCTGTGCAAGGTCTCCTATAGATTGTGGAAGGCTTTTTAAAAGATTCCTTTCAAGGTTTAGGACCTAAGGTATTAACAGAAAAGATATTCTAAATATTCATCCAAGTCTCATGTCTTCTACACATCTGTGCTGCTGGGACTTTCAGAACAACTGGATATTGGTTGTAGATAGCACTTTCAGGGTTAAAAAAAAGTGTATTTTCCACCAGCTCTGGATAAAGGGCATGCCAAGCTACCAGGGCAGTGAGAAACTCTGCTCACCACCAACATCTGCTGCTGGATCCAGATGCAGGAACTGGGAATTGGAGTGTCCAGGGCAGCCCTCCCCAACTCCAGCTCTCACCTAGAACTGTACCCTGAACAGAGAGTGCCCTTAGACACCGCTCTGGGTTCTCAGCATAACCACCCCAGGGAGAACAGCAAAACCTGAATGTTTGGGGAGATGAGCAGGACTCTGCTTGCTCAGAGCATCTGCATGGCTATGGGAGCCACTTGGGCTGCACCAAGCTGGAGAACATAACCAAGCCTGGCTTTTCCTGCTTTCTCCTGCTCCTTTCCTCCTTTTTTCCCATGCCCTGTGCAGACACCTGGAATGCAACTGCAAATCTTTTACCTGAAGAGCTGTCAGCTGACCAATATCAGCAGGAAGTGATGCCAGCTGGTTGTCATGCAGATCCAGAACCTGGAAAAGCAGATGATGTCACCAAACAAGGTTGGGAACAAAAGTTATGAATTATCTCACAATGAAAATGACTTTGCTTCCAATGGGACTTTGAAAAACAGCTCAATTTTTCCAGGGGACATGGGTACTTAATTCTGAGAGGTCTTTTGGAAATTCAGGCATCACTAACAAACAAGAGACAAGGGAGAGCAGTGACTCTGAGGAAGCTGTCCCACAAAACTGGAGGAGCCAACTGGATAAATCATCCCCTTGGAAGCAGGCTGGCAGAAGGAATTTCTGCAGGATCAGTGAGCTGAACTGCTCCAACAGCAGTGCAGGGAGAGGGTGGGACTAGACCTGGAGACCTCCCTCCCTCCATGTGGAGCTGCTGAAATGACTCTGCCTCCTGGGGAATCCCAGCACGAGGGTGATACAGCCCTGTACACCCATCACCATTTCCTTCCCACTCCTGTGACCCTCCAGAGCAGGGCAGAAATGGATCTACCCCACAACACACCCAGCTCTGCCTGACCACCACCACAGTGAGGCTGCTGAGGGGGAAACTGTGGGATTCTGAAGGGGATAAATGAGTGTGGGACTGATGGTGATGTGACACAAACCACTCGGTGACTGCCAGCCTGGGAGCTGAACCCAGAAAAGGCAGGTGCCACACTTGGTACTGATCCCTGCAAAGCCAGCCAGCCAGAAGGGATTTACTTGGGCTGGTATGTTTTAGTGCAGCTTGAATCCAAGGAATACAGGCTGCAGTTGAACTGTTAAGAATCACAATTACCTTCAGAGTTATGAGACTCAGGAGGCTGCAGGACTTTGGAACTAAAGATGTCAGATTATTGGTATGAATAATCAGCACCTGGGGAGGAAAAACCCCATTGTCACATAAACACAAGAGACACCAGAACAAGCATTTTGTTGGGGTTGAACTGGGGAGGCTCAGTACCTTATTCAGTATCATATAAAACATTGCAGTAGGAAATGGATTGTCAGAGAAGGTCAAACATTTTACATGAGATCTAAACCAGAGCCCAGTTCCTCACTTGAGAAATACCCTTAGATGGGCTAAGACAGGAACAAACACCTGCTCTTCCCTGGCAGAAGTTAACTTTAAAAAACAAAGGATTATTCTGACTCAAACTGCTCTCTATGTAGTATCACACAGGTGGACAAATTCCTGACAAGAAAACTCCTTCTGGACTACCATAAAACAACCACATACAGTCATATGAAACATGACAACTCTAGTTAAGCATATTAATAGAATCATTTAATAATTTCTGATTACAACATTACCTTCTTTTGCAAGACCTTGCAAGTTGCAAAGGCCCCATAAGGAACCTAAAAACAATAAAAAATAGTAATGTCAGACTTCTCTTTTAAGCAGTTCTACACTGTCCACCTGTAAAGTGTGAACAGCTTGACTAAAAATAAAAGTGATGCTTAAAATCACTGCCCTCTGATTTGGGCCCAGTACTTCCCAGGGAACTTCCATTTCAACAGCTTCCAGTGGCTCCCCATGACACAACAGAACAGCCACAGAACAGGCTGAGGCTTAGGCAGGAGTTCAAGCCTTGTGTGATTTAATACTCATTGTGCAGATGAGCTCAGGCAAAGGTTCAGCTTTCTCATCACAGAAATGCATTCTGTGGTTTGGCAACCTCACAACCACACTGCAGTGTGCTGAGAGAGGTGAGCTGGCAGGACACAGTGTCCCTGATGTGCCAGGAGAGGGACAGGCACACCAAGAAGATGCCAGTTCAGTTCCTGCCAGACACAGCTGGGCACTGTGACCCTTCCTGCAGCACAGAACCAGCAGCAGCCTGTCCATGGTTAATTGTAAAACCAAACTGATGTCTCACTCCATTTATTGAAACAACAATGAAAATGAAACAGCAAGACAGTTTTATGGTCCAAAAGGAGCTGCCAGGCATCCCAGATGAGCTGTGGCCCTGAGTGGAGCTGGATGGGTGGATTCTCTGTCTGCCACCCTGCCACACCCAGGCTGTCCCACACAGCCTGCAAACCCACACAGAGCTGCTGTTGGCTCCTGAGCTTGGAACAAAACATCCCAAAGTCTCAGCAAAGCCATTTCACACTGCACAGCAGGCAGCTCTCCTCTCCAGGATGGTGTCAATCTCCACATTTTGCTTGGCAAGGGCATCCTGTATTCAGGATCAACATTTTGGAAGCACGAGACAAGGAATAAAAATTAAAAGTGAGATGGAAATGGATTTCTGCCTGAGGCTGCCAGCAGGAAAAGCTGTGTCTGGGTGCCTGGCACTCTGTCACTGCCTGCCCACACAGCAGCAGACAGATTGCTTCTCTTTTAGCTGGTTGTCATAAAAGAAGCCAAGCTGGGAGTGAGACTTCCATCCTTACCCAGCAACTTGGAAACAGGGCTGGGATTTTCACCTACACAGACAAACAAGCATGGGTGGCAGACAGCTCTAAGATTAGAAATACTCAGCCTTTGGCAAACCAGTTCCCTCAGGACCAGCAAAATTAAGCCATGAGGTCCCCAACTAGGGTCAAACAAGGTACTGGTGGAGGGTATGAAACCACTCTGCCCTTCTAAAGGACTCCACGACAGAAATGGTGTTGAAGCATGAGACAGGACAGGCAAACTCCCACCAAAAAAAAACAGGGAAGAAGCCCCCAGCTGAACGCCAGAGCTCAAGAGATAGAGGAAAAGGTGAACCAGCAAAAATTTCTGTCTCA
The DNA here is from genome assembly GCF_036417665.1 of Passer domesticus. Taxonomy (NCBI): domain Eukaryota; kingdom Metazoa; phylum Chordata; class Aves; order Passeriformes; family Passeridae; genus Passer; species Passer domesticus. The sequence goes on from NC_087491.1 coordinate 3,414,542, forward strand.
GGCATGAGAATAAATCTGACAGCTGGTACCAAGAAGCAGAGAATCAGAGCTGTGAGTGAAGACTGGAAGTTGGAGAGGACATACCTCTGAGAGCTCACATCTGGATATGTCAAGGGTGTCATCAGCACCAGCTTCTTTTGCCTGGAGAGGGAACAAACACATCCAGAGAATCAGACCACGCAGAAATACAGCACCTCTTGCTGTATTCCAGAGAGTCCCAGAGACTTTGTGGACTGCCCATCCCTGGCAGTGCCCAAGGCCAGGCTGGACAGGGCTTGGAGCAGCCTGGGACAGGGAAAGGTGTCCCTGCCATGGCAGGGGTGACACTGGATGTGCTTTTAGGTCCCTTCCATCCAAACCAGTCCGGGATTCTGTGGTTCTGTTCCAAAGTATTTTCCATGTTCAAATCAAGTCCATGCAATGCTGCTGCTAAGAGCAATGGACCTGGACAGACACCACTCACCCATGTCCCCAAAGCCACTTCGAGACACCTCTGGGTCACTGCCAGGGATGGGGACACCACCACTGTCCTGGGCAGTCTGTTGCAATGTCTGACAATGCTTTTCAAGAAAAAAAGTCCCAATATCCAACCTGAGCCTCCCCTGGCCCAGCCTGAGCCGTTCCCTCTCCTCCTGTCCCTGTTCCCAGGGAGCACAGCCTGATCCCCCTGGCTGTCCCCTCCTGTCAGGAGCTGTGCAGAGCCACAAGGTCCCCCCTGAGCCTCCTTTTCTCCAGGCTGAGCCCCTTTCCAGCTCCCTCAGCCCCTGCTCTCTCTACCCCAAGAAATTCCCTGAGGTACATTAGGAAGAAAACCTGCTACCTTAGTGGGATCAGGAACACAATTACTGCTCGTGGAACGTGGTTACTGGTCATGCAAGGATGTACCAAACCACAGGGAGCCAGGATCAGGCAAACACAAATGACCCTGGCAGTGTGACCAGGCACATTTGGTAGCCAAGGACCAGGCACAGAGGACAGAAATGACCCTGGCAGTGTGACCAGGCACATTTGGTAGCCAAGGACCAGGCACAGAGGACAGAAATGACCCTGGCAGTGTGACCAGGCACATTTGGTAGCCAAGGACCAGGCACAGAGGACAGAAATGACCCTGGCAGTGCTTACCAGGCACATCTGGTACTCGAGGCGCTTGCGAGCGTCGTCGCTGGGTTTCTTCTTCCTGGAGAAGAGAGGCATCCTCAGTCCTGCCCCTGCCTCTGCCCAGGGCACAGCTGGTCACTGCACAGAGAGGCTGAGGGGTCCTGGGCTCTGTGCTTGCTGGGGAGCCTGGGCTGCAGAACTGGAACCTAAGTTGGGGGAAAAATGAAAAAGAAAGTAATTGTGTCAGTAATGAAAGAAAATAAAAATAGATGTCTTTGTTTAGCTGGATCCCATAGGCAGTTCCAGCACAGGGAAGTACAAACATGGGGCACTCAAGCCCTGCTGTGGTCTGAGAAGGGTTGTTTGTCTGGGTTAGCCCTGGGATAGGCACAGAGACAGGCTGCTGAGGGACCAGAGAAATGCAGGGTTCACTCCAGGAATTAGAAATTAAAAGGCTGTATCAAGAAATCAAGTACCAGGTGTTGGGAAGGATGAAAGTTTGACAAGAAAGTCTCACAGATATGTATGCTTAGCAGAAAGATTTTTGAATGTAGAAGCTGAGGAAGGAATAGAGATGGAAGCAAGTTTTGATATAGAAGAAAAGAATTGCTGAGCCAGTCTTACTGGATAACCAAGGAGGCAAAGGGTATGTTAGTTAGAAGGGGGTTTTTATGACTTAGAGCAAAGGATAAACCCACCTCAAACAAGAAGATGTTTTTACCAAGCAGAAAGATAGCACAGGCAAACAAGTCAGCAAATGTTGCAAGTAGAAAAAAGGTCTCAGAATTTTCCACTGCAAGAAAACTGAAGAACAACTTCTAGCTTAAACTGTAATGTACTAACATTTAGTGATTGGAGAATACTAACATGAATATGGTAATTGTATTAGTTATGATAGGCTATAGATAAAAGTTAAGGTATAGATTGGTTCTACTGTATTAAGATGTTCAGCAAAGAAAAGTATATAATGAATTTGTAACCTAAACTCAGGGTCTCCAGGCCTGCCTGCAGCTGCAGCTGACAGCTCTAGGCACAGGCTCTGTCGCCCACGACCCTGGACTGCTCTAACATCTTGCATGGAATAAACTGCGTTTTGGAAGAGCCACCTGGAGTCCTGCATCTCTCATTTAGGCTCTTACAGTGGCGCCCACGTTTTAGTTGGCAAACTCGGACTTATTAGCAGTAAGAAACCTCTCGGTGAACTCAGTAAAAAGCGGCCGCACGGATTAGGCACCTGAAACGAGGGTGACCGGGGCCCGGACAGCAGCCCAGCAGTCCCAGAATGGGGGTTCCCATCCCCCCTCGCGAAATTAAAGAACCAGTTTTACACAAGAGCATCCTCCACGGCCCGGCACCTATCCCTGTGCAGCGGCGCCGGCATGCCCAAGGTGCCCTGGAGCCGGCAGCCCTGCGGGGTCCGGCCCGGCCACTTCAGCCGCGGCTCGGGCGGGGCCCGCCGGGTGCTGCCCGCGATCGAGGAACCCAAGGCGGTCGAAAAGGACCAAGACGAGAGCCAGAAGATGACTCCTCAGAGGCAGCGGGACCTGCATCTCATCGCTGCGCAGGTCGCCACTGGCACCAACAACCACTGAGGGAGCCAAAAAATCATCCCCCAGATCTCCTACTCCTAAAACTAGCAAAGCTTTGGAGAACATTGCCGATGTTCTGCAAAATAGACAAGCTCATCGCTATATTCCACGTAAACCTTTTTTCCTTGCAGTTCTAGGAGAAACGCTGAGACAGTATAGCCTCATTTTCCAATGGGATTCCTCTCAAAATGATCCTTTGTTAATAATTGAATGGGTTTTTCTTTCTTACAGGTCACCAAAGACAATCTTCACATCTTTAGAGATGATTTCTCAAATTATCATTAAGGGCAGAGCAAGGCTTCTCTCTATAGCAGGTTGCGAATTTGAAATAATCTATTTACCTATGATTAAATCGTATTTTGATTGGGCCATGCAAAAGTCAGAAGATTTGCTCTATGCCTTGTTAGATTTTCCAGGTGTTTGCTCCATTCCTTACCCAGCACACAAACTGACCAAAGCTAAATTGTGCTACAAAGACAAACCCCTTATCAGTGAAGAAATTTTAGATGCAGTTACTCTTTTCACTGATGGGTCAGGACAAACACACAAAGCAGTGATTACATGGCAGAATAAAAACACTAAATCTTGGGAGCAAGATGTTCAAAAAGTTGAGGGTTCTCCTCAGATTGTTGAATTAGCTGCAGTTGTAAGAACATTTCAGCTCTTTCCTGAGCCCTTTAACTTAGTCACTGATTCAGCATATGTTGCTAATGTTGTTAAGAGAATTGAAGGGTCTGTTTTAAAAGATGTTAGCAATGACACATTGTGTCTTTGGCTTACCTGTCTTTATCAAATTTTGTTACACAGAACTAATCCTTACTTTGTTGCTCACATTAGAGCTCACTCTGGTCTCCCGGGATTTATGGCAGAAGGGAATGCACGAGCTGATGCATTGGCATCAGCAGCGTGTGAAGAGGGAACTGAAGGAGACGTTAAAGATTGCACTTCTGTGCTTCCTGCAGCTACCTTACCTAACATTGTTGAACAAGCTAAATTGAGTCATGCCTTTTTTCACCGAAATGCACAGGCACTCAGACGAGATTTTCACATCTCCCTAGAGCAGGCACAAGCCATTGTACGGGCTTGCTCTGACTGCCAGCTTGTTCAGCCTATCCCTTCTATGGGAGCAACCAACCCAAGGGGGTTGGAAAGTTTGCAAAAGTGGCAAACAGATGTCACAAAGTACTCTTCTTTTGGGAAATTTAAAAATATCCATGTCTCTATTGATACATTTTCAAAAGCAGTTTTTGCGTCTGTACATACAGGAGAAACAGCTAAGCATGTTTGCCAGCATTTTTCACAAGCATTTTCTTCATTAGGTGTCCCTCAAGAAATCAAAACTGATAATGGTCCTTCATATGCTTCACAAGAATTGGCCACATTTTTAAATGACTGGGGTGTTCACCATACATTTGGTATTCCCTATTCTCCTACAGGTAAGGGAATGGTAGAAAGAACACATCAAACTCTAAAACGCATTTTAGATCAACAAAAAGGGGGTGGGAGTCCAGGATACACCTCAAAGAAAGTTGAATAAGGCTTTGTATGTTTATAACTTTTTGAATAGCTCTGCAGAAGAGCCAGATCCTCCCATTTACAGATATTTCAAGAACAACAAAAAAGCAAAACTGAAGGAACACCCTCCAGTTTTAATTAAAAATCTAGAATCAGGAAAAATAGAGGGACCATTTGATCTTATTACTTGGGGAAGGGGTTTGCATGTGTTTCTACAGATACAGGACTCAAGTGGATTCCAGCAAAGAACGTGAAACCGTACCACCCCTCAAAGCCCGTGGACGCTTCCGCAGCAGCCAGCGACGCTGCGAATGGAAGCCGAGAGACAGGCACGCAAACGTGATCTACACAGGATCACCCAGAGAAAACTGTCTGCCAGAAACTGTTCAAGAAGAGAATGGAGTTGTATTATAATTTGCGCGGGTGTATGTTACTTTTAGCCTTTTGTTTTTATCTTTGCAGTGAAGCTTTACCTGTAACTCAACCAAAAACAAATGTTTGGGTTTCTTTAGCCAAGTCTGCAGGCTCTGACACCATTTGCTTATCTAACACTAGCCCTGATAAACCTTTTTCAACTTGTTTAGTTGGAGTGCCTTTCCCAGAAGGTTTTGATAATGTTATTTTTGAGAAATATTAGCCATATGATGATCACCACATTTCCCCAACTCCCAGCCCAAGACACCAAACTTATATTGATAATTTTAAAGTTGATAAATCTGATCTTCAAGAATTAGAAATTTTAGGCTCATTAACTATGGACACTTGTTATTTGTTTCATTTTATAGGACAAAATGGGCCACATTTAAATGTTACTCCTTATCACCCAGTTTATAACAATATGACTTCTTGGTGTAATCAAACTAAGCTTCTTATATATGATGAACCTTATGCAGATCGTTTTAACAAACTTCCAATTCGATTTCCTAAAGGAATTTGGCTCATATGTGGAGACAGGGCTTGGCAGGGTATTCCCTCTAAACTAGATGGCGGCCCTTGTGCTCTGGGACAACTTACAGTAATTGCTCCCAGTATCAAAAAAGCAATGAAAAAGAAAAATAGAAAAATAAGGTCTTCCTTAGGACATCATTATGAGAGCAACTGTGATAGCGAGTTTCACCCTTGGAACTCTGGAAATTCAATTGTTACAAGCATTTTTTTACCTCAATTAAGTTCTGCAATTGCACTAAAACAGTTAAACAAATTAGGGTGTTGGCTCAGTAAAGAAGTGAATGCCACCTCTACAATAATTAGTGATTTGCTGACAGATGAGGAAGCAGTCAAACATGCCACTTTACAAAACAGAGCTGCTATTGACTTTCTTTTACTAGCACATGGACATGGTTGTGAAGATTTTGAAGAATTGTGTTGTATGAATTTGTCTGATCATTCTGCTTCTATTCATAAACAGCTGCAAAACTTAAGAGATTTAGCTAACCAAATTACAACAGATAAATCATCTTGGTTAGACAATTTGTTTGATGGTTGGAGCTTTGCACCTTGGCTGAAGGAACTTTGTAAGTTAGGCTTGATTGTGTTAGTGGTGATAACTACAATTATGTTAGTAGTACCCTGTGCACTTCAGTGTGTGCAGAGAATGATGAATAAGACAGTTTCTAGCATCTTTGTTGTTCATCAGAATGGGGGAGATGTTGGGAAGGATGAAAGTTTGACAAGAAAGTCTCACAGATATGTATGCTTAGCAGAAAGATTTTTGAATGTAGAAGCTGAGGAAGGAATAGAGATGGAAGCAAGTTTTGATATAGAAGAAAAGAATTGCTGAGCCAGTCTTACTGGATAACCAAGGAGGCAAAGGGTATGTGAGTTAGAAGGGGGTTTTTATGACTCAGAACAAAGGATAAACCCACCTCAAACAAGAAGATGTTTTTACCAAGCAGAAAGATAGCACAGGCAAACAAGTCAGCAAATGTTGCAAGTAGAAAAAAGGTCTCAGAATTTTCCACTGCAAGAAAACTGAAGAACAACTTCTAGCTTAAACTGTAATGTACTAACCTTTAGTGATTGGAGAATACTAACATGAATATGGTAATTGTATTAGTTATGATAGGCTATAGATAAAAGTTAAGGTATAGATTGGTTCTACTGTATTAAGATGTTCAGCAAAGAAAAGTATATAATGAATTTGTAACCTAAACTCAGGGTCTCCAGGCCTGCCTGCAGCTGCAGCTGACAGCTCTAGGCACAGGCTCTGTCGCCCACGACCCTGGAACATCTTGCATGCAATAAACTGGATGTTGGAAGAGCCGCCTGGAGTCCCGCATCTCTCATTTAGGCTCTTACAACCAGGGATAAAAACCAAACTACTGAAACTCAAAGTCAATTCTGGCACAGTAACAAAGAACTGAGAGCAAGGATTTCAGCTGGTTCAAGTGTGAGGGAAGAGAAATTGAACTGAGAGAGGAAAGGTTGGGTGCAGGAAGATGCCAAAAGGTGGAATGAGGAGTGCAGGTGGCTGAAGGGAACAGACACCAGGCAGCTCTGGGACAGGGCTCTGACCCAGCAGGGGAGGAAAAGGAGCTGTTGGCAGATTTTAGGGAAAGGCAGAAAGCTGTGGGTGGACAAGGAGTGGGGAGAGCAGCTGCTAATGAGGTGGTTCCAGTGGGGTGCAGGAAAAGGGATGGGGCAGCTGAGCAATGACATCAAGGAGAAAAAGGGGTTTGTTGTGGCTGCACAGGACCAGGGGGCACAAAGGGGCAAAGCAGAAAGAGCCTGAGCTGGGGCTGCAGCTGCACAGGGGCCCCCAGAGGGGCCTGGCTGGGAGTCAGAGAACACCAGGAGGGCAACAGCGAGCCCCGGACACGGAGAAACATTTTAAACACTTGCAGTGAGTTTTTTAAACACTGCTTGAAATTCCTCAGCAATTAAAAATCAGCACAGAAGAGGCAGTGCTTCACCAGGGGAGCAGTAAGTGGCACAGCTCCACTGAGCTCAGGGCCCACTGGAGCCCAGGTGCTGACATACAATGTGACATACAGTGCTGGTTCTCTGCCAGCTCTGTGCCTGCAAACTGCCCCAAAGGTACTCACAGGGCCCAGCCAGGAGAGCTCCCTGAGCAGGGACAGCTCTGCCAAAAACTCTGTGAAATATTTACAGAGAAAAATCCTCACTGTAAAAGTAAAACAATTCAGTGAAATTCATCCCTCTTCCTTTCACAGGAGGCAGAGCCATCCTGAGTCACTGTGCTGCTGTCACTGGCCATGGCCACAGCAGGAGCTGGCCCCAAACTCATCTCCAGCAGCTCCTGGCTCCCTCCCTGCCATCCCAATCTCTGCTCTTTAACCAGCTCAGATGACTGAAATGCTGCTCAGAGGCAGCCCCCAGGAGAAGCCCAGCACTGAGCAAGGAGGGAAGCTGGCTGAAGGGAAATGCAGGGCAGGATCAAGGGCAGGACAGCAGAGGCACAAACAAACGGAGATTTCAAGGTGAGGAAGCAGAAGCAAAGGTGCCTGCACTGAGACATCCTTGAACTGGTGACCATGTTCAACTGCTGAGCATTCCTGCATGTCCCACCTCACCCTTCCCTGTCCCAGGGAGTCACTGGCCATGGGAACAGTGGGAATCATCAGTTTCCACCCAAGAAAATGGATACAGACAAGAAGGGCAGAGAGCAAACAGGAAAAGAATCATGCCAGGGGTCACAAGATGAAGGATCAGAGATGTGGCAAATGGATTGAACAGCTTTCAAAAGTGCAAATTTGCTTGAGTGGAGACCCATCAAACTCAGCAGCCAGGAGTGAAAAAGGCCCCTGGCACGTGACCATTACAAGATATAATTTTTATTTATCAAATTACTGAAAGAACTGCCTGTAAGTGCCCAGGCCAGCACCCACCCTGCAGGAGGGAGCACCCAGGGGCACCAAACCCTGACCCCCCTGCCCCTGCAGGGCCCAGCTCTGCCTGAAGAGCTCAGGAAGGGCACAGAATGTTTTCTGGGTGTTTCCCAACCTGCAGCTGTTGGGGTGATGGCAGCAAAATAAAACCAAACGCTTCATTTTACTAACAACTGTAATTCAAACACAGCAACACAGCTCTGGAAAAAGCCCCAATTTTCAAAAAATTCTGGACACCCTAAATCCACGTGGGCACTGTAACGAGACAAGGTGAGGGTGTGGAAAGAAGAGATGTTTTATTTAGTCTGGGAAACACACTCGGGAGCACAGTGAGGCAGCAGGGAGCCAGGGCCAGGATCTGGGCAGGCTGCTGAAGGTGCTGCCTGGCCCTGGGGGACAGGGGTGTCAGCAGGCAGGCACAGGCTGCTCTGGCTGTGGGACAGGCTGCCAGCAGCCAGCCCTGCAGGCACTGACAGGCCAGGGGAGGCAGCAGCTCTGCAACTCGCTGTGCTGCATCGTTTGCTCTCCGTGCTGCAGCTGCCACAGCCTGAGCTGCCCTGGAACCAACCTCCCCGCATTTTCACCCGTCCTGCTCTGCCTCTCATTCCTCCCTTTCCTTCACCATCACTGTTCATCTCTCCTTCTCTCTGCGGGGCCCCCTCCCAGGGTCACACAGCTTCCAAGCTCCTCGTCTTCTTTACCCTTCCCTCACCCAGAACAGCCCGTTCAGACCCTCGCAAGGACGCAGGACTGAGTCGGCCCTGCCGGGATTTTGGCTCGCAGCCCTCGGGCACCGGCCCGACCCCTGAGGAGAGCAGCGGCAGGGAGCGAGGGCAGCGCCTGCTCCGGGGCGGACCCCGCGCAGCTCCGGGCACCGCCTGCTCCGGAGCCCTTCCGAGGAGCGCCCCCGAGACGCGGTGGCGGTGCCGGCCGGCGCAGCCCCAGTGTCCCTCAGCGGATCCCCCCGGCCCGGCCCAGCCCCGCTCACCGCTCGGCGCCGCCATCGCTGCCTCACTGCCGGGTCACGTGATCGGCGGCACCAGCGAGCGGCCCGGCCAGAGCGCCCCGCCCCGCCCGCCGCGCCCCCTGGCGGCCGGAGGACCGGCCGGCTCGGCCGCGGGAGCCGGGGATTGTCCGGGCCGGGAGCGATCCCCGGGAGCACCGAGGCCAGCCCCGCGCTGAGCCCCGCCACGGCCCCAGCCACGGCCAGCCCTTCCTTGGACACCTCCGGGGGCAGCGGGGGGAGCTCCAGCGGCGCCCTGGGCAGCCCCTGCCAGCGCCTCACCGCCCTTCCACACAGTCCACGTTCAGCAACAGGGCTGGCTATCTATCTATCCATCCATCCATCCATTTCTATGTATATTTCTATATGTATATATTGATATATAGAAATACAAATACACATCTACAGAGATCCCGCCACAGCTCGATCTTTGCCTCTCGCGAGATTTCGGCCGCTATTTATAGTTTCCTGTCATCTCGCGAGATCTCCGAAGTATATATTAGGCCCGCACCAGCCGCGCCGTCTTTTCGCTGCCCCCGGAAGGCTTCGGTTCGCGCTCCGGGCTCCATCCGCCTCCATCCGCCTCCATCCGCCTCCATCCGCCTCCATCCGCCTCCATCCCCGCCATCCGCCGCCGCCATGCCGCCCAAGTTCGATCCCAACGAGATCAAAGTCGGTGCGTGGCGGGCAGCGGGGCGGGGGGCGGGCGGGGGCGGCGGGGCCCGGCGGCGCGGCTGACGCGGCGCTGTCCCCGCAGTTTACCTGCGCTGCACCGGCGGCGAGGTCGGAGCCACGTCCGCGCTGGCCCCCAAGATCGGACCCCTGGGGCTGGTACGTACCGGGGCCGGGAGGGGAGGGGGGAGCGTGTTCTGCTGGGGAACGAGCGAGTCCCGGGGCAGTGGAGCGCGGCCTGGGCGGGGGATGAAGGCGTCCCGAAGGCGCTGGGAGCAGCTCCGCACACGGCGGGGCAGCGCTGGGCTCGGCTCTAACCCGGGCCCCTGTGACCGCCGCGTGTCGTCCCGCAGTCCCCCAAGAAGGTGGGCGATGACATCGCCAAGGCCACGGGCGACTGGAAGGGGCTGCGGATCACGGTGAAGCTGACGATCCAGAACAGGCAAGCGCAGGTACCGCACGCCGCAGGGGCCGGCCGCTGCTGCGGGCGTGGAGCCCGCCCGGGCTCCGCCTGCTCCGCGCGCCGGCCCGCATCCCGGCAGGGTCCACTCAGCCCTTCATCCTTCCGAGGTGGATAAAATGAGTGCCACACGGGGGGCGTGTGGGGGTCTTCTGGGAAGACCTTAATGCGTGGGTGGGGGGATTGCCAGGCTGCAGGATCCCGATAAGAGATCCTTGTGTGCCAAAATTCAACTTTCGTTCTGTTGCAGATAATTTATTCTTTCTACAGAACGTTGAACCAGCGAAAAACCCTTACTTAAAGCATCACAGAAATAAATAATTTAAAATCTTGCTAACTCCTGTAGCCACCTGCCACCGTACCTGTTCTGATGCCTGTGGCTGGTACATTCCAGTGGTGAGCTGAGAGCAAGCCCCAGGCAGGAAGCAGTCCTCTCCTGCTTGTGGGGAGGCCTGTGCCGAAAACCTGGGAACAGATCCCTGCAGCACAAAAACAACTGCAGTGTGAGGGTTCTGAGCAACCCCACACTGCCCTGGCAATTATCTTTGCTGAAATAATTGACAAGTTAGTTAAATATCTTCGTTAGTAATGTAGAATGGGGGGGGGGGGATTAATTTCTTTGTATTTAGATAGAGGTTGTTCCTTCTGCCTCTGCACTGATTATCAAAGCTCTGAAGGAGCCACCTCGTGACAGGAAGAAGCAGAAGAACAGTAAGTGTTCCCTGGCTTTGGTTCTGAATATTTTGGGGCTAAAAGAGGGGAAGTACCAATCCCTTTCTCTGACTGCACACACTGAATGTGTGTGCTGAATATGGTAAATGGACACGAGGTGTTCTGGGCATCCCTGCAGTGCCAGGCTACCAACAGATGCACATCACCAGAGCTCTGTGTGAGGAGATTGTGGAGTCATGGGCTTGGGTTGGGAGGGAACTTAAAAGCCCATCAGTGCCACCCCTGCCATGGCAGGGACTTCCACTGTCCCAGGGGGCTCCAGTCCCTGTCCAGCCTGGCCTTGGGCACTGCCAGGGACCCAGGGGCAGCCACAGCTGCAGAGCTGGGGTAGGACAGGCTCCTGCCCCTGGTCCTGCCCTGTCTCACGCTGTTGGCACAGGGCCTGGCACAGCCAGGGGAGCTGGCAGAAATGCCAGCTTGGAACGAGGGGTTGGGATACTCTGCTGCTGCAGTCTGGGAGCAGCAGCGCTGACAGCAGCCCTGCTGGAGCTGCAGTCCCCCAGCTCCGCCGTGCTCTGAGGGCTGGGCTGGTGCTCCCAGAGGAAGCGGGGAGCTGGCAGTGCCCGGGTGCCTCAGTGCTGCTGTTCCCTCCCAGTCAAGCACAGCGGCAGCGTCACCTTCGACGAGATCGTCAACATCGCGCGGCAGATGCGGCACCGCTCCCTGGCCCGCGAGCTCTCGGGTGAGTGGGGCACAGGCAGTGCTCCAGCTCCTGCCAGGCAGGGCTGCCAGCTGAGCTCTGCTGGCTGGGAACTGGCAGCCCAACACCTGGGGAGGAGGGGGCACAGGGAGTTGGCAGTGTGTTCTGGGGGAGTCCAGGGTGAGGGAATTGATGAGCCCTGGTGAGCCCTGAGAGGAGAGGGACAGCTGAGAGCTGTGGGGTGTTCTCTGGCAGAGTCCAGGCTGGTTTGGGTTGGGAGGGACCTTAAAGCTCATTGAGTTCCACCCCTGGCCATGGACAGCCACCTTCCCCTAGCCCAGGCTGCTCCAGGCAAGCTCCTTAGGTGGTTCCCATGGTAAAACACTGACGCCGGTGTCTGCTGCTGCAGGGACCATCAAGGAGATCCTTGGCACTGCCCAGTCGGTGGGCTGCAGCATTGATGGCAGACACCCCCACGACATCATCGATGACATCAACAGTGGTGCCATCGAGTGCCCAGCTGTGAGTACCCTGCTCTGACTGAAATTGCTGTGCAATATTAATTACTGAAAGATTCCACTAATGAGCTGTGTTTGCTTCTTCCAACAGAGCTAAGACTGCAGAAAAGGAAGTTGCCACATGAAGGCTCCTTCAGTTTTTTGTAGCACTTTAAATACTAAAATAAAGACCCAGTTGTCTGCAAACATCTGCTGGTTTGATTTGTCCCTGTCCCATGCTGTGAATTTTGCTTTGGGGAAACTCTCCCTGTCTTCTGGAAATACAGCACCTTTGGTGTGATGTGTCCATGCCTGTTCTGGATGGGTTGGAGCAGGGATGGAAGTGTGGCTGTTAAAAAATGGGATGAGGAATGAGAGCAGAAGGTTTAGTGTTGATTATTCAAAATGAGATCAGTTTGTGTCCTTTGCTCTCTGATGACATTTGGGTCACTGCCCTGGTGACTTGAGGGCCACATGAGGTGGGGCTATAGTGACAGGAAAAGGCATGATCAAAAAACCCCATTTTTATCAAATCCACAAGCCTGGCAGACACCACTTGTCCAGGACGTGCCACTGTCCCTGTCAGTGTGGAGCGGAGCTGCACCCTCCTTATTCCTAAAGCAAAACTGAGCAATGCCTGACCTGGGCATTCCAGCCATGGGAATCCCACGAGCTCAGGGATCTCTGTCCCTGTGTGCTGTGGCTGTGTCTCGGGCAGCTCTGCCCAGGCTCCAGGCCTGTGCTGGCCCCTCTCACTGTCTCCAGCTCCACGTGCAGCTGATGGAGTCAAAACCAGGGGACTTTGTGGCTCTGCTGTTTTCCCCCAGCTGATTGTAGGGCCTTTTCCTGCAGCAGCAAGGAAAAAAACAAATACAGCTGAAATTCCAGGCACTTGCCATGCTGAGGGAACAGGAGCTGGGCCAGGGCAGCTCAGGCTGGAGCTCCGGGCAAGGCTCTTCCCCCAGAGGGTGCTGGCACTGCCCAGGCTCCCCAGGGAATGGGCACGGCCCCGAGGCTGCCAGAGCTCCAGGAGCCTTTGGCCAGCACTGCCAGGGGTGCCCAGGGTGGGGTTGGTGGGGGGTCTGGGCAGGGACAGGGCTGGGCTGGGTGATCCTGGTGGGTCCTTTCCAACTCAGGATATTCTGTGGTTCTCTCTGGTCCCTGTGTTGGAATTGACTCTGTTACCGTGTTTCAAGCTGGGAATAAATTGGATGCTCTCAGAATAGGTCAGGTGTCTCCTCATGCTCTGTAACCTGCCCAGTCTCTCCAGAGATTTGTGTGGCACAAATTCTGATAAGGTAAGGGGTGGAAAACCTTTGTGTGATGAGTGGCCATAGCTGAGGGGGCTGCACAGGGCTGGTGGGATCCTCACCCCAGGCCAGCCTGGCTGCGGTGCCAGGGGAGGGTTGGCTCCCTCCCTGAGGCTTTGTGGGGGTTCCACAGCAAAGCTGCACAAACGCCTGGGGCAGGGCAGCCCGGCAGGGGCCGCAGCCCCTTGGGCAGCAGCTCTGCTGTAAACTCTGTTAAATCTCTGCCCCTGGTGCTGGAATCCCACTGCTGTGAGCCCCGAGAGTCTCAGGAGCTGTTCAGCCTCGTGCTGTCTGAGCTGTCCTCTGTGGGATTCCCTCCGCTTGGCATTACTGGAAACAGCTGGAAAAAGGATTCCTCTTGCTTACAGGGAGCTCTCTGGGACAGGACCCGTAACCTTTCCTTTCCCAAGCTGCCTCAGGGCACCTGCTCTGGTAGGAGCAAAGCAGGGCTTGCCCTGCCAATAATTAATATTTTCCAAATCATGCTTCTTCAAGGGGAGGCAGAGGGTTCCAAAGATAACAGCCTACATTAACGTCAAATTTAAACCCATCTTCTTAATTTAATTTAGTATCTTTATTAATGACATAGGTGAAGGGATCAAGTGCGACCCCAGCAGGCTGGCAGGTGACGCCAAGCTGAGAGTGAAGTGACAAATCCGAGGGAAGTGATGCCATCCAAAGGGACTCGGGGAACCTCAAGGGAACCTGATGGGGTTTAACCAGGCCGGGTGCTGGAGCTGCACCCGGGTCTGGACAACGCTGGGATCAGTCCAGGCTGGGGATGAGCAGATGGAGCAGCCCTGGGAGAAGGATTCCACAAATCTTTAGGGTTTTTTTTAGGGAATGAAGACGTAGAGGACACCTGGGCTGAACGGCTGGAGGTTCGGGCAGTAACTGCCCTGGGGTCGCTCCGTGCTGTCCCCAGGCAGGGCACGGCCCCACAGCAGAGCGCGGAGGGAACGCCGGGAGAGCGGCGGGACCGTGATCCATCCCGGGGGGTCTCCCCCGCTGCGGACCCTCCGATCCCCGCCGGTTCCCCCGCTCGGCTCGCCGGGGCCGCGCGGGGTGTCCGAGCGGAGCGCCCGAGAGCCGGCGCACCCTCACCACCATGTGCCACCGGCACTCGAGCCGGGCTCCTCGGCCCTGGGGTGCCCGGGGGTGCCCGGGAGTGTCCTTGTTCCCGTTCCCGGTGTCCCCGTCCGGCCCGGGGGGCGCGGTCCCTTTAAGCGCTGCCGCCGGCACCAAGCTTCCCGCGAACGTGACGTCACCGCCCGCGCCTCCCGCGCCCGCGCCGCCCGCGCCCGCGCGCGGGGCCCCGTCCCACGTGACCCGAGCCGCGGCGCGCCGCGCGCGCATTGGCCGCGGCGGCGGCGTTCGCGGGAGTGACGCGCGAGCGGCGCGGGTTCCCATTGGCCCGCCGGGCGCGGGTGGGCGGTGGCGCGGGCCGCCATTGGCCGAGGGGCGGCGGGGGGGCGGTGGCGCGGCGGCCCCGCCCCCCGGGTGTGCGCGAGGCGGCGGCGCGTGGCAGCGGCGCGGGGCGAGCGGCGGCCCCGGCCCGGCCCCGCCATGACCGACTTCAAGCTGGGCATCGTCCGCCTCGGCCGCGTGGCCGGCAAGGTCAGCGCGGGGCGCGCCGGGCCGGGCTCGCCGCGCCGGGCGGGGCGGGGGGCGGCGGGGCCGGGGCGAAGGGTCCGGGCGGGGAGGGCCGTGCTGTGCATTACGGGGCCATGCCGGGGCCACGCTGAGGCCGTGCCGGGGCCGTACGGGGCTTTGCGGAGCCGTGCCGTGTGGAGCCGGGACCGTGACGTGCCGAGCCGTGCTGACGGCGCTCTCGCTGTGTTGCAGACCAAGTACACGCTGATCGACGAGCAGGACATCCCGCTGGTGGAGAGCTACTCCTTCGAGGTGAGGGCCCGCCCGCTTTCCCCCCGTTACTTTCCCGGTGTTCGTGGCTCCCGCCCGCCCGGGGCTGCCCCGGCCCCGCCGCCGCTCCGGCCCTTCCCTTTGCCCTGCCCCGCTCCGGCCGAGCGGCTCCCGCAGGAGCTGTGCCCCAACTCCCCCGACTGGCGCAAAATGAGCCCGTTTTAACTCACTGAAGTCCCAACGTGGAGGTTCCAAGTAGGAAAAGTTCTGAGTTTTCCTTTTTTTTTTTCTTTTTTTTTTTTCCCAGTTACACGAACGTTGTTTTAAAACATTTATTTACTAGTTTATTTTGTAGTGGTTTTGCTTTCATACTGTTTGTATGCTTTTGGAGAACTGATAATTTTTCCTCCCATGGTTTGGCAAACATTAAAAATGTTCACTCTGCACTTAGTCTTGGATGAGGAAAACTGGTATTACTGTAACTGATCATGGAACCAGAAAAAAGTGTTTCCTCTTCATATGCCCTGGTAAATGGGTTCTACCAGGGCTTTGAAAGTGAAAGACAATGACTACAAAACTTACAACAAATAAGGGTTTTTTTGGAGGAGGGACCATCACCTGGTAAATTCCTGCAGCACAGTGGCTGCTTTGGGGCTGCTCTTGGGGATTGTAGGAGTTTGGGCAGTGCTGCTGCCAGAGCACTCCCTGTTTGTCCATTCCTGCCCCGTGTCTGTCACAGAGGTGGTAGCACACCCCGGCTGTCCCAAGTGTATCAAGTTCTTGCTGTGCTTTGTGAGCTTCGAGCCCCATTGCGGAGTGCAGGAAAATGTGGAAATGCAGGAAAAATGGCAGAGCCTCGCTGGGGGCAGGGGCAGGGCTGGAGCAGAGCCCTGGTGGCTGCCCAGGGGCAGAGTGGGTCCTGCTGTGACCCCAGCCCCAGAGCTGCCTTGCTGCTGCTCTTTGTCCAGGCAGCCCCAGCTCCCCCTGCCCTTTCCCAGCCGGGCTCCGCAGGGTCCATCCCCACCCCAGGGACCCCCTTCTCGGGGGGATGGAGGTGCCCGTTGGCTTTCAGCACCCAGGGGTGCCAGAGGGAGCTCAGGGGAGTGCTGGAGGTGTCCCCAGCTGGTGTCCCCCCCAGTGCTGGGGGGGCTGGCTGGGTCCCCCTGGGGGTTTGGGACAGCTCAGACCCCACCGAGCTCAAGGGGCTTGCAGGGACAAGTGTGAAATGTGGGGTCAATGCCCCAGATGTGGGGTCCACCCAGAGGAGAGGTGCTGCGTGCCCCGTGGGGTGCTCTCATGGCCTTTCCCTTCCCTCTAGGCTCGGATGGAGGTGGATGCTGATGGAAATGGTGCTAAAATCTTCGCTTACGCCTTCGACAAGAACCGGGGCCGGGGCTCAGGCCGCCTGCTGCACGAGCTGCTCTGGTGGGTACTGCAGGGGGCAGAAGGCCCAGGGTTCCCTTTGCTGCCCCGGCGTGTCAGGGCTGCTCTCTCTGCCTGCCCAGTCCCCTCGGGAGCGTGGCAGACCCAGCACAGGGTGCCTCAGGGCTGTGGTTTGGAGCATCCTCACACGGCACAGCCTGTGGAACATTCCAGGCAGGGAGGGCAGAGGTGCATGGACACCCTGAACCTGAGCAATGCTGCCCAAACTTCAGCTGGGGGAAGAACAGGACCTGCACCATTTGATAGGGAAAGACAAACCTGTGAAGGTTTGGTGTGGGGCTTTTTGTCTGCTGAGAATTGGCAGAGCACTGGAGAGGGGGAGCTTGAAACTTGGAGGTGTTTTTTATGGCTTTCTGCAAAACTGCCTGAGGTGTTGCTGCTGATGGTTCATTTCAGCTGCTGCATCTGGTTTTCAGTACTCTAAAGTCCCTGAAATCCTTCACAGGGTTTACATTAAGTTTCAGGGGCCAATTTAATTTGTGAGAGCAGCTCACCCTCTAAGCTCATCTGTTGCTCCTTCGGATGGTTTGTACAAAAGGTGGGATTTGCTGAAGAAATCTTACTTATTTTAAAAACCTTTTTGGAAAAAATTAAGTGAAAAATTGACTGAAAATTATTCAGTTCCACATCCTTGGAAGTTACAGTGCCCAGGATGCCCTTTATCTTTCCAGGTTACCTTTTATCCCCTAGAACCAGGCTTTGCACAGGAGGAAGGAGACAGGAAGAATATCAGATTATTATTTCCAGTCTGCCTATTAAATATGGATTTTAACCTGCATCTGTTAATATTTAATCTTATTGCACATAGAACTTTGTTGAAATTATGAAATTGGCTGCAATATGTGGAGCAAATCACTGACAGCTGCTGCTAACTGTGAACCTCAGACAGTCATAATTATTATCTGTAAGTAGCATTAAACAGCACCTGAAAATTATTCAGGTCAATTGTTGGAGGCTGTGCAAATGATGACAGCCCAGCTATTTGTTTATGACACAGCCCAGCCATTGCCTCTCCTGGCTTGTTTTACTCAAATTAGGAAGTCATTTGAGCATATTCAGTTAGGAAATTCAAATTGTGTCACTCGAGCATGGGCTGTGGTTAAAAATAAGAGATTGTGTGTAATGGGGATTTTGGAGAGGCACAGAGCAGAGGGGGCTGTCAGCTGCCAGGCAAGCAGAGCTGCAGTTCTCAAGTTGCAGTCAGATTTCTGGACTAGAAAATATAAAATATCTCTGCTGTTCCTTTTAATTCATCCTGGTCCTGAAGGTGTTGCTGAGCTTTAGTTGCAGCTCAGACACTGCAGGTCAGAGGCTGGGTCTCTGCAGGGGCTCTGAAGCCTCTGCCCCTCCTAAAGAGAGGAATTTTGGGGCTGCTCTGAGCACAAACCAGGACTGGAGAGTGGTGTCAGGTCCTTGGTGAGGAGGGGCAGTGGAGCTGTGGAGCCTGTAAGAGTCAGGAGAGCTGGGCAGAGCCAGGAGGTGACTGCACTTCCAGCCTGACTCCTTGGGTGAATGAGCACCAAAGAACATGGATTACTGCAGGTGTAGGTGTGTAACTCAGTTGTTTCTGCTCATGAACCCCCAAAAACATGAAAAGCCAACCCAGCTGTGTGCCTCTGGTTTAAGATACAGTGAGTAGCACGTGGTAGGTGCAAGTAAAACAGACTTTGAATTTTTTTTCTTTTCTAGTTCAGCAGGTGTCTTTGGGCCTTGTCATGAGGCCCTTGGGATAGAAATCCTGGAGCTGCAGCAGTGACAGGAACCTTCTCCCAGAGCCCTCCTGCTGCCCTGTGCAGAGGCAGCTGTGGCATCAAAAGGCATCCAAAGAGCTGGAAATTCCCCACATGAGCTGCACAAATTCTTACAGGGAGAACTTCCTGGTGGTTCTTTAGCCTCTCTGGTGCTTGCTGCGATTTCCACGTGGAGTTTTGGCTCCCCCAAAGCAGGGTTTGGGTGTCTCTGCAGAACAGAAGTCTTATCCCCTCATCAGTTCCCTGTGGAGCAATCCCAGCTCTGTGTTCTGCTGGTGTAGGGATGTTCCCTGGGGAACAGCAGCAGCAGGGATTAGTCATAAGTAGCACCAACTGTATGTTCAAAAAGACATCCAGGACCTGATTTCTGGGGGTTTTGAGGGTTTTTTTTAGAGCACTTGCCATCTTGCTGCCTATAACAGGCTCAGTTCTGGTTCCTGGTGCTTGGAATTGCTGTGTCTGCACTTGTGTTCCAGTCCTGGGCTGTGAGCTGCTGAAATACCAAAAGAACAGAATCCAGATGATCCCTGAAAAGTCTGGGGGGAAGGGCTTTGCCTGGCATCTTGCAGGAGCTCAGGAGTGCAGGGGGCGGCAGAAGCCCCAGCTCTGCAGGAGTTCTGGCTGTTCCACTGAGGCTGCTCACAAGGCAGGTTCTCTCAGCCTGTCCTTGCTGCTCAGTTTGGATGAGCTGGGATGCTCAGAGAGAAGCCTCGGGAGGGGAGTGGAGTGTTCAAAGCTTCCTTCTTGATGTGTGGAGAGGAGGGACCACCCTGAATTTGGCATTACCAGTTCTGGCACCTCAGTGCAGTGGTTTGTAACACTGACTGCTCACCAGCAAGGCCCAACTTCCACCTTTATTAGGCTTTTGTCACTTGAGGCCACAGAAGTGCTGGCAGTGGTGTAGATAAAGGGGGTTTCATACAAGGAGGTAAAGACTGGCTCAGTGTGAGAGGGGATTTGGTCAGAATTTGCTTTTTGGGGTGTTGGGTGCAGATCTGGGCTGTGGAGGAGCAGGGGTAGGTGTGTGCCACTCTGCTGTGCCACCCCAGTGCCAGGGACAATCTCTCATAATCCTCTCTGTTCCCCAACTCCAGCACTTTCTAAACTCTCATCTAACAAAATCAAAAATATTTCTGAACTTAGTCTTGGAATCCCCTTTCCTTTCCCCCCTGCACAGTCTGTTCTTGCTCTGAACTTCTGTCTCCTCCTCCCAGATTCCTGTCTCCTATCTGTCCCATCTCTCCAGCTGGCACTTTGTCCTAGGCTCATTCTAAGAACCTTAACTCCTTCCCTGTCTCCATCTGAGTGATGCTCACCTCCAGCAGCTCACCCCTTGCTGGAGCCCTCAGGACTCCTGGTTCCCTTTGCCAGACCCTCTGGTGGCCTTCAACAACTCAAAAGTACCTTACAGCTGTTACTGGAATGGCTTCCCAGTGCCAGAGGGCAGGGCTGGATGGGATACTGGGAAGGAATTGTTCCCTGGGAGGGTGGGGAAGCTCTGGAAGTGCCCAAGGGCAGGCTGGATGGGGCTTGGAGCAGCCTGGGGTAGTGGAAGGTGTTCCTGCCCAGGGCAGGGAATGAGCTGAATTTTAAAGTCCTCTCCAACCCAATCAAGCTGGGATTTGGGGATTTTTCCTTTAGGGCACTTCAGCTGACTCTGCCATAGTTTGTTTGCTTTAATGTGTGTAGTTTGGTTTCTTTTTCTCCAAAAGAAGGATTTTATTGGTTTTACCTTCAAAGGGAAGAACTTTTCCCTGTTCCATGGAGGCCCAGCAGACTCCCTGGCAGGGGCTCCAGGCTGTGCTCTCATGCAGGGTGTCCTCACAGGAATTACCTGGTGGGAGCTGGAGCACAGTCTGTGCAGGTGCTGCTTGTGGCCTCTCCAGGGGGATTCTCCTCATTACATTCTACAGTTTTGGGGCATATGTGACGTGCAAGAGTTTTTCTTACCCCCAGGGTATATGACTTAGACATATCTGGATGGATTTAGACCAAGAATACAAAATCCTTCATTTTTCAGTGTAAGTCACATTGAAATGAGTTTTCTGTTCTGCTGGGTAATGCTGAGCTTTATAAAGGTTAAAAAAGTGGGAATTTTTAAACCCAGACAAATATCTCTTCAAAATTAAAATAACTGTTTGAGCTGATATGTTCAGTGAAGGCTGAGCAGGACTCAGTGTCCAGGCTGGGCTTGTGGGAAGCTGCTGGGAGGTCTCCAGGAGGAGGTGCTGGGTTACCCTCAGTGGGTGCTGTCAGCACTGCTTGGTCCTTGTTCTCCTGTGCTGGGAGGTTCCTTATGGCAGAACAATCACAGGGACACAGCCTTCTGTCCAAGCCTTGCATTTCAGCTGGGATGGGGATTCCTGCAAGAAGTGATACCAAAACTTGTCCAGGCATGAGGGTGTTTGACAGTGAACTGGATGTTTGGTGAAACAGAGCGAGGTGAAAAGAAGGGGAAAAGGGCAATTGAAACTCTTAGAAGGCAGTGGGGAAGATTCCCCCTGCAGCCATCCTGGCTTAGTCCTGCTTTGGGTTTTGGGCAAGTTTCAGGCGTCTCTTGGTCAGTTGTGGAGTAATTTCAGAGTTTCAGTGTGTTACACACAATTGCAGTCTAAAAATCATTTGCATACACAGTGAAACCTCTGTCCTGTTGTTGTTAAGAGATGTTTCTTCATAAATAATAAGCCCTGTGACACCACACCAGTGCCAAACTTGCACAAATCTGTCTGATAGATTTTCCTATGGAAATAATAAGCCAGTATTGGCGCCTTCCAAGGAGCACTATGATTCCATGGATCTTCAGCAGTAAATGGAGTAGTAGACTCTGGAATGAAGCAACATGCTTGAAATTACTCTGTACTGTCTTTTGATTCAACTAATTTATAATGGAAACCACCTGCTGGAAAAAGGCACTTTCTCCTGGGAGCTGCCCTGTCTGAGGTAGCCACTGCAGTCTGTTTGCAGCCCAGTGCCAGCAGGTCCCAGCTCACACTGCCTCTGGACTTGCTGTGATCGTTTGTTTTCTAGCTGTTCTTGTTCAGCACTGACCCTCAGGGTGGTTTTGTGTCCTGCAGGGAGAGGCACCGGGGAGGGATTGCTCCTGGCTTTCAGGTGGTGCACCTGAACTCGGTGACCGTGGACAACCGCCTGGACAATCTGCGCCTCGTGCCCTGGGGCTGGAAGCCCAAGGCTGAGGACATCTCCAGCAAACAAAGGTATGGCAGCACCTGGCAGGGGAATGAACATCTCTGCAAATGTTGTCTCCATTCTTTAGTGATTTTTGCCTTGGCAGAGCCTTTTTGATTAAGCCTTGGGTGCTTTACACATCCCTGTCCTGGCTGCCTCACCAGGGGCTTGGTCTGTGCTCGGTCTGTGCTCGTGTCCCTGCTGTGCACCCATCCCACCCATCTCACCCTCAGGGCTGTGCCAGGTGGAGCAGGAAGCCTCTGTGCCCTCCCAGCTGGGCAGAGGCTCAGTGCACACCTCGCTGCCTTCTGCCCCTCAGGCACTGAAATTCCAGTGGGAGCTGGGAGGTGCAGAATGCTCCTGATGGAAGTTGTGAGGTGGGGTTGGACTCACTCAGGGCGAGTTCTGGGCTCAGCTTCCAGCACCTCTCACCAGCTTGGGGGAGCTTCCCACAGGCTGGGGTTCAGTGATGCCACGCAGCACATGACACTCTTTGTGCCAGGATGGATCTGGATAGTCAGGGAATATCCAGACTCACAGTGTGAGAGACCCACAGACTTCACATCACACCTCTCCTGAAACACTTGCAGCAGCAGCTTTAAGATTGGGGTGTTTAGAGCTGATTAAACTGATTCTGAGAAGTTTTAGTGGATTACAAATGCTCGACATGATTTTGGGGGTTCAAGAACAAGAAACAGACTTCATGTCAGAAATAAATTTTGACTTGGTGTGAGTAATTTTACACGGAATTAACTTTGCTTGATGTAAATGTTTCTTGACCGATACCTTTAAACTTTTGGGGTTTGCACTTAGGCTAAAATAACCTTAAAAATACCCAATATATGATTGGTCTGTGCAGTCTGAGGCTAAATACAATGTTAACCTTATTTATTAATAAATT
Organism: Passer domesticus; assembly: GCF_036417665.1. Classification (NCBI taxonomy): domain Eukaryota; kingdom Metazoa; phylum Chordata; class Aves; order Passeriformes; family Passeridae; genus Passer; species Passer domesticus. The sequence goes on from NC_087491.1 coordinate 3,437,050, forward strand.
TGGAATCAGTGTCTCTGTATGATTATTATGAATTGATATACCAAACTTGTACTTGCTTTTTTTCCAGGGAACAAAGTCTGTACTGGCTGGCAATCCAACAACTTCCTACAGACCCCATAGAAGAGCAGTTTCCTGTCCTGAATGTAACCAGATATTACAATGCTAATGGGGATGTTGTGGAGGAGGAAGAGAACTCCTGCACTTACTATGAATGTCACTACCCTCCCTGCACAATGATTGAAAAACAGGTGGGTTCATAGAGCTGGGAGTGAGCATGGAATGCCTTGGGCTAGTGGTCTAGGGATTTATTTGTTGTTTAAAATGTAGAGCTCTATGTGAGCCATTCAGTGGCTAAAAGCAATGATTTCCACTCAGGTTTTGTTTGGCCTGAACCTCCAAACCCTGTTACAGTTTTCAGTTGGAGGGAATGTGGGTTTGAGTTGGAGCAGTGGATGTTACGGGGCTGCTGGGAGGAGGGTGATTTCTGCAGAGTGCACAAAAAGCCAGGTGGGAGCTTTCCTGCAGGGAGCAGAGCTGGAATGAGTGAGCAGCTGTGTGAGGCAGCAGGAAGCATTGTAGGAGGGTTTGGATGGTCATGGAATCAAAAAATAACCTGGTTACCATTTCCTGAGGTGAAGGTGAATTGCAGTGGCCTTCATTCAGGGGAGAGCTGGGAGGAAAAGTTCTGCTGGAGGAAGATAAAGCAACATCAGGAGTGAGAGAATGAGCTGTGCAAGGGCTGTGCCCCTGTCACACAGATGCCTTATCTATAAACAAGGGCTTTTCTTGTGATAGCAGATGCTGAGTAGGCTAAACCCATTGTGTTCCACTTTCTGCTCTGGGGAAGGAACATTTGCAAAAATGATCTTAAATTCCCTGTGTTTGAAACAGAGGCAGCTCTGCCTTTTATTTGGGTCTGTGCCCAAAAGCTTCTTGGATAACTAACTTTGGCAATGGCTGAGCTTATGCAGCCCTCCTGATAATTTCTGAATTTCAGGTGTTTGTAGTTGAAAACAGAACTTAAGTTAACAAAACAGCAGCATTGTGACAACAAATGTGTAATGCTCCAATATTTTGTCTATTAAGCCCATTTTACAAGAGCAAATGTACAGCTACAGAAATTGCTTCAAACCCTTCTGGTTCTCTGAAACTCATGGTGGGGTGTTTGTGTTTCATAGAATCCCAGACTGGTTTGGGTTGGGACTTTATTATTCATCTCATTCCATGGGCAGGGACCTTCCCTTATCCCAGGTTGCTCCAAGCCCCCTCCAGCCTGGCCTTGGACACTTGCAGGGATCCAGGGACAGCCACAGCTTCTCTGGGCACCCTGTGCCAGGGCCCCCCAGGAAGGATTTCTTCCCAGTACCCCTCTCACCCTGCCCTCCTGCAGCGTCGGGCTGTTCAGCCTTGTCCTGTCGCCTGGTTGTGACAGGCATGGAAGGCCTGATTGTGAAGCTGCTTGGGAATGCTGTTGGGTCCTCTTGGGAAGGCTGCTGGGGTGTCCCTGGGAGCCTGCTGAGGTTCTCCTGGCACTGAGCAGCCCCTCTAACACCACCTTTTGTTCCCAGTTACGCGAGTTCAACATCTGTGGGCGCTGCCAGGTGGCGCGGTACTGCGGCTCGCAGTGCCAGCAGAAGGACTGGCCTGCCCACAAGAAGCACTGTCGGGAGAAGAAAAGAACCTTCCAGCAGGAGCTGGGCCCAGAGCGGTGACCGAGCGGGTGGCAGAGGCCTCTCAGCAGCAGGATTCCTTCCCAAAGGCATTGGACTCTTGCTTTTGCACAGTATGACAGACTGCTTATCAAAGCCAGAGGCACTGAAGAAAAACCCTGTGATGCTTGAGCAGAATGGCTGACTGGACTAAGCCAGCTCTGACTGGTGCTGTGGAAAGGGATCGGGTCTGCCCTTCCAGTATTATATTCTCAAGCAAAAAGACTACTGTGGAGCTCCAGGCAGGAAGCTTCTCATTATTTATATGTTAATACGTTTGTAAACTCATGTACAGTTTTTTGTTAGGAATTCTTGATAGCACTCATTAACTGTAATGTTCAGATGAGAACATGTTGTTGGCCTAAAAGTTAAAAAAAAAAGAAAAAAAGTCATGTAGCAAAAGCTTTTCCTCCCATGTGGCAGAAGTGTCTGTGGCAGTGCCAAGGCCGGCGGGGCAGGCTCTGGCATCAGCACTTACTCTGGAGAACTCTGCATGGAAGCTCTAATGAAAAAAAATACAAACAAAAAAAGAGCAAACAAAGTAAAGGTTGGAATGAATCCATGTCTGCTCTCTGGCTTTTTCCCCTTCCCTTCCAGCTGCCTTCAGAGCTCGGTCACCCTGGCTGCTGGCAGTCCCTGCAGGCAGGAGCAGTGCCCAGGAGCTGGCGTGGGGCACAGGGACCCTCTGGGATCTGTGTCCAGGCTCTGCAGCCAGGGCTGCCTCCCAGGGGCTGCTGGAGATGGCCTTGGAGCAGCCAGGATTTCCAGGGAGCAGCATCAGCTTTCTGTTCCAAAGCCCTTGCACAGAAGGCAGTGAGTGGTAGGGGAGCTTGGGTAGCAGCTGTGTGTGGATGTGGTTGCCCTTGTGGCTTCCCTGTAGTATAGGAAACACTCCAGTCATGTGCAGAGATGTTTAAATATCTAGTAATGGGTAATTTGAATTATTTATTCACTTTTTTGAGAGTTGTCATCAATCCAAGAATCACTTTTTGATTTTTTTAATGTAGTAATACATAAAAGTAGTATGGGAGGAGGATTTCCCTTGCAGAGCACATGCCTATTTTTCTTTTAATGAACAACCATTTTCTATTCCATTTTTGCCTTAGAAGTGTAAGGAACATCAGTTGAGTTTCCTGAAGAGCTAAATGGATAATTTAGTGCCAGGTGTTAGTCTTGCTTCACAGTAGAAGAATGTGAGCTGCTGAGTGCTTAATGCAGAACATTTCTTGGAGTGCTTAGTGAAAATTTTTTTGTAAAAGCTGTTTAGAATTTTGATTTTTTCAATCAGGATTCACTTTGCCACTTCATGTTGCAATGTTGGTCTTGCTTGTATTCAATTTGTTAGAAAATTGATCTGCTGTGGACTTCCAATATTATATTCTGTTTCTAATATCTGCACAGGAAGTTCTGAATTATTAATATTTGGGTGGGTTTTCATCCTTTGACTTTAAGCATCTTGGGAAATAGCAAAAAACTTTTGAAGCTTCCTGCTGGAAGTTCACTTGAAGGCACTTGGTCGAGTTGCCACTCTTAAAGCACAGTTGTACTGTAACTTTTCTGTTCAGGCAGCCCAAAATGCCCTTCAGTGTGACAAAACCAAGCAGGACCCAATCAAATTTTCCTGTAATGGGTAATTTTTTTTTTAAAGGAAACAATAATTCTTTCCTTGAAGTGAAATGCAGTTTTTGATTAATATAAAATGGGACATAAGGAATATTTTGTTTATTGAGGTCATCCATTGAATAGGGCAGAAGTATTGACTTTTTTCCCTTGCCTGTTTAAAAGGCTACTATTTGTCCTGCCACTTTTCCATTTTATTACCAGGAATCATGTTTATCAAAACAAAGTGCAGTCTTAGAGCCCTTAAACACTTGAGCAGCACCAAGCAGGGAAAAGTTGGTGCAGATGTTTTAATGCTGCTGCAGTGAGGACAAGAACAGGCTGCAGCCCAAGGCCTGGTGGGGCACTGGGGAGATTCCTCTGAGGGAATCAGGGAAGGGTGGGACAAAGCCAGGATGGAGGTGTGGGGAAATCCCAGTCCCAAGAAATGTGAGAGGGTGGGCTACAGCAGGAGGGGAGATGCCCACAGGGTTAAAGGGCTGTGGGACCAACCCAAGTGGAAAGAAACTGCCCAGACAGCCTGCAAAGGCTCCGAGATAACACCTGGGTGTGTGTGATGTGTGACTCCAGCCTGTCCTAGTGCCACAGGACAGAAGTAGCTATGGGGATTGTGACTCTTGGGAAGGTCTTGGGGGCTGCAGGAAACACATCCCTGCCTGCTGTGGGGGAGGTTGTGTGGTCAATGATTCTGGCAGCTCTTGGCATGTACAGACATCTTCCCTCTCAGTGAGGAGGGGCAGAAAGGCACTGGAAGGTGGCAGCTCCCCAAGCCACCCCAGAGGATGGAGCTCTTGTAAAGGCCCTCCTTCCCCACAGAGAACCCCAGCTGGCAGGCATATCTCTACATGGACAAGTACTTAAAGACCCAGGATTGGAGTCATTAATCTGGGAGCAGACCTGGACAGTTCTGATCAAGAACTGATTTTCCAGGGGCTTCCCCTGATGGAGATTTTCTTCATCCAAGTTGTTTTCTGCAGGGAAGTCTGGTAAATCCAGCTCAGGGCAGCAGGCTGCAGCATTCCTGATGCTGGCTGTAACAGAGGGCTGCACACTCACTGTAAACTCACTGTGAAATGCTGATACAGGTACCTTCCAGTGCTTCCTATCCAAACAGGGTGATATCACCAATCCCAAGATGCAGAAAACACAACTGGATATCCTGGCTGGCTTAAGGAACACCAAATATGAAATGTAGTGGACTGCAGGGCTTGGTATTCTGATACTTGCACCTTGAAAACACCATCGGGTTATAGTCTTAGTTTTCTTTTGTGACTTAATTTTAAATTAAACTCATGGTAAAAGGAGCAGCTGAAAGACTGAAATGCTTATGGGAGGCATGGAGATGGTTTAAGACATCACATGGGCCAAGAGCAAAGCTTCACCACCCAGCAAAACAGCACAGAGAGCAGGAGGCTGGTGTGATTAAACAGGAGCCTGTGGGATACTCAGAGTAAGAAGAAATCCTTAATAAACTGAACCTTTGTCCAAATGTAAGAGATGGAAATAATAACATTTGGCAGGTGAAATGTAGAACAAGCAAGCAAACAAACCAACCCAGCCAAATAATGCAAAGAAAAATGGAATATGAGGAATGTTCAAGTCATAAAACTTGCATGAGTAGTTTTGAAAAAATCAGGAGCAGGGGGACTACTGGTGTCAGCAGAGACTGATGCACAGCAAAGGGAAGGGCTGACCTGAAGATGAAAGCCTCAGCAGAGGAAAATCCAGTGACTTGTTTGCATATGTGTTCCGTGTGAAAGAGCTGGTGGAGTTCACACAGGAATACTTCCATATGGAGAGCTCCACAGGGAATCTGCTCAGAACAGAAGCGCTTTCAAGAGAGATTAAAGTTCAGCTGAAATGAGCAGCAACAAGTTGCCAGGAGCAGACGGTGCCACCTACGGCTCCGAGGGAGCTCAGGGATGAACAAGCTGAGCTCCCAGCTGGGATGGCGACCTCTCCCTTGGTACAATGTCACAGCAAATGTCACAGCAGCTTCTGGAAGGAATTTCAAACTACAGCCACTTGCACTTTGTGAATTCATGGATGCTGTGATGCAACACCAATGGCTGAATACCGAGGAGGAGTCAGTGTGGGCTCTGTACAGGGAAATCATGCTTCAAAACTTTGGTGGAATTGCTTCAATTCCAGGCATCATCAGTAGGGTAAAGGGGATTTGGTTGGGACAGTCTGAACTGCATTTAATGATGATTTTGCTCAAGGCACTTAAGGAAGAAAAGCTGCTGGTCAAAAAGAGAAATGTCATATAGACAAACAACTGTTTAGAAGACAGGAAAGGAAGAGAAGAAGGGAGGGTTTTTATGGTTGTTCGGAAGTAAACAGCTGGATGTCCAATATATTAAAAAAAATTAGAAAAAAGGTAATGTATAATGAAACTGACAACATCCACTGACGATATTATTCAGTGTAATAATAATATAATAAAGGCTGAGTGAAATGCAGAAGGATTAGAGAGTGGGAGATGAAATTCAGTGTCAATAAACGTAGGGTTGATGATGGGAAAACAGCAAACGGCCCGGCCTTGGCTGATTTCACTCAGCAATGAGCCCCGTGGCTCTGCAGGATTCCCGGCAGGGAAGGGCGGCAGTGCAGGCTCCGGGAGAGGACGGGAGCGCAGGGAGCAGCACCGCCGTGGGCACGGCTGCGGGCGCATCCCGAGGGCGCAGGACCCGCCCTCCGACGGGGAAAGGACTGAGGGGAAGGGGAAGGCTCAGGGCAGCGACCAGGAGCGCTGCGAGGTCCGGAACAGCGCGCAGGAACGGCGGTACCAGCCCGCGTCTCCTTGGGAATGCCGGGCCGGGGAAGGGCTCTGAGCGAGGCGCGGGGAGGATGGCGGGGAAGGGCTGACCCCGGATTTCTCTCGTGAGCAGCTGCCGGGCTCAGGGCAGGGGTCCCTCACGGGGGGACTGGAGCCATAGCCCCTTCCCTCGGCAGGGACAGGCGAGAAGGGGCCCGCCCGGGGGAAGAGGCGGCTCCGCGGGGCAGCTCCGCCCCGGGCCCGCCCTGACCGGGAAGCAGACGGGCGGCGGCCCCGCCTCGCCGCAGCCTCCCGGGAGCCGCCCGGCGGCGCAGCAGGGCCCGGCCCGCCATGGCCGCGCCGTGCCGGACGCGCACGCTGCAGGTGGTGGACACGGAGTTCAGCGCGGACGCGGTGGAGTGGTGCCCGGTGGAGGGCTGGCACAGCATCCTGGCCTGCGGCACCTACCACCTGCGCCCGCCCGACCAGGTGAGCCCGGCCCCGCTCCGGCCGGTCCCGCTACCGAGCGAGTCCACGTCCCATCCCCGCCCGGCCAGCAGCGTTCCGGGGCGAGTCCACGTCCCCATCCCCGTCTCTGCCCGGTACCGCTCAGGGGGAGCCCTGGCCCCATCCCTGGCCGGCACCGCAGCGGGGCGAGCCGCCCTGCCCGCCTGGCCCCGCTCCGGGACGAGCCCCGTCCCCGTGCCCGGTCCTGCCGGTCCCCGCGGCGGGGCCGCGCCTTGTCCCGGCTGGGGCGGCTCCAGGGCGGGCAGAGTGGCCCCTCCGATGAGCGCGGCTGCCCCGATGGGGGCTTTCATCCCTCAGGGCTGGGACTGAACAAGTGCGAGCCTCAGCCCTGCTCCCCGCTCCTGGCAGGATCCCGGCTGCGGGGCCAGAAGCGCGGCTGAGCTTGCCCTTTTCTTTCCCGTGCTTGCCACAGAGCGATTCCCGAGGGAGCAGCGGGGCCTGTGACCGCACGGGGCGGCTCTACCTGTACCACTACAACGAGGAGCAGCCCTACATGCCGCTGACCGAGATCCAGCGCATCGACACGGCCGCCATCCTGGACATCAAATGGTAACTCTGGCCCGGCCAGGCTCGGTGCCACAGCAGCACGCTCTGCTCCTCCCGCCATCCTTTTTTGGCATGGCAGCAACAGCAGTCGTTACTAATGGAACAGTTCCTGACTTCTTGGAGGGAAATACTTTCCAGTTTGTTCCAATGAGCAAAGACTGCCTTGTTTCTCTTTCATACTTTCTGCTCACTTCACTGGTCATGACTTTGTACCTCATTTATTTATATAATAGCATATGGTAGATCTCCCTGGTACAGGATCCCCTCCTTGCAGGTGTGTGGGAACTTGAGGAGCCTTAGATTTTCTTAATGTGAGATTTTTTCCATCACATACCTTCTCCTTGTGCATGTTGGAGTGAAAGTTATGGCTTTGCTCTCTTCCTAAAGTTCAAGAAAGATGGACATTGGAGACTTGTTTAACTTGATCTTTTAGGTGCCACATTCCTGTTGCAGAACATCCCATGGTTGGCATCGCAAACTCTACAGGTGCTGTGGAATTTTGCCACCTGACTGGAAGTGAGGTGGGTGGATGCAGTGCCTGCTGCTGCTGAAGCTGGTTTAACCCATGTTTGCTACATCTCTACATTTCCTAGTAGTGTGTATAGGCTTGCAGGAAAGCTGGTTTCCATGGCTTCCTCAGCACGCTTAGCTTTTTAAACACTTCTTTTGTCTTCTGATAATATTTGTCATAAATTCTATGAACTTTTCATGGTGCCAGAGAGTTGGGCTGGGCTCTACCCATCTGCAGAGTCAGGGAGGAGAAGCAGGAGGAGGGAAGAAGCAAACCCTGGAAACAAGTATGGCCTAACTGGGAAACATCAGAAAGTGCAAAGCTGCTAAAAGCAGGGAGGATTTTTGGAGTGGGGTTTCTTTTGGTGGTGAGAGAAGAGGGTGATCTGAGCCATTCTCACAGAGCAAAGAAAGCAGAGGCCAGTCTGTAGGGCAATTCAGCAGTCAGGTCATCACTTCTGCTGCACTTTACCACTCCCTGAGAAGCAGCAGAGTTTAAGGGAGGTTTGGTGGGAGGTGAACAGCAGAAGGGTGGGATCCTGTGTGTGCACGTTTGCCCCTCAGCCAGCACTGGATGATTGTACAGTACTGTGGGACATTTCATTGCTTCTTTAGTGTGGGACCCTCATTTGCTCATCAGTCTCTGGAAAACCTGCTGTGCAGCTGTCATTATGTGCCTGCTGTCTTCCCAGTCTTAATGCACTCCTTTTGTTTCCAGTAGAAGAACAGCTGCATGTTGGAGCCACGCTTCAGGGTGGATCTCGGGGCACAGCGACTGGCCTTGTCCTTGGACTGGTCCACTGGACGAGAGCAGTGGTGAGGATGGGAGATGGAGGTTGGGGTGGAGGCCAGGGTGTGTGGGACAACCTTCAGAAGCTGAAGCTTGGATCAAGCAGTCTTTAGTGGTTTTGACTTTCTTGGTGCCAGCTGGCTCCCTGGCCCTGCTCTAGAAGTACCTGTTTCCAGAGCAAAGGTAACAGAAACACAAACAGTGTGGCCACTGCAACAGGAGAGAGACTAAACCAACAACAAATGGGAGGTTGTGCTCTGGGGAATGGCAGCAGGTGAGCCAGGGATGTGTCTTCTGCTACCTTTATTAAAAGGAAAGACCAGAATGCGATACAAATGGAGCCGCTGGTTTCAACTCTGCTCTTAGAACAGATTAAATTTTAGTGTGAAATTCTCCTTATGAACTGCTAATAATAGCACATGTAGGAAGTTTAATCATGGGTTAGTGAGAAACAGGAGAGAATTGGTTTGGAAGTGGCTCCTCTTTCTCTCAACTGCTCATACATGAGATTTCAGAAACGGCATTGCTGTGTGAAATAAGCTGAATTAGCTGTACCTTGAGGGCAGGGGGGTGTTAATGTGTTCTGTAGGTGCAGATGAAGAGTGGTGCCTTTGGTGTGAGGCTGGAAAAGCAGGGGGATCAGCCAGTCATTGCTTAATACTGTAGGGCAAATTAGCTAATTAAAGCTGTTTCTGTGTGTGCTAATGCATTAATGAGTAAGTAGAATTGCCAGTTACACTTCCTTGTTACATTCCTCCTTTTTGTCTGTCCTTCATGACAAATGATTTATGCCATGATGAAATGCCTCTTTAGACCTGTTATTGTCACTTGAGAGACCAGTAACTTTTCCTAGAAGCCAAATGTACATTGTTCACATCTCTGTAGGAAGGGGGTGGCACTGTATCTCTTATGTGGGAATTCGGGAGATTCAGGGTGGTTGAATCATTTGATACAGAACTGGAAAGAAGCTCCAGGCCACCAAAGCAGTGCCTGCATTTGCAGGTAACCAAACAGAAGAGACCTAGTTCATGTCAGGGAATGCCAGAAAATCTGTGCACTGGGAATTGCAAACATTTGCCAGTGCTCCAAGGTCATTGTGTCTGGAAACTGTAACTGTACTGTGGCACAGGAAGAGAGCAGGAAAGGTCAGGATCAGCCAGTGCTTTGGGTTTCAGTGATAGCAAGGAAATAAAGCATCTCTTTGTACTCCAGAAGAGGGAAGAGGCTCTGAAAGGGCATTGTCAGTCTGACTTGGAGGAAAAAAAAAAAAGAACCCTCTTCACATGGAATTTGTTTACTGATGTAATGTGAAGCATGTAAGAAGTCAATTTTTGCATCTCTGAGGAAGACGAGAGCCAGTAGTGGTTCTTTCCCTGACCTGGGAGTGAGTGCTTGCTCCCTGTGAGAGCAGAGAGTGGTGGTCACTGGGGCAAGTGATTTTAAGATGAAGCTGAAAAGAATTGTATGAATGTGTCATTCCTGTCAGTTTCTGCCAGTGTTTATTTGAATGAAAATATTTGATTGCTGCAGTAATTCCCAATGTTTTTTGTGTACCCTGCTGTAGTGGATGTCCTTTAAGAGTGATCAGCAGTGATTCAGAGGGGAAGCTGAATCTTTTCTCCATAGATGAATCTGCTCCTTCTGTGCATGTCCTGAACCAGTGGGAAGCTCACAAATTTGAGGCCTGGATTGCTGCTTTTAATTACTGGGACATTGATATTGTGTATTCAGGTCTGTATGGGCTGGGGATCTCCTTAGGTGCAGTTGGGGAGGGGGCCCCTTGTTTGGGGATGTATTACTTGGGTTTTTACTTTCCAGGGGTGGGTGAGCTGCTTGCATCACTCTTGAAAGAGCAGGGTCCTCTGATTAGGGGTGAAAGGCTTAATTTCTTGATGGTGGAAAGTGGTTGGAGTTAATTAGGAGAATCTGTACCCTGAAAACTGTATTTGGATGGCTATTGGCAAAAAAGATGATATTCTCCTGCAGTATGCTAAGAGCCAGAGAGCTGTTTGAGTCCAGTCTTTATGACTTCTAACTCTTTTTCTTACTAAAGAGGAGGGCATCAGTATATTGATACCACTTGTGTTTTCTGTGGTGATGAGTGTTGGGAGCCTGATGTGATTTTTTTGTGTGTCTGTTAAATTCTGTGGGATCCCAGGGCAGGAAAGCATCAGCTCTGTGTCACAGACTGCCCTGAGCAGGAAGGGACCACCAGGATCATCAGTCCAACCCCTGTCCCTGCCCAGACCCCCACCATCCCCACCCTGGGCATCCCTGGCAGTGCTGCCCAAAGGCTCCTGGAGCTCTGGCAGCCTCGGGGCCGTGCCCATTCCCTGGGGAGCCTGGGCAGTGCCAGCACCCTCTGGGGGAAGAGCCTTGCCCGGAGCTCCAGCCTGAGCTGCCCTGGCCCAGCCCCAGCCGTGCCCTGGCTCCTGTCCCTGTCCCAGAGCAGGGATGGGAGCTGCCCCTCGGGAGGAGCTGCAGGCTCTGGCACTGCTTTGCCCCATGCTCAGGGCTGGTGCTGAGGGTCACAGTGTTTTGTCCCCGGGCAGGAGGGGATGACAGCCTGCTCAAGGGCTGGGACACCAGGTGCAGTCCGGAGGCTCCAATCTTCACCAGCAGGAGGTGAGTGAGACCTGTCCACGCCCAGCCCTCCAGCAGCGGGGTGGGAACAGCTGCTGCTGCCCTGCCCCTGCCCAAGCCACTGAATTAGGAGATGTGCAGTGACAGTGGGTCCTGCTTCTGCCTTCCATGGGAAATGGAGGCATCTATTAGTTTTTTTCATCAGAACAACTTCAGGTTGAAACTTTCTTTATATCCTTTAACACAGTAAAGCAAGTGCTGACTTCCACATATGAAGAAGGTGGTAGTTTCTTTCTAAAAAGGAATCCTGATTTACACTTTTATTTTGGCAATTTTTGTGTGTGTTAAATTTGGATATATTATTATGAATGTTTTTAGCAAATATTTTGTTCACCACTGTTTAGTTATTTGAAGTGATCTGTCTTACTTTAAGAAATGGTTAAAACAATATACACAGCTCTCTAATGGAATTCTCTGTGTAAACTTAAAATTACACTGGGGACTATGGCTATGGAAATATTAATTTTGGGAGTAAAGGCTCCTGGGAATGGAGTTGTTCTGCTGGAATTCTTAGGGCCTTTGAGCAACAGTTTATGGGGCAAATATTGCTAGAAAATACTTGTGCTGAGAGATGGTGTGAATAGAAGTTTTGTCCCTGGGAAGGCTGTTGGACTGTGTAGATGAAACTCTGCTTGGGTAGGTCACTGGACTGAAATTCTGAGCTTACCTCTCCTGAGACACCTTGATGAAATAATGTGGACTCAAAATCCTTGAAATTCAAGGAAGAAGCCCTTCTCAAATTTGTTGTCTCTTCCCTCTGCAGACATTCCATGGGTGTGTGCAGCATTCAGTGCAGTCCCCACCGAGAGAATCTCCTGGCCACAGGCAGGTGAGTCCCTTCCAGCTGCTCTTCCCTGGTGTGCCCAACCTCCCCTGTTACCTGAACGTGCTGCTGCCTCTGCAGAAATTCCCAAGTGGTGCAGAGCATGTGGTCTTTCCCACTTTTCTTCTGTGCCCTGACCTGGCTGTGCTGTTCTGCCTGTTTGTGGCGTGTCCCCAGCTACGACGAGCACGTGCTGCTGTGGGACACCAGGAACATGAGGCAGCCTCTGGCTGACACCCACGTGGAAGGTGGGGTGTGGAGGCTGAAGTGGCACCCCACGTGTGACTTCGTGCTCTTGGCAGCCTGCATGCAGAGTGGCTTCAAGATCCTCGACTGCCGCGGGAGCCTGGGTGAGTGTGCAGGGACCAGAGGTGCTCAGGGCTGCTCTGCTGCGCTCCTTCGCTGCCTGCAGGTTCACGGGGAGCTCCAGCTCTTGCTGGAAGGATTGAGATGGTGTTAAAAGCCATAGGCTTCTGTTCCAGTTTGAGGTAACTTCCAGCTTTCCCACATCTGTGCACTCTCTTGGCCTGCTTGGTTGTGCCAAGGCCCTGTCACTATCTGTGTAAATCTCTCATAACTTCTTTTCACGGGAGGAGAGCCTTTGTGTTTGGTGAGGGCACAACCATTCTGGGTTTGTGTTCATTGTGATGCTTCAGAGAAGTGCTTCTGACTGTCAGGTGGTGCTTTCCTCTGAGCTGGAGTCACTGACCTGCTGGGGAATCAGTTATTGCCTCAGGAAGAAAGTGCTTTGCAGCCTGGTTAATCCAGAATAACATGAATAAGCTCTTCATGTGAATGATGAGGTGCTTCCGTGGTGGAAAAGCCATTTGGATTCACATTACAAATGCAGTCTGACAGAGGATGGGTTTTTCAGACCTTGGCCAGATCAACAGCTTAGGAAATGAGGATGGCATTTCTCCTGTGTGGGGAAGGAAGGAACTCGCTGTGAGAGTGAGATGCTGAAAGCTGACAGGAAGAACATCTGCAGTGTATTAATAACAGGACCTGGCAATCCCCCAGGTGTGTTCATGGCTCAGTGAAGGTTGTGCTGTGATCAGTCTTGTCTGTCTTGAGCCTTTGTAGGCACTTTGCATAATGATGCTCTTTAATCTCATGCGTGTTCAACCCTCTTCTCCTCTGCTACTGACCCAGGAGGAATCAAGGCCCTTGAGAGGTGGCTGAAAAATGGTCAGTACCTCATTCCTCCTGGAATGCTTCACTCAGTGGTGAAGAAGGGAATAACCAGAGAACTCTTCCCATGAGACACAGCCAGTGCTGGAATGGCTGCTGAGCACTCTGCCACAACCCACAACTTGATTTCTAAGTAATTTCATTTATCTTTTTTTTTTTTTAAGCGGAAAACACAGAGGAATGTATCATCCTGTCATCCTATGTCCTGCACAATTCCCTGGCCTACGGGGCTGACTGGTCAAGGCTGTGTCCAAGGGATTCCTTGCCTGCAAGCCAGGACCTTGCTGCTGCGTGCCAGCCTTCGGAGGAGCTCGTGGGAGCATCAGGGCAAGGAGAGGAGAGGCTGAGTTTGCAGGTCCAGAACCTGAAGATAATTTATGAGTCTCCTACAGCTACTTTTGATGTAATCCTGGATGAGGAGAGTGAAAGCCCTGCTGTGGCACTCGCAGCAGGGGCAGGGCCAAAGCTGGCTGGGGATCCTGGACTGGTCAGGGGCTCTGGTTTAAAGGGAGGTTTAGATTTGGCTGCCCAAGGGGCAGATCTGGGGTCAGCCAGCAGCTCTGATTCAGGAGCCAAGAGACCCAATGGAATGGGCCTGGACAGAGGCAGTGACTCAGCCAGGTCTCCAGACAGCCCCAAAGAAATGAGCATTGTGGCCACTTGTTCTTTCTATGACAACATCCTCCATGTCTGGAAGTGGGAGATGAGCCTGGTGACCCCTCCAGATGTGCCAAGTCCTGGATCTGCGTCCGAAAGAACAGGTGAAAGTTTGCCTTGACCAGTCCCAATGGAAGAGGGAGGCAAACTCCTGAACTGAGAGTGACAGCTGAACTTAATGCCCTGATTTCTGCTGGGCTTTCCCATCTTACTGCTGAGCTTGGGAGTCCTTCGAGGCAAACACTGATGGGATTCCTGATGTTTTATTTTCAGCACAGAGGGAAGCCTTTGCTTAGAGGCCTGTGGTCATGGCCAGACAGGTTTATTTAGTTTTTCCCTTAATGTCCCAGTTCCAAGTGGAACAGCCCTCCTCTCACAGGCTGCTGCTTTGTACCTGAGATCTGAATCCTTTCGAGGCTGGTTTGCATTTCACAATGGATGTGTTAAGCCTTTCTCCTTCCCTTACAAACCAGACTTGACTATGCTGCTATGCACACCCAGTAAGTGACCAGAAGGTTTCCTGAATGTCTCAAAGGCCCCTGAGCAGAGGCTTGGCTGTGTGATGGGAGAAGGGCTCAGACAGGCCAGAGGCAGTGCAGTGTGCTCACAGTGATGTTAAACAGAGAGAAGTTCTGGTTCAGAAGGAAGTGCAGACTGTCTGTGTGAAGGGAAGTGCTGTGGGATCCTCCTTGTGAGGCTCCTGGTGCTTTTCCATCGTTTTCCATCACTCCTCACCTGACTGCAGACTCCTTCATCACTCCCAGCCGAGCACACCCTGGTTCAGTAAATCCTGTAGTGACCCCACCATGTTTTAGTGCCATTGCACCACCCCCATGGCCTCTCAGTATTCAGCTCATTCTTTCTGCTCTCCACAGAGCCACCTTTAGGTCCAAAGTCAAGCTCAGTTTTTAAAAGGTGAACAGCTTTAAGATCAAAACCTCCAAAACGTATAAGCGGTGTTTCTTGACATCTTTTTAAATTTAAAATAAGTACAGAAACCAAAATCTTAACAGCATTGCCCTAACTACCTCCAGGAATGGCTGCAGGATTTCTCATGGTTGCTCCATTAGCTTTCTTTTTTTCACTGTGAAATATCAGCAAAACACCCTTTCTGGAACATTTTCTCTATTCCTAGAAACACAAAACCAGCTTAAACTAGATCAGTAACTTTTAGCTTGCATGGTTTTCTTTGATGGTCCTAAAGAATGAGTTGTCTGGAGGGAAAGAAACACCAGCAACAGGTCTGTGTAACAGTGCTGCAGCTAAATGAGGTGCAGCAGGTGAGAACTTCGCTGCTTTGAAACCCCCTTCTCAAGGGTGAATGTGTATTTTAGCAAACATTCTGGAGCACTGTTACATGAAGATTCATATTAATAATGAAAACAAGAGCTTTTGCTAAAGAAAAAAACATGCTATTTTTGGATGTTTCTAAAATAAAACAAATGTAAGTGATTTATCATTTTTTGGTTGTTTTGTTTTAAAAATCAAATCAGTTGACAGTCCTTATGAGGGAGTCCTGCCCTGCCCTGGGATGGCTCGGGCTCCAAGGGGTGAATATTCTTTGGGAGTGGACAAGCCAGTTCCCGGGGAATAGCGAGGGTGTGTCCTGTATCTGTTGGAAAGGTTGTAATGCCTTTATTGCCCTGTGAGAGCAGAGGGACAGCCCGAGGGCAGCGAGCTGCAGCGGTGACAGACTGGGACCAGCCTGCTTTAGGCTCTAGGCCAGGCCTTGCTCTGCTCACAGAAAGGAGGGAGCCACCCACTGTCTGCCTTCCCGTGGGCTGTCAGGCAAAGGATGTGGTCAAGAGCAAGCTGGAATGGGCATCAAAGGGCACAGGACCTCCTGCTCTCCAGCCCTGCATGCCCCTCCTGGCCTGGCTGGCAGCACAGGGAAGGGCTGAAGGGGCACCTCTGCCAGCAGCAGAGAGGGCAGGAAACAGCCCCGTGTGTGTGACTTGTTCTGATCAGCCCCACAGGAGGGGAAAAACGCAGAGTTCAGTCAGAAAAGCTGTGCCTTCCCCCTCCTGTGGCTGATCCCTGAGCACAGCTCATCCCTCTGAGACTGGGGCTGCAGCCCTGCCCAGCCCCGAAAATGTGGGGGTTTGAACCCCCCACAGCACTGTAAGGGCTCATCTGGCAGCCCTCACTGCAGACTAAGTGCTCACACACCATCCACTGATCTTGCTTCCTTTCTGCCAAAGGGAACACTTTCAGTCTTAATTTAATTTTTAAAGTTTAATTCTTAAACTTTGCAGTACTTTTTATTTAGAAATGTCATCCTCATCCTCGGAACCCCCGAGAGGGCTCTGCTCACCAGGCACAGCTGTCTCCCAGAGGGATCACCAGTCGTGGGTGGGAAATCAAACCGCACACTTCACCAGGATTTAAATCAGGTATTACAGAAGAACAAGGCAGAAGGATTTGCTCTGAAGTTCAGTGAGGGAGCCTGTCCCGTGCTCTCCCGCTCCCTACCGCACGTAGTTCTTGGGGAAGAGCTGGAAGAGCTTGCCCTCCTGCGTGGGCTCGAAGCCGTACTTCTCCAGGTTGTTGGGGTCGAACGTGCCGTCCTTCACGTCCTTCTGGATGCGCGGAGCCACCACCTGGTCGAAGAGCTGCTTGGCCGTCAGGGGCGGCTCGGAGCCCTCGGCGGCGCGGTACGACACGTAGGGCCGCAGCTTGAAGCCCGTCAGGTCGGGCACGACGAACTCGGGCACCATCTCCCTGACCAGGAGGAACTTCTTGTTGCGGGTGAGCACGCCCACCTTCTTGGCGCCGCGGCCCTTGTTGTGGCTCCGCGGGCCGCGCTTGCTGGTGAACGGCGACAGGCGGTCGGCACCGCGCACCAGCCCGCGGACTAGCTGGGTCAGCAGCCCCATGCCGGGCACCGAGGGCTCAGCGGGGCCGGGCCGGTCCCTGAGGGCAGCCGGGAGCTCAGAGAGACCGGACCGGTCCCCGCGGAACTAGCGACGCCGGAGCGAGTTCCGGGGAGCACCGGAGGGCCCAGCGGAGGCGGAGCCGAGCCCTGCGGTCACCGGGACCTCCCCGATCGGCGCCGGGGCCGGTTCCCCCTCACGGCCCGCTCCCGCCTCGGCACACCCCAACACCGCCCGCTCCCATTGGCCGGGCCGCGACAGCCAATCCACAGCGCCGATGCTGCCCCCGCGCCGAAGGGCTCCCGGGGGGCTTTTCCCGCCAATCAGCAGCGAGCGGCCCGCGGCGTGGGCGGGGCCTGGCGCGGCCGCGCCCCCTGGCGGCGGCGGGCGGGGTGTGCGCTCGGCGCCCTTCGCCCGGCCCGGGAGCGCGAGAGCCGGGATAGAGACCGGGATAGAGACCGGGACAGGGACCGGGACAGGGACCCGGGCTGGCACCGGCACCGGGGCGATGGCGGGGGAAGGAGCAGGTGAGACGCCGCCGGGGATCGCTGGGGCGCGGCGGCGGGACGCGGGCCTGGCGGGCTGGTGTAGCCCCCGGCCGGTGCGGGTGCCCCAGGCCCCGCGGGAGGAGGAGGTGCTGTCCTGTTTGGAGCCCGAGTCCCGAGCGCTAGCCTGGCGAAACGGGGCCGGGAGAGCCCCTGGGTCCGGCCGGGAGAGCGACCCGGGTCCGGCCGGGGACAGTGACCCGGGTCCGGCCCTGAGGGTGACCCGGGTCCGGCCCTGAGGGTGACCCGGGTCCGGCCCTGAGGGTGACCCGGGTCCGGCCGGGACAGTGACCCGGGTCCGGCCCTGAGGGTGACCCGGGTCCGGCCGGGACAGTGACCCGGGTCCGGCCCTGAGGGTGACCCGGGTCCGGCCGTGCCGCCGGGCTCGGCTCTCCCACAGCCGCTCTCTCTCCGTGTGGAAAAGCTCCCGGGAGCTTCTCTCTGAATTCCCGTGGCCGTGCAGGAGGTTCTCCGGGAGAGGTCCCGTCCGCCGGCACTTCGCTGCTGGGCTTTGTTGTTAAACAATTGTTGTTCCCCTTGTGTTGTTCAAGAGTTTGCGTCGGAAGCTGCGGTCATCTCTTAACTCAGACTTGTCTTTGCTTTTGTCTTTGCTCCTGCAGACATGGATGAAGGGGACAACAGCACCAGCCTTGAGGTACAATGTGTTTTGCTCTTATTTTTGCACTCATTTATTTCCGTGTGAGTGTTTCCAGAAGGTGAAAGCAGCTGTGCCTAATTTGATAGCACTGGGACAATGCCTTCAGATGCCTGTACTTTGAAAGAGCCTTTCCTTCTGGGGGTTTTATACTTTCAAACTTTTGAGGATTGGTCCCATTTTATTGTGTGTGTGTGTTTTATTTCTTGCAAACCATTCACGCTCTGCTTCATATTCTAAACTGTTTTAATAATGGTATGATTTAAGTACTTTCATTTTTATCCCGAAGAAGGAGGAGTTGCAGAATTCTGGCAGACTGCACTTCTTGCCTTTGTGTTTAATCACAGATGTGAAACTCACAGACCAAAAAGGCACATGATGCTTTCCCTAGTCGTGAAAAACAAACCCCATGAGAGGAAATAGTTCTCAAACTAAAAAACACACACAATGTACTTGTACGCAGCTAACAATGTTTTGTGAAAATCCAGGGTCTGTAGTCAAAACAAGGCAGGGGTGCCTGTGAGCTGTGAGGAAGCCTTGTGTTTGGGCTAATCCCAATTTTAAGTCCTTGTTTTCAGGGCTGTTGAGCCTCTCCCACCCCTGCCTGGCCGGGGAATGTGTCAGTGTTTGGACTGCAGTGAGGAGTGGTTGGACTCAGCAGTGCTGGGTGCCTGGACCCTGGATGGGTGTGAGCTGCTCTTGTGAGGCTGCATGTTTGTGCTGGTGGCTGCTCAGCCTCGAGTTCTGACGGAAACTTGGACATTGGGAAGCAGAGAAATGCTCTTTGTGCCCGTCCATCCCCTGGGCAGGTGACTGCTCTGTGTTCAGTCCCACAGGTTTTGTGGGTCTGAGGGTTCCTTGGGGTGGCTGAGCTGAGCTCCTGGGGCTGGGGTGCTGAGCACAGCCCTGCTCAGGGAGGAGCTGCCCTGGTGGCTTGGCTGTGACCTCATCCCTGCCCCAGGAGCTGTCACAGCAGTCAGTGACACATCTCAGGTGTCTGCACAGCTCAGCCTGGCTGCTTTGCTTCCTCTGCTTGTCCACAAGGATTGTCCAGGCTGGGACAGATCCCCCCTGAGTCTGAGCAGGGCAGTATCACACTGTCACTCGTGGGAGCTTTGCAAGAACCTCTCAGGGGTTCTTGGAGCTCTGAATTTCATCTTTCCCTGTTGCTTTACTGCACTGAGGCCCCAGCCTGGGCATGTTTGTGTTTTGTTCTTTTCCCCATGGATTTGTTTCTCCCCTTGCAGCAGCAATGTGAGTGTCAGTTGGCAATTACTATTTTTGGTGTTATTTGAGATCATACAGGCCCGGGGAGCAGCAGAAGTGTCCACGTCCCAGTGTTTCTGACACTGTCAAGGGGAAATAAACGCAATAAATGACCAGAACAGACTTCCACCAGGAACTCTGTGTCACCAGGTGTTCTACCTGCTGCTGACACATCTTCAGCTTTTTATTTTTTTCAAAATCTTGTGACTTTTCACTGGAATCCCATGAGTAATAGTCTGATAACAATAGTGACAGAGTTACTTTGACTCATGTTGGGAAGATTAACGTTAAAGTGCTAAAGTGACCTGAGAAGGTAAAGTGAGCACAGGGATCTGTGTGAGGTGACTGGTCTGGCAGGAGTTTCCTTTGTGCTGCAAAACTGGAATTAATTCCATTAGAGAGACCAGTTTGGTGACTTGGTTTGCCTTTCATTTTTCTCTTGGTGGCAAAGCTGAGTTCAGCTGTCATCCAGATCTGGAGCCAGGGGCAGGAATGGGACCTGAGCTGTGTGTAGTGCTTAATTCAAGTGCTTTTAAGGTTCAGGACTTAGAGGGGGATGTATTTGTCCTTGTACTCACATTGATTTCACTTGTTCCTAATAACTGTTTTTCCTTTTCCCCCTTTCTCTCAAGTTCTGGGTTGGCATTCGTGAGACTGTTTCAGGTGCCAGGTTTTATTCCTGAGTGACACTGATGGACACAGGTCCCAGGACAGCACACCTGAGCTCAGGGCTTCTGCCCATGTGCATCTGCTCTTTATTTGACTTTAATATGCTGGGTTGTGACTTGTTTTCTCAGTCTCCTAAAGTCCTTTGCATTCCATTCTCATCCTTGTTGCTCTGAATAACATAGGATGATTTTAAAAAGTGTTCATCTATTTGACCCTGGTTTAGGCCTGTTTAGGAATGCACTGAACTGACAGCAACACAAAACTCCCCTACTGATCCCTTTCCTCTGAATGTTTCTGTTTGCAAAGTGGGTTATAAGTCAAAGAAAAACACAATCAAGTTGATTGAGATGTTTTTTATGGGGACTTTTTTCCAGCTGTGGGAAACTAATTTCACCTTCCTTTTGGTGCCAGGCTGTGTTCCCAAGAGGTGGGACCCCCATCCTGCAGTTTGTGGAGGACAGGATCCAGACCACCATGGTAAAGTAGAGCTGCAGTCAGCTGGCTAAGGGCTGGGGGTGCATCCAGAGCAGCTCCTCCTGAGCTCTGCTAAGCCACTGCCAGACTCTGAGTGTTTGTTTCTTTGCTGTCACTGTGCATGAGGCAGGAATTAATTTCTGTTATTTAGAATCCCAGGCTGGTTTGGGCTGAAAGGGACCCTAAAGCCCACCCAGTTCCACCCCCTGCCGTGGGCAGGAACACCTTCCACTATTCCAGGTGGCTCCAGGCCCTGTCCAGCCTGGCCTTGGGCACTGCCAGGGATCCAGGGGCAGCCACAGCTGCTCTGGGCACCCTGTGCCAGGGCCTGCCCACCCTCACAGGGAAGGATTTCCCAATATCCCATCTGACCCTGCCCTCCTTCGTCTTAAGGCCATTCCCCCTTGTCCTGTCCCTCCATGCCCTCATACACCCCCTGTGCATTGAGTTGATCAGCTCCCAGATATTTGGGAAGAAAAACATGGAATATTTTCTGTGTGATCATAGGACTGGTCACTGGTGCAGTTTAAACTTCTTGAATATATGGTATTTGAATTATAAGTTAAGTATTTATGATTGTGGTTGACTTTTACACATCTCACTGAGCTGAGTGTTCTTCAGCCCTTCAAAATGTATGTAGTAACTCCTGAAGTTGAAAATGATTAACTTCTCTCTCCCTAAATTCCCCTCCCAGCTGACTGGAATTGCAATTGGAGCTGCAGTTGCACTGTTGCTTATAGCAGTTGTTGTGTTTGTTGTGTACAGAAGAGTGAGACAGTCTAGTAAGTACCTGATAACCATGTAAGTTTTAAAATCAGTTTTTCCACCAATCTTGGGTCTTTTTGTAATTTTCTGTGGTAGTTGTTTGCTGCAGAGCTGTGGTTCTTGCAGGACAGCAGCTTTAAAGGTGGAGAACTTGTGCTGGCTCCCTTGCCCAGGTGTGAGCCCAGAAGTGTCACATGCAGGACCTGGAGGTTTTATTTCTTTGGGGTGTGAGCAGTGTCAGCCCCAGGAGCAGCTGTGAATTCTGCAGATGAATTCAACCCTACTGTGGTTTCACTGTCACAGATGGAGAAATGATTGAATTCGAGGTTTCCTTGAGGAGATGAAAACCACCCAACCCTTCAGTCTGTCCAGAGAGCCCTTTATCTCCTCTGGGCTGAGGTGGAGCCTCAAGGCAGCCCTGCCTGGGCCTGCCTTGGCCAGAGCTGGGAATGAGGGATGCCAGGGTGGCTGAGGTTGCAAACCCTGCCCACGGGAGCTGTTCTGGAGGCAGCAAAGTCCCCAGGCTGTGCTCAGGTGCTCTCAGCTGCTGCAGGTGGTTTCTGATGTGGTGCTTCTGTTTCAGAACAACTTCAGCCCCACGTGCCTCAGTACAGGTTTCGCAAGAGGGACAAAGTGATGTTCTACGGGAGGAAGATCATGAGGAAGGTGAGGGCACCTGGTGAAATCCAGTGTGAAGTGGAGAGGTGTCAAGTTTGCAACACTTTACTGGCTGAGCCTGGCCCAGGGCCTTCAACCCATAAATTTCACTGGGATGTTGTGGATGTTTCAGAGCTCCTGCAGGACTGACTGCATTGCTGATGGAGCAGCAGCAGCTTCTCGTTCTGGCCAGACCTTTCCTCCTTGAAAAATATTTGCAGTCAATGAGGGTAGCAATAAATCAATGAGTATCTAACTCCTGTAGGGAGTTAATGAGTGTTTAACTATCCCTGAATCCCAGACTAGTTTGGGTTGGCAAGAACCTTGAAGTTTATCCCATTCCACCCCCTGATAGGGACAGGGACACCTCCCACTGTCCCAGGCTGCTCCCAGCCCTGTCCAGCCTGGCCTTGGGCACTGCCAAGGATCTAGGGGCAGCCACAGCTGCTCTGGGCACCCTGTGCCACGGCCTCCCTGTTTTCACAGGGTCCTGGCTGTTCCCTGTGCTGCCAGGTCCAGGTGTGCATTCCCTGCAAACCAACATCTGTAGAAAAATAAGGTACAGGGAAGTAACCATCCTTAGTCACCCTGTGTGGAGGAACACTTCCTCCTGTGAACTGCCCCAGCCTCTGCCTCCCACACTTCACTGAGGTGAATTAAAACATTTTGTCTTAATTAGACACTGGTGGGTTTAATATTCAGTTCTGGAGCTGGTTCATTGTGGAGGAGGTGGTTACTCCCTGAATCTTTTATGGCAGGTCAACGCTTAAGTAGAACTTGGCCAACAAAGTCTTAAATGAGAGGAAATTTTGTGTGTGCAACGTCATAATTTTAATATTCTTGATGATTTTCATGTGCAACTTCATAATTTGAATAATTTTAAACCAAGTTGTGTATAGGTAATTCACATAAGTAAAGAACACTTAGAATTCCACATGGTAAAATAATTTCAGGTAGTTTTTTGTTTGAGTTTTAGACCTTACTTTTTGCTTTTCTTCCTGAGTAAGGCAGAGAACATTACACCCAAACTGCTGTGGGTTGCACTTCCTGGGTTTTTTATAACATACCAAGATTTTACCTTAAAAAAATCCCTCCAAAGTAATTAAAGATTCCTTTTGTGAGAGAAACTTCTTACAGAAAGTCAACTCTTAGGGTAACAAATGGAAAACTGGGAATGTTTTAAAAATACTTAATGGGGGGCTTGCTTGGTGTAGCAGTTGTGGTGTTTCTCCAGAGGGTGGCACCTGGGAACTAGGAAATGCAAGGAAGAGCCTTGGTTTGTCACCATCACAGCCAGACAGAATCCTGTAATATCCTCTTGGGGAAGGGACCACCAGGATCACCCAGCCCAGCCCTGTCCCTGCCCAGACCCCCCACCAACCCCACCCTGGGCATCCCTGGCAGCGCTGGCCAAAGGCTCCTGGAGCTCTGGCAGCCTCGGGGCCGTGCCCATTCCCTGGGGAGCCTGGGCAGTGCCAGCACCCTCTGGGGGAAGAGCCTTGCCCTCAGCTCCAGCCTGAGCTGCCCTGGCCCAGCCCCAGCCGTGCCCTGGCTCCTGTCCCTGTCCCAGAGCAGAGATCAGTGCCTTACTCTTCTTCCTGATGCTGAATGTTCCTGAATGAGAACCACAGCTAGGAATCCTCCATTAGCACTGTAGTAGTTGATTGATAAAATCAAAATATACTGTACTTGCTTTATAGAAAGGAAGTGATCCTGAAGTAGGTATTCCTGTCCTCCAAGGTCTTACAGGGGCTCTTCACTCTGCTCTCACTCTAATGGCTTGTAGATGTGTTGGTGCATCAGCAGGGCTGGAATTAGTGGGTTACTTTTTTTGGTTTTGGGGTTTTGTGACTGGTTTTGTGTCCATTATTTCCCCCTAGGTTACAACTCTTCCCAACTCTCTGGTTGGGAACACCGTCCCTCGCCAACGGATGCGGAAACGGGCAAAGGTTTTATCTCTGGCTAAAAGGTACTTGGGACTTTGGGAATGGGAAGATTCGTGTCACGGGGGCTGGTTTGGGCTTTCTGTTTGTGATGTGGAACTTATCCCTAGCAGAGCCCTTTTCTGCAGCTGTTGGTTTTTCCCAGTCCTGTCAGCTGTGGATCAGCTGGGAGGTTTGCTGGACTGGGATGGTTTTGGTGAGGAAAGGCAAGAGGGTGGAATGTTTTAGCTAATTGGTAATGTGTAACTTGGGATGGTGAATTTTAGTATTTACTGTATGCTTATTTAAAGTTTCTTATCAGTACAAATTTAATATTTTACATTAGTACAAATGAGGGATCATCCTGAACCTCCTTTTTCCTTTGTAGGATTCTGCGTATTAAGAAGGAATGTCCAACTCTGCAGAGGAAAGAGCCTCCTCCTTCTTTGCTAGAGGCAGATCTGACTGAATTTGATGTCAAGAATTCCCACTTGCCATCAGAAGTCCTCTACATGCTTAAAAATGTCAGGTAATGTTAAATGGAAAGAGAAATTTAGAGTTTGCTTTTGATGGATGTTCAAGTGATGTAAATATTTGACAGTTTGTGTCAAATCTCAGATTTTACAACTGCATGGTCAGAATCCTGAGGGAGTTGACTGAAATTCATCTGAGCATAAGGACAAAATGAACGGCTTTGAATTTTCTAGAAACGTTAAGAAAATAGCTGAGTTTGTTTTAAAAGTAAAAACAAAAGAGAGATGGAGGGAGAAAAAGGAAGTAGTTTAGTTGCCTCAGTTTGAGAGTAGTGCTAATAAAGGTTTTCTAACATGAACAGGTTTAGTGCACCTTAAAGCTTCTGTTTAGGCTGTATCAGGCAAATTTTTTTTATGTAGAAAACCATCATAATTGGTAAATGTTAATTGGATACCATATTGACAGCTCCTTGGGCTGTAGGATATTTTACCTCTCTGCCTGAAAAGGTTGCAAATAAATCAAAGTCAGCTTAATCCCCAGAGCTTTTTGTCAGACTAAGAAGAAGGGATGGTCTTTGTGCCCCTTCAGCAAGGGGTTAAGTTGCTGACACAGCAAAGAGGAGATCTTCCAATCTGTAATTTTGGTTTTGCTTGTGGATGTTCATTTTTCCTCCCAGTTGTGATATAATGTAGTCCTGAAGGTCAGTCATTCTCAAATAAAAATGCTATTTCAGTCATCTGAACTTGCTGCTGTGGAATTATGGTCTCCTATGACTAATTGATGTTGCAGTAGGATTTGATGGATTGATCCTGATAAATGTGAGCTGTTGGAGCTCTGTACAGAGTGATCACGTGTGAAACCCATATTTCTCTCTGCCTGGCAGTGACTGACTGGAGTCCAGATGCATTTTACCAGCAGGAGATGGAATATTCCAAACTTGCAATTACATGCAGATGACAGGAGCTTTTTCCTCTTTTCAGTATTTCTCCTGTGTCCTGCTTCATGGACAGGGCAGCTGCCCTGAAAGGGGAAGTTCCTGGGGTAACTTTTCTCACAGAGTGTGTGTATCAGGCGGGTTTTTATATTTATTCCCCACCACAGGCCATGCTGGTGTTTGCTGAAGGAAGTTTGGCTGTAATTCCTTCTGAGCCTGCATTCCTTGGAAGGCTCCTCCAAAGGAGCCCCAGCA
The DNA here is from genome assembly GCF_036417665.1 of Passer domesticus. NCBI lineage: Eukaryota > Metazoa > Chordata > Aves > Passeriformes > Passeridae > Passer > Passer domesticus. The sequence continues at coordinate 3,462,314 of NC_087491.1, forward strand.
TTTACAGTTCTGTGTTTCTTGCTGCTCTTGCACCTTTTTTTGGGGAGCTCTTTGAGGCTCCTTCCTGCAGCTGCTCCTCTGGGCTTCCTCTGCTCCTCGCAGCTGGGCTTTGCTAATTTAGGAAGGATTTTCCAAAGGCTGTGGCAATTTCAGGTTTTCCCTTTGCATTTTCTTTGCTGCAGGGTCCTGGGGCACTTTGAGAAGCCCCTGTTCCTGGAGCTGTGCAAGCACATGTTCTTTGTGCAGCTGCACGAGGGCGAGTACATCTTCCGTCCCGGGCAGCTGGACGACAGCATCTACGTGGTGCAGGATGGAAAGCTGGAAGTGTGCATCCAGGAAAGTGTAAGAACCTCTTCAGACTCAGGGGTTTATTAGTTCTTAGCTATGTTACAGCCTCACAAGCTGTGAATTCTGCAGTACTTTAACAAGGTAAAAATGGAGATGTATCTCTCTTGCTCCCTACAGGGCCTTTTAAGGATAAACTGTCCAATTAAGAAATGACACCTAAATTATTTTTACTTTTAAACCAATAACCAATCATCTGTGCTCTGCAATGTGCAATGTGCAATTTTTTTAACCAATTACACAAAACCACCCAAACCCATGGAGAAGAAGGTGAAGGAGAAGGATCAGCTTCCACCCTAAAACCTCCATCTTGCTTTATGTATATGAATATATCACTGTATTCTAAACCCTTAAACTCTAAGTTTTCCACCCTGTGATATTAGACACTTCTATTCAAACTACCCACCCTTAATCCCAGCTCTGTCATTCCATTTTGGAAGCCTTCTCCATGGCCTCAGGTCAAATGTAGTGTTCTCTTGGGGGTCAGTGCCTGTCAGTACAGAAAGTCTAAAATTCTCAGCAGCCAGGGTTCCAACAAGAACCCACAGCTCTGCACTTCCTGAGAGAAATCTGTTGGCACAGCAGATAGGCTGGCATGAATCATTAAGCATTGATTAAACTTAGACATGTGAATCACAGTGGTTTAGGAGGGATTAATCCCAGCTCTTTGGGGCTGTGGTATTTGTAAAGATCAAGGTTTGCAGCAGTCCCTTGTGTCTCAGATGAGAAAGCAGAACACAAAACTGATGAGGCAGCTGGAATTATCCTCACACAGGAGATGCAGAAGTTTTTGAGGGAAGACAGGGTGCAAGGTGGGCTTGGAAACATTCACCTTTGGAAAGGTCATTACAGAAAGGATTTGGGCACAGAGAGCAGGAGAGAGACCAAGCTCACCTCAGAACAGTCCAGCAGGAGTCAGTGGGTTTGTCTGGGAGGTGAAAGAGTCAGATTCACTTTTGGGTGAATCTGATGGGAATAAAGATGTTGGTTTGTTTTCCATATGAGTCTCAAAATGTTGAGCACCAGTCCTTGTGATCCTTTCTGCCGAGTTAAATTTTTAATTTTTACTTTCTTCCTGACTGAACTTTGAGTTTAACTTTTGAATATGAGCAGTTTTCTAGTGGCTGAAAGTTTAGTGGGCCTGTGTTTGGAAATGATATAAAATTTGCTGATTTCTGTGTATTTTTACATTTTGCTGCTCCTGTTTCTTACAACCTCTGGACAGGTAACCCCTCAGTAAAGGGAGCTCATTGTGCCTCTGGATGAAGGAAGCTGTGTTTTGTTGGTGTTAAATAGCAAAGACAAGCAGATCACAACATCCCTGGAAAAAACTGGCTCATAGTTTCTTTTGATTTATCACTTTCAGAAAGCTGGTTTAAAACCCTGTGGTTGGAATTAGCACATTTCCATCAGAGCAGAGAGAAAATAACCACCTGAGATTTCTGAAATGCTCCAAGTTGGCCAAAATGCAGCTGTGAGGCTGCAGTAATGCTGTGTGTGTGCTTGCAGGATGGAACAGAGGTGGTGGTGAAGGAGGTGCTGGCAGGAGACAGCGTGCACAGCCTGCTGAGCATCCTGGATGTCATCACGGTGAGTTCTGGGAGGGGCTCATCCCTGCTGGCTCCCACTGAGCCTGGGCATTCCTAGGGAAGAATCACAATGCAAAATGGCTTTTCTGATCATTCTCCTCTTCCCAGGCCTTTGCAGGTGTAAGCTGAGCTTTGTGGTGTGGAGGGTGCTTGTGGAATGTGTGCTTGACTGGCTGCTTCTGATGGGCAGGAGGATCTGAGTGATCCCTTTGTGTCTGGAAAACTGAGATTACAGTTTGATTTGCTCAAATCTCAGCTCAGGCAGGAACAGGACCAGGCTGGGGCCCAGCAGTGCGGGCTTTTACATGTTTGATGGGTTGCTTAATGAATTTGTTTTTATTTAGTCTAATGAATATAAATCTGACAGTTGTTAGTACTGTGATTATACTGTGAAACCAGTTGATGGATTTATTTCGTTTTGTAACATCAGTGGTGCTGGTGGCCAGTTGAGGGCTGTGCTCTTTGGCAGGGGCCAGGATGAGCTGAATGCTGATCCTATTCAGTGCAAAATTGGTGGATTTTGTTTCAGTTGGATGGTTGATGGTTTTGCTGAAACCATTTTAGGAATGCCTAAATGGAAGGTGTTGAATTCAACATCTTTAATAATACCCAAACCCTGAAGGTGTTTTTCTGAAGGGTTTTGGTAGGATGGGATTTGAGAGGATGAAGATAAATCTAGTCAATAAGGTGTTCACGTTTACCTTGTGCCATGTTTCTGCCATGCTTGGCTGTTGCTGTTCATCAAAAGCTGCCATTGCTCTGTGTGTGAGGAGCTGGATGGCCAGCCCAGAGAGTGGTGGGGAGCACTGCTGCATCCAGCTGGCAGCCAGTCACCGGGGGTGTCCCTCAGAGCTGGGGCCAGCTCTGCTCCGTGTTTTTATTGAGGACATGGATGAGGGGATTGAGTCTTTCATTGGTAAATCTGCAGGTGACACTGAGCTGGGAGCAGGGTGACACTGAGGGTAGGAGGGCTCTGCAGGGAGACCTGGAATGGTTGGAGGGATGGGCAGAGTCCAACAGGATGAAGTTTAGTAACTCCAAGTGGCAGTCCTGCATTTTGGCCACAATAACCCCCTGCAGTGCTGGAGGCTGGTGATGGTGTGGCTGGACAGTGCCCAGGCACAAAGGGACCTGGGGGTGTTGGTCAACAGGGACTGAACATGAGCCAGCAGTGTGCCCTGGTGGCCAAGAAGGCCAGTGGCATCCTGGCCTGGATCAGGAATGGTGTCACTCTGCCCCTGTGCTTGGCACTGCTGAGGGCACACCTGGAGTGCTGTGTCCAGCTCTGTCCCTCAGTTTGGGAAGGACCTTGGTATGGCCCCCAGGGGCAGAAGCCCAGCGGGGAGGCCGGTTGTCCAGGATAGCTCACGGAGGGTCCAGGATCGCCCAGCGGGGGTTCAGGCAGCCCAGGCAGCTATAGTGATTTGCAGCTCAGCTCTTTAGTGATTTCAGCTCTTTTAGCATGCCTGGGGCCGTCACCCTGGGTATAGCCGCAGCAGACGCAGAGAGAGAGAGAGCAGCGCTGTGTGGATTCCGCAGGGTTCTTTATTGGGGTCTCCGCGAAGGGTCCAGGGACAGCTCTCCTCTGCCGAACCGGGCAGAGTGAGGGGTTTTTATACCTTACAGGGGGATTGAAAACTGTCCAATAGTAAGGGTCAGGGGAAAAAGTGGCCTATGAGTCTACAGAGAGATAACAGGGTCCGAAGGCGGAAGAGAGGGGCTTCTAAAATCCTTAGTCATGCTGACTTTGGTATTTCCTAGCTCAGGCCTCTGTTCTCCAGGGCCTTGCAGGCCTTGTGCCTGCTACAACTCCACTTTCTGTATTTAGAAAAAAGGCGTTCCCTATGGTTCTTTTAAAACAATGGACAAGGCATGAGAACATAAGTAACACGATGACAATTACAAGAAAAATCCACAAGATTCCCTTAACCAAAGATGCAGCCCATCCCGTTAATCCCCATTGACCGAAGAGGTCATTGACCCAGTCTGGGGTCTGTTCTACTTTTAAGTCCTTCACAAGTCCCTTCAGTTTCTGGATGTTGGCGTGGATGGATTCCGAGCGTGAAGAGAGATTGAAGCAGCACATCCCTTCGAAGTCCTCGCAGCCATGTCCGTGGGCAAGCAGCAGGAAGTCAATCGCTGCTCGATTTTGGAGTGAGGCGTGTCTTGTGGTTTCTTCTTCCTTTAAGAGATCGCTCAGGGCAGCAGAAGTAGCGTTAGCTTGCTTACTGAGCCAGCACCCAAGGTGATTTATGTCACCCAGGGCCTTAGCTGCAGCTACCCATGGTAGGAATATAGAGACCGCTATCTTTTTAGGTTTGTTCCAATCGTATAATTTGGGATCGCAATTTTCATCAAATGCTGTGTAGGACCTTTTGTGGCGTTTTAACTCGCTCTCTTTTTTCCAATTGTGCAACAAGGTGATATTTGGAGTAAGGGTGGAAAGTTTTCCTAGGGTACAGGGACCTCCCTGGAGTCGTGAGGGGATTCCAGCCCATACTCTGTCACCACAGATGAGAAACGTTCCCTTGGGTAGGACTTTGGGATGGAGAGAGGACACAGAGATCACACGAGCAGTGTAATTACACCAATCGTGAGGGTTGTAGGCTTTGTTATTCTTTGGACGTCTAAAGTAAAATTTGACACAGAATGTGGCCTTAGAGGATCCCAATAGATCCAATTCTTGAGGTTCCTCAAGAGCATTGGGCAGTATTTTTGTCCACTGGTCCCAAGTTTCTACCTGGTGGGGTCTCTTACCTGTGGTGCGGAGAAGCTCTGAATTATAGGCGGGCCAATCATCGGCTACAAAAGGAATTCCTACTAGACATGTGGAAAGTGGGTTATCAACGCTCCCCATGGATAAGCACATGTTATCCTGTTTTAATGTTCTTGCTAAGGTTACCCAGACATTATGGCTCGGCTGTGGGCCGATCCAACCGACGGCACATGGCACGGTGAGGAACATCCAGGCAGCAGTGAGGACAGCGCCAACGGAGATATTTTTCATCTTTGGGCAGGAATGGGGCTTCTGATAAGGAATATAAGCAAAATTTGTTATTTTTATGGTAGGAGGGGAGGGTTAGGGTTCCTTTCTTGTTCCTTTCCTCTGTTCCTCCCACCTCCCCCCTTTATTTTTAGTTTTTTACTGTTTTTTGTTTTTGTTTTTTTCTATGGTGCTAAGGGTGGGGGAGTGGGTAAAAGTTAGAGGCTTTTGGTAGGGGTAGATAAAAGGGATAATAGGGTTTTTTAGGGTAAAAAGGGTAATAACATCTAATTCAGAGAACAGTTTGTGTTCAGGCTGTGCCTGGCCTAGGGCTTGATGCCACAGAATGTTGTTCAGCTTTCTGGTTTGTCTGCTGCTGTGTGATGGGACAGTCGTCTCCTCCACCTGTGGATGTTTGGCGACGTCTTCGTCTCCAGGCCGAGCTGGTCTGGTTTTGAGGAGGTCTCGTGTTTGACTCAGGAGGATTCTTGTCACTGCTTGTGGAAGTGGTATTTGCAGTGCCTAGGTATGGTTTTATGTTTTTCCCTGGGTACCATCTTGGACCAGATGGTAGCAGAACACACGCGTATCCTCTTCCCCACGTGATGAGATCGAAAGGTCCAGAGACTTTATGTGTTTCTGGGTCCTTCACCAGCACAGGTGGTTTCTCTGTGAGCTTTGCTTGGGTGGTATTTGCAAAGTGGCGAAGTATGGGTGGATCAGGCTCTGAGGTTGTACAGTTCAGGAAGTTGATGACATAGAGAGCCTTGCAAAGTCTTTCAACTGGAGAAGTGATTTTTGTTCCTCTCTGTTGCTGATTGAGGACTCTTTTGAGAGTTTGATGTGTCCTTTCCACGATGGATTGTCCTGTGGGGTTTGCAGGTATACCTGTCTTGTGTTGTATTCCCCACTCACTGAAGAACTCTTTCAACTTATGAGAGGTATAGGCAGGTCCATTGTCTGTTTTGATCTCCTTTGGTACTCCCAGGGTTGCAAATGCGAGGAGAAAATGTTTTATGGTGTGCTGCGCAGTTTCTCCTGTATGTGTTGATGCAAATACTGCTCCTGAGAACGTATCAACCGATACATGCACGTACTTTGACCTTCCAAAAGGTGCAAAGTGGGTTACATCTGTCTGCCACAGCTGGCAGCTGTTTAAACCTCGGGGATTGACTCCCGTCCCCACAGATGGTATCTGGTAGTTTTGACAGTTCGGGCATGTGGCAACAATGGCTTTTGCCTGATCTTTTGAGAGCTTGAACATTCTGATAAGGGCAGGCACATTTTGATGAAAAAATGAGTGTGACAACTTTGCCTGGGCAAAGATGTTAGGGACATTAGCAGTCTCTATTGCCATGGCTAAGGTGTCTGCTTTCCTGTTCCCTTCTGCAATGAAACCTGGGAGGTCAGTGTGTGACCTCACATGCATTATATAGTAAGGTTGTTTTCTGTGGGAAATTAAGCGTGTTAATGTAGAAATCAATTGGTATAACTTTGGATTGGAAACCTCTTTGAGAAGAGCATGTTCTGCTCTCATAGCTATGCCAGCAACATAAGCTGAATCTGTGACCAGATTAAAAGGTTCGTCTTTGAATTTCTCAAAGGCTCTGACAACAGCTGCTAACTCTGCAATCTGTGGAGATCCCTCCACTATTTTTATGTCAGATTCCCAATTTTGGGTCTTAGGGTCCCTCCATGTCATTACCGACTTGTGGGATGACCCTGAGCCATCTGTAAAGACGGTTAGAGCTTTGAGAGGTGTCCTACTTTGGACTAATTTTGGAGTCAGATGAAATGTCACGTCACGATTAAAAAGCTTATGTTTTGGGATATGCACTGAAATTTGGCCTGTATAGCTGTCTAAGGCATACTGGAGACTCTCATTGGTCTGGAGCAAATGTTCCAGATCCCCAGTGGTCATTGGCAAATAAATGCATGTGAACTCACACCCTGCAAGGGAACGGAGGCGAGTTCTAGCCTTTTTTATTAAATGTGCCATAATTTCTTGGAAGGTGGTAATGGTCTTTGTGGGTTGGTTATTTGTAAAGATCCACTCCAGGATTAGTAAAGGGTCTCGAAGTTGAGTGTCCCATTGGAAAATCAGTCCATAGAACCTAGGTGCTTTTCCCAGAATGACGAACTGGAAAGGCAGGCTGGGCTCGAAACGATGGGCTTTGCGTGAAGACAGGGCTTCCTGGACCTTGGTGATGGCATCTCGGGCCTCTGGTGTTAGAGTGCATGGAGAGTCCAGATTCTCCTTGCCCCGAAGAAGGCTGAACAGTGGAGCGAGGTCCTCTGTTGTAATTCCTAGCAGTGGACGTACCCAGTTGATGGATCCGCACAGACTGTGTAAGTCTCTCAGGGTTTTTGGGTCGTCTCGGATGGCGAGCTGCTGGGGTACGATGGTCCGTTCCCGGATCTGGAGTCCAAGGTAAGTCCATGGGTTGGTGTACTGTATTTTGTCCTCACGGATCTCAAATCCTGCCTTTTCTATGGTTTCAATAGTCTTTTTAACTGCTTTGTCCAAGTACGTTTTTTCTGGTGCACAGACCAGGATATCGTCCATATAGTGATGGATGATCGCATTTGGGAATAGGTTCCGAACAGGAGACAGGATGTGAGCAACATACCACTGGCATATACTGGGATTGCATCTTAGTCCTTGTGGAAGAAAACACCAGTGATATCTCTTGAGTGGAGCCTCTCTGTTAAGAGAGGGAACGGAGAAGGCAAACCGTGGAGCGTCCTGGGGATGCAGCGGGATGCTGAAGAAACAGTCTTTAATATCAATGATAGCAAGGGTCCAGTCTCTAGGCAGCATCGATGGTGAGGGCAGGCCAGGCTGAAGGGGACCCATGTCCTCGATGACCTCGTTGATTTTGCGAAGATCGTGGAGGAGCCTCCACCTGTCCGTCCCAGGCTTTTGTAGTACGAAGACTGGAGAATTCCAAGGGCTGGTGGTCTCTACGATGTGGCCTTTGGCGAGCTGTTCATCCACAAGGGCGTGTAGTGCGCGCAGTTTGACTTTAGAGAGGGGCCACTGCTCGATCCAGATCGGGTCATGGCATTTCCAGGTGAGACGAGGAGTGTCTGGCAGTGCGCGCTCCTCAGTGGCCCCAATTAGAAATCCGGACTGGGAATACGTAGGGAGGCTCCCCACTGACATAAAATGTCCCGTCCATACAAGGTGATGGGGGCCCTTACCACAAACGGGCGGATGGTAGCCAACTTGCCTTCAGGCCCTTCGACGAGGATGTTGTTCTTGCTCCGCATGGAAACTGTAGCTCCACCGATCCCTGTGATCATGCCTGCCACAGGTTGTAGCTCCCAGTGAGCTGGCCATTCTGAGCGGGCGATGATGGTCACGTCTGCACCGGTATCCAGCATCCCTGGTAGGTGGAACTTCTCTCCTCTGCAGGTAAGACCGCACTCGATGACAGGCTTACTCGGTCCCACAACTTGTATCCACATTGCTGTGGGGTTGAGAGGAAGCTGTTCCCTGTGATTCTTAGGGAGTAGAAAGGCCTGTGCAAATGAGGTACCCTTTGGAAGAAAATATGGTAAGTCTGTGCAGTACACCTGGACAAAGATTTCTTGTCCCGGGTGCACTGTTTGTACTTCTGGAACAACAAATATTTCCTTTGGGGTATGGAGAGAATCACCTAGAATTAGGATGTTAGAAGGACCTCCTTTTGGCCCACGTTTGCCTGTGGGAACACGATAAACATTGTCATTTTTAAAGTCAATGGACAGTGCAGTTACCAGCTGACGGCGCGTTCCCTTTGGTATTGCTCCGTGTGTTGGATCCTCCTCATGTGGTCTGGAATCTCCTGGGACGGTGCGTGACTGGGTCTGGATGGCCTTTGATTTGGTGTCCTTGCGTGGGGCCCCACCACGCTCCGATGGAAGTTTCCCGGACGCTGCTGATAGTACTGCTGGTTTTGGGGCCTTTGGTGGAAATTGCGAGGGTACCTGGGAGGTGACCTCTCTGGACAGTCCTTTATAAAATGTCCAAAATCTCCGCAGTGGTAGCAGCGGACCTGGTCTTTAGAAGCTATTACTGCATATGCACTAGAAACTCCTTCTGCAACACCCTTAGTAACTGCTTGGGCCACTGTGTCTTCAGTGGACAGGTGGCGTGTGCAGCTTTCCAGCATTTGCTCTATGGTAGGCTCTGTGTCCAAGGGTAAGGCCCTCAGAATTGTTTTACATTTTTCATTTGCATTACTCATGGCAAGTTTACACAACAGTTCTTTTCTTGCCTCTGTGCTCTCTATTTGTTTTTCCAGAGCATCCTTAATTCTATCCACAAATTTGATAAAGCTTTCATCTATTCCTTGTTTGATAGTAGAAAAATGGTGGGTAGGGGTAGAGTCATCTGGGGTGAGAAATAAAGAGGTTTTTGCTGCTATAGCCACGTCTTGTAATGTTGCCTTAGGTAAAGTATCAGCTTGGTCAGAGGGTTTCTGCAAATCCCCTTCACCAGCCAGCTGTTCGAGTGTAAAATTTGGCTTATCAGCATCTGCAGCATAGTTATCTGATAATGTTTTTAATTGCTTTTTCCAATGCCTTTCCCAAAGCATGTACTCGGCGGGAGAAAGGAGGCACTGGGCAATATTTTTAATATCGTGGGGTACCAGAACATGTGCTGAGAACGTAGCTTCTAGGAAATTTCTAAAAATATGTGAACTTCTACCATGTTCTGTGGCTGTATTTCTTAATTGCACAAGTTCTTTATTTGTAATAGGTTCCCATGTCTTTCTATTAGTGGCACCTCCTTTTTTCCCCTTCTTATATTCTACTGGAAAGGCAGTAATTCTCTGAGCTAATTGCCAGTCCCCTGCCTGTGTGGCTTCCATTTTTATTTTTGCCCAAGGATCAACATATTCTATTTCCAAATCAGAATCGCTGTTACTGCTGTCATCAGATGACGAGAAGTGAGAGCTATCAGGCCTTGCCTTATGTTTCTTATGGCTGGCTGGAGCTGCATTTGGCAGAGGTGCCTGTGGCTGGGCAGGGTATAAGGCAGCACATGGCAGGACGTGGCTACACGTGGCACATGGCGGGGTGGCCGTGCAATGCGTGATACAGCATGCACAGGACTGGGGGGCGTGGGGAGGGGGGGCAGAACTGAGGGAAGTCTGGGGGGTCCCGACCGGGGGCTGCGGAGCGTGGGTATGGGGTTGCGCAGTGAGGGTATGGGGGCAGGGGAGGTGGTGGATGTAGGAGGCGGCGGGACTGAGGGAGGGTGCGGCGGGCACGATTCCGGCGGCAGGCAAAAGCACGGTGGTGGGGGGGGGCGCGGGTACCCAGGGGGGCTGATCCCCTGCCGCAGCAGGGATGATGCCGGGGGCCGGGAAAGACGCGATGGTAGCGGGGGGGGCGAGGGCGGCGGAGGGAGTGGGGGCGGGCGCGGCAGGGAGAGGAGGGACGGCAAAGGGGATGGGGGGGGCCCCAGCAGGGTCGGGGGGAGCAGGGGGAGGGGTGGGGTTTGGGTCAGTCCCGGCGGGAACTGGCGCAGATGCTCTCGGAGATAACGCAGAGCAAGGAGGCGCGCAGGATGTGGCTCCCGAGGGGAAGGCGGGGGGGAGGAGGGGGTGGGCAGGGGCCGTGGGCGCCCTGGGGTCGGGTGGTTGCGGCGCAGATGGCGGGACCCTAGGACCCAGCGGAGTGCTGGATTCCAGGGTGGAGGGGGTGTTATCTCCTCCATTAGCATTTGAAATAGGCGCTTCTGTTAAGTGAGATAAGAACTTTTCGTTTCGTTCGACAGAAGTTAGCCCTGAGGCTAAAATCTTTTTGTTAGTTTTTTCTACAGCTTTAGTTATAGCGTGGAACATAGGTAAAAACCGAGTTACAGAAAAGTCTTGGTTAGTTTGAAACTTATATATCGTGGTCCCAATTGTATCCCAAAAGGAGTCTAAGGTAATAGTCTGTGTATTAGTATCTGGGAAGTGGCAGAGAATCCATTTTATAAAACGTTTCAGGTTAGTTTTTGAAAGGTTACCTTTAGAAAAAGAAAAGTTGTTAGAAGATAGGATTTCTAGGATTAGGGAATATAAATCTCTCTCGTTCTGGGATCGTTTACTAAGCTTTGATCCCATTTTTCAGTTCCCACCAGCAGAAAAAAGAGAAAAAAAAGAAAAAACCCAAAAAAAAAGGACCCAAGGAAAAATATTTTTGCGCGCAAGAAAGGCTGTGTTAAACTTACACTTTTCAGCCTGTTGTGGGTCAAAGTTCTGCTGGGGGTCGTCTGCTCGTCAGCCTCCGCGGACACTCGCGTGCCCAGGTGTCGTTGTTGCGGGTCGGCTGACGTCCTGTCCAGAAGAGTCCTTCTAAAACGGAGAGCTTCTCCTTCCAGGATCTCTGGCGAGCGGAGGCAGTGACAATTTCACGAGGAAATGCTGCTCCTCTGAAATGCCAGGTCCGGCATTCAGTTCCGCGGCCAGGCTATCACGGCGGTTCAGATGTCGGCTCAGGGGCCCCCCGCTGTTCGGGCGTCGGCTCTGTTCGGGGCGCCAGCTATGGCCCCCAGGGGCAGAAGCCCAGCGGGGAGGCCGGTTGTCCAGGATAGCTCACGGAGGGTCCAGGATCGCCCAGCGGGGGTTCAGGCAGCCCAGGCAGCTATAGTGATTTGCAGCTCAGCTCTTTAGTGATTTCAGCTCTTTTAGCATGCCTGGGGCCGTCACCCTGGGTATAGCCGCAGCAGACGCAGAGAGAGAGAGAGCAGCGCTGTGTGGATTCCGCAGGGTTCTTTATTGGGGTCTCCGCGAAGGGTCCAGGGACAGCTCTCCTCTGCCGAACCGGGCAGAGTGAGGGGTTTTTATACCTTACAGGGGGATTGAAAACTGTCCAATAGTAAGGGTCAGGGGAAAAAGTGGCCTATGAGTCTACAGAGAGATAACAGGGTCCGAAGGCGGAAGAGAGGGGCTTCTAAAATCCTTAGTCATGCTGACTTTGGTATTTCCTAGCTCAGGCCTCTGTTCTCCAGGGCCTTGCAGGCCTTGTGCCTGCTACACCTTGGGACACTCGAGAGCATCCAGAGGAGGCAGCGAGGCTGGAGAGGGGCTGGGAACACAAACCCTGAGAGGGGCCACTGAGGGAGCTGGGGGTGCTCAGCCTGGAGAAAAGGAGACTCAGGGCTGCCCTCATCACTCTGCACAGCTCCTGAAAGGTGCCTGTGCTCAGCTGGGGCTGGGCTCTGTCTGCAGCAGCACTGACACAACCAGAGCACACAGCCTCAAGCTGCACCACAGGAAATTGAGGTTTGATACTAGGAAGAAGTTTTTCACAGAAAGGTGATAAAGTTCTGGCATGGCTGCCCAGGGAGGTGGTGCAGTCCCCATCCCTGGGTGTGTTTAACAAAGCCTGGATGTGGCACTGGGTGCCAGGGTTGAGTTGAGGTGTTGGGGCTGGGCTGGACTCGATCTTGAAGGTCTCTTCCAACCCAGTGAATCTGTGAATTCTGTGAGTTAAAAGATTCTTTGAAGTGCTCTTTGTCACATAGAAAAAGCAGGCACACACCTCTATATCCACATTATCTGTACATCTATATTATGTCTGTCTGTAGTTCCCATAAAACCTATCAACAGTGATAACATTTTCTGAGCTTGGTCACAGTTTTCTCTGTAGAAAGGGAATAATTTGGACTGTATTAAGTCTGGTTCTTGCTGTCAAAATAATAATATCTTTGTAAATCCATATTAGTTATTTCCACCACTAAATTTTCTTCATGACAATATTCTAAAGAGCAGGGCCGTCATACAGGAACATGAATACCAGTCATGTTCTTGCTTGTTTAAAATGAATATAAGAAAATAAATCCTTGTGTAGCAGTGCTTTTTGGCTTTGTTTTCTAAAAAAGTTGCCATTCATTTTTTATCCTGTTGGTTTTTTTAATTTTTTAATTCTCATTCTGTAATTTTTTTCTCGTTCTCCTTAGTTATACCACTGGTAAGTAAAAAAAATAGAAATGATTGAAAGTGTGCTGAACAGAGTTAGCAGTCTGCAGAAGAATCTGTAATGAAAAAACCTTGAAATATTTTTTGTTAAACTTGTTCCCATTTATTTTTACAACTCTTTTGTTCCTCACTGCTCAGCTTCGTGAGCTGCTTGTTTCATTGCTGTTTTTCCTCTTCCTTATGTTCCTTGCAGACTTTAGGTAGAGGAGTAGCATGAAAATAGGCAAGGAGAGAGGAAGTAGCACTGGATCAAAATAGAGGAGACCCCTCAGTGTCATCCCAAAACAGTGAGTGAGTGTTAGAACACCCTGCAGATACCATAAAGTGAATTAGATTTCACTGCACCACCAAACACATGGCTGTGCTGTGAAGAAAGGGTGCATTCAGAGAGGATTTCGTTGTCTGAGCTGGATTTGTGATTCTTTTCACTTATTTTGCAGCACCTGATATCAGGCTGGTCCCTCACGTAGTTGAGAATTGTGCAAGAAGGTTGAGGGTGCTGCAAGAAGTGGCAAATCTTGTTGGTGGACCTAAAAGAAAGGTCACACCAGAGGTACTTTTCTAATTGAATCTTTCAGCTTTTAAACTGAAAAGTCCCTTCAGTAGTAGTGAAAACAAAGACAGCAGCTGTGACATGAGCCTCCCCTTATTCCAAGAACAGGTTGATGCTGCTTTCTCCAGACTTTCAGGAGAAACTGGAAGCTTTTGAATCCAAGTATCTGCAGGCCCTTTCCTGGTATTCTGGAACATTTCTGAGGTGCAGTTAATGACTTTGACTTGACACTGCCTCAAATACAAAGAAATCTCTGAGCTGAGCCTTGTTGATGTCTCTGTTTTCAGGAACTCTTGCTGAGAGCTTGTGTGTGCAGTCAGAGCTTTTCCCAGAACAGTCAATGTTCATCCAGAGTGAGCTGGTCCAGCAGAGATGTGATGCTGATTGCTGGAGATTTGGGGTTCACTCTTCTCTTGTCCTCTGTGTGGAGATGCTCCTAGGAAAACTGGGGCCTGGTGGCATAGTTGGAATAAGAAAGTTGGAGAAAGAAGAGGCTGTGAGGGATATTGATCAAATGGCAGTGATTGAGGGGGGGGAAAATGAAAGTCAGGATTAAAAGAAGCTGGGAAAACACTTGGATAAAGGTGAGCCTGCAGGGCTGACAAGATGGATGAGGTTATAAAGAAGTGATTGATGGCTGCAGGAGCTTTGGGTGCAGCAGTGCTGATGTAGAGGATGTCAGGAAGGAGTGAAGGAAGACAAAATCTAGCCATGGAAATGGGAAGAACATCCCAGATTCTTGGGTCCAAAAAGGAGCTACCACTGCAGGTGGGAGAATGTGAAGCATCCATGTCTCTTGCAGCTGATTTTTGACCAAGCTTGGTTGGATTTGGCCATAAGCTGTCACCTGGGTTCAGCTGCTGCTTGGAGGTGATGCCTCAGCTCTTGGAACGAGACAGAAGTAAATAGTTACCTGCCCTCAGAACAAAAAGTTCTCTGTTAAAAAAACCCCTGTTTCATAACTGATTATAACTTAACTGTTCTTGTCATCTCAGTGTGTGATTGCAAAATAGTATAATTTGAACGTGGTATTCTCCCTGTGCTGCTGATAACATTAGAGCTGAGAGAAGTGACAATTATGGAAGATTTCCTCCTCACACTCCTCTGACAGCTCTTGCATGCCCCAGCCCCATTAGCCATGGTGTTGGCCCTTTCAGAAGAGCTGCTCTCATGCAGGGACTTCAGAGAGGCAAAATTACATGCTGAAAACTCAGAGGAATGGGCTGTTCTCTAGAGAAAAAGGCTTCTGCATTGTTATCTGTTATTATCCTAAAGCTGTTTTTCTAAGGTTGTCAGCACTGAGCACTTTCCAGAAAAAAACCAAGCACTTTACTGGGTAGACTAGAGTCCAGAGTTCTGGGATACCTAGGGCTGAGTTTGCTCTTTGGAATAACTCATGAAACACCATTAAACTTGATACTTATCACTGTCCAGCAACTAAAGATTTCATAATTTCCTTGGTTTTTTACTATATTTTTGCTGTAGAGATTGATAGAAAATATAGCTGATGTCAAATGCAGACTGCATGCATTTTCTTTCACATGTAAGTACAAGACATCTAAATTAATTCTTTATGTAAAGCCAGGCTTCAAACTGGCCTGTAAAAGAGGCTTGCTGCATTTATTTTTGGGTACAGCCAAAGCACAGAAATGTTATTCGTTAATTTCTTTACTTAATTAAAAGAAACTTGGGAAAACTGAGGACACTGGGAGCTTTGCACTGTAGGTCAAAGAGATGTTTAAAATTTCAGGTCCCTTAGGAACTTGAAAATCAAGGCTATTAATATCATCCCCAGATTTTATAAAAAGGTCAGCTGAAGTTGGTGTAATTAAGAAATTGGTTCCAATTAATTTAATTTAATTTTAGAATCTGCTTCATGGTGCCTTCCAGACCAGCAGGCAGACAGAGCTGCAGCTTTATTTTCCAGAGTCATTAGAGAAAGTCTCTGGTTTGGTTTTGCTGGGTTCTTTAGGCAGGAATTCCTTCAGAATGCTTGTGTTGTGTTGTGTGATGCTCTGCAAGTCTTGCAGGCAGTTTGGTTTGTAATCAGCATTTAACATTTGTGTGTCAGTGTTGGGAAAAAGGTGCCTTGTGTTGCTGTGGAGGGGAAAAAGCTGCTGGAGCTGTGAGGTGCTGTTAAAATAGAAACTCCATTTCTTCCCCTGCTCTGTTCTGTGCTGCAAAAAGGCTCTTTTTATCTTATCAATACTGTGTAAATCAATACTTGATGGGTTAGTAAATTAATTTATGAGTTAGAATCTTGTTTCCAGCATTTATTAAGTGGGTGAAAGGGGTATTGTCTGTCTTTTTATCCAAGTGTTTGGCAGTAGATATTTGTTAAAATCTGTTCTTGTTTAAGGGGGAAAATCCAAACCCAGAGGCTTGCCTTCCAGTGTGAAAAAAATCTCTGCATTCTACCCACTTTTCATTTGTTTGTTAGTTCTCCATCTGTTCTTTGAGCAGGATGGTCTAGACCCACTTTGTCTCCAGTAAAGTGAAGCTGTATGGATTTGTCACATGGAATATTTAAAGTGTATATATATATATATAAATATATATATATGAAAAAAAAAGTGTATGTATCTTGAAACACAAGAAATCTGCCTGTCTTTTGTCTTCCTCCATTATGTCTGTAATTGCTGTACAATTTTGTTGTGTTTTTCACTGGTCGTGTGAGTCTGGGGCTGTTTGTGCAGCAAAGAACTCGGTTGTCAGCACAGATAATAAAATCAACAAGCCCTCTTTTCTCTGCAGCCTTGACTAGCTGGGATTTCAGAGGCTGTGTAGTACAGCTGTGTCAGAGCTGAGAGCCTGGCACTTCCCTCACCTGATCCAGCTCCCTGGAGCTCTTGTTTCCCTGCCCTGTCTCTGATGCAGGTGTGAATTCACCCTCATGACACCCCTGTGGTCCTGGAGCACCAGCTCAAGGCTCTTTGTGGTCAGGAGTGTCTGTCAGACACAGCAGCAAAGCAGGAATTTGGGAGGAATTGGATTGGATCATGCATGGATTAACCCCCTGTCTCTGGAACTTTTTCTTAGGGTCACCCTGCTCCCTATAAAACCGTCTCGGCCCGAGCAGCCTCTCCGTCCACAATACTGAGGCTTCCAGCCAGTGCCTTCCAGGATGTGTTCCAGAAATACCCTGAAACCCTTGTGAGAGTGGTGCAGGTAGGTGGAGCTCAGGGGGAAGGGGAACCACTCTCATTTCTCGGTTACAGGAGGATATTTAGAGGCTCAGCAAGCTCATCATCCATCCTTTGGTAGGTACAGAACTGCTCAGCACATCTTACCAAGATTTGGGCTTGTTCTGCTGTTCTCCTGGCTGTTGAGCCCTAGACTTAATAATCCAGCATTATCCCAAACAGGAAAACATAAATTATGTATCTGTGTATCTCCATTAATTGAGTTTCTGCCTGTGGCACCTTCATCAGTCAGCCAGACCTGCGGTGTGTGTCTGTTGGTCCTTGGGGAGCAGAAAAGTGCTGGTGTGGGCTCTGCAGCTTGGGGTGCACCAGGAGGGCTCCAGAATGGCTGAGAGTCAAGAACAGACTGTCCCATGTCCTGAAACAGCACTGCTGGACCCTCAGGAGCTGTTTGGTGAGGGCTGATGCTTTGGAAGAGTCACAAAATTCAGAATGACATGAATTTTCATTTTCAAAGCCTCTGTCAGCACCTGAGGGAAGAGCTGTGCTTTGTGTCAGTTGTGTTCCCCCTCTGCTGTTTTGCAGGGGCTCAGACAGCTCTCCAGGGAGCATCTCCTGCAGGTGGGAGGTGGTGCAGGGATCAGGTTAAGGATTTCCAGGGGTGGTGCCTTGTCCCATAGGTGTAGCAGCCACAAGGTGACCCCACGAGTCACTCTGGGCTGTCCTTCTGCTTTGCCATCACTTCTGAATCTGTTTGTCCTTGCAAACTGTTCTGGTCTCTGGGTGATTTATGAGCAACACACGAACCTCTTCATGCTGCTGGTTGAAGGAGAACAGATCATTAACACCAAATTAATTTCCTCTGTGCGAGCTAATAAAGAGGGGGGTGGCTCAGGAGTGGGAATTAGCTGGCAGGGCAGAGGAAGGTGCCACTGATCCCAGTGTTAGCTTTGAGTGGCTGTGGGGCAGTGGGACAGGTTCTCTATGGGGAGAGCTGGAATAATTTAATGAAAAGGAAAATTGGGCACAAATACTTCTATTTCAAGGCACTTTTACTATTGATGTTTATAGGAAACAAAAAGCATTTGGTGTTTGGGAGTAAGACTTTGGATTCTTGTGCCATCAAATGATTGTGAAGTCATTGGTAAATCATTTGAATCTGTCTCTGTCTCAATTTATCAGCTGCTAAAAAGGAATTTCAGCTTAGGGTACAGTCTGTATTTTATAGAATGCTTTCAGGTACCCTGGTGCATGATTGTGTCTAAATGCCAGAATGAGTGTGGGAGAATGCTGAATCCATGGCTGTTGCTTCTTTGTTCCCTGCTTGCAGATCATCATGGTGAGGCTGCAGAGGGTGACATTCCTGGCCTTGCACAACTACCTGGGGCTGACCACAGAGCTCTTCAGCTGTGTAAGTCTGGGAGGCAGGCCCTCTGCTCTCCTGGCAGGGCACACAGAGGTTTTCCTTCTTCCACAAAGTCATAAAGCAAATGCTACATATTAATTTCATAATGACAGTGCTTGAGGACTGAGGCACTTGTATAACCAGCCCATAAAACCCAGCCTACACTGATGCCTGGGGAATTGGTGGGGAGGCTGAAACTTCCCAAGTGCATCATTCCATGGTGATGAGTGTGCTCTGCTGTGTGTGCTCCAGCACTTCTGATGTTTGCTGATGATGTCACCTCTGCCTGGGGCAGTGGGGAAGATGCTGCACCCGTGGTGGCACAAGGACAGGGAATGCTCAGAGTGTCAAGCTGGGAGTCCCCAGGCCCTGCTGGGGTGCACTGAGGGAGCTGCAGATCCCAGGGCAAGCCACCCTTGGAGATCTGGGGCTGATGAGCACAACCTGAGTGGTTCCTGGGGGTCTGTGCAGGCTCCAGGGTGTGGAACACGTGTCGGGGGGTGGTTGATGTTTGTCTGTCCCCTCTGCTCCCAGCAGAATCAGGGCTCCCCTCTGATCTCCGTGAGCAGCGTCACCGCGGGAGGCAGCGCCGGCAAGGCGGGCAAGAGACAAACACCCAGTGCCCTGGAGGAGGAACGTGGAGAGAAGTTTGAAAAGTCTGGGGAGGCCTTGGAAATGGGTAATGCTTCTGGAAACATGGAGGAGCTGTCCTCTGGGATCTTCTTTAATTTTTGTACTTCTCACAGAATCCCAGCCTGTGGTGTCCCCTGGGGCCTGCTCACAGCCTGGTCATCCCCTGGCAGTCCTAGCATGGAACCCCACACTGGTTTGGGTTGGAAAGCACCTTAAAGCTCATCCAGTGCCACCCCTGCCATGGCAGGGACACCTCCCACTGTCCCAGGCTGCTCCCAGCCCTGTCCAGCCTGACCTTGGGCACTGCCAGGGATCCAGGGGCAGCCACAGCTGCTCTGGGCACCCTGTGCCAGGGCCTCACTGCCCTTAACAGTAAAGAGTTTCCTCCCCAAATCCAGTCTAACCTTGCCCTTCTTCAGCTTGAGGCCATTCCCCTGTGTCCTTTCACTGCATTTGATCCACTGTTGGTATCACTGCTATTGATCAGAGGATTTTTATTTTATCAGAGTAGTTAAGGATTGTCTTAGATTTGTTTCAGGTTTGAAGCCTTTGGATAGTTCTTAGCTTCAATGGAGAAATATTACTGTGTTGTTAATGATATTGAGGGATGAAGGAAAGAGGAAAAATAAGTGACTCCTCATTTTGAATGCAGAGAGGGAGTTGGGAAAATTCAGCACTCTAGACACCAGCAGAAGAATTGCTGGATATGTGTTTTTTCAGCCTAAAGACTCAGTACTGAAGGTAAAGCCAAGAAAATAGATGGAGTTGAATTTTGCCTCTGCAGATGGAAAAAAAATCATTAAAACCAGAAAAAAAATTAATTTAATAATAAATTTTATATTTAATATCTGCATTTCAGAATCTTTAAGTCAGCCTTTAATAGTGGGTAGTTAGAGGTTGTTATTTTTAGTGAAACTTGCTTTATTAGGGGATACCTTGTGTTTACAACATTTGTTTTTAAATTTCAGACATGTTGAGGATTTCTGGTACAGAAAACTCTGAGCATGTTTTCAGAAGAAGCCTCTCATCACCTCCCTATGCAGGCTCTACAGAGGCTTCTAGTAAGTAGTGCTTGGCAAAATTGTGGGGAATATGTAATTTATCTAATCATGGGGGAAACCACATGATCTCTGGAGTGCTGGGTTAGATAATTTTCCTGTTTATGGTGGATAATCATCTTGCAGTCCTGTTCATGGTAGATAATCATCTTGCAGTGGTGCTGCTTCCTAACTCATTGGTCAAAAAATTATTTAGTAACAAATGGACTATTATCCCAGAGAGCATTCCCTTGCTGTCATTATCAGCAATGGGGAACATCATTTGGCTACCAAGACCTGCAAATGAAGAGCTTTATTAATTGCTATTACTGAAACAAACTGAATTATGATGATAAGCCATCATCTTTCACATAAAAGATGACACACGTTTCTTGCTTGGCTGATTGTCCCAAAAAGCACATTACATTGCTTTGCTGCTTTTAGAGGAATGTTCTTTAGAGTGGATAATAAAGGTGATGGATCATGGGATGCTCTGAGGAGACATTTATGAGGCTGAGCTGCTTTGATGCTGCAGTATCATTTTGGGGAACTTCAGTTACTCCTCTGTAGACATTTTCCTCTGGGTCTTGTGTTTAGGGCAGCTTTGTGCTTCAAGGTAGAAAAACTGGAGTTCTTGTGGGAATCACAGAGCACAGGCATCTGTCTGTTAGATGAGTAATAAATTAACCACTGTCAGGGAATTCCAAGCTCATGCTCAGGTACTGTTAATAGAGAAATGTTTAATCAGTGGAATAGAGGTGCCCTAGGTACTTTAGAAGATGCTTTTATTGCTCACCTTGCTATTAAGTGGCTTAGGAGAAAGGAACATACTGTGAGGGGTTAAAGGGCTTGGAGACAAGGAAGGAGGAGGGAGGCAGGCTGAGGGAGCCCTGAGCACAGAGAGCTTTCCCCAGGGTAAGGGTTGTGTCACTTCTTGCTGCCACACAAAGCTGCTGGTGTGCACAGAGGAGAGCGATGGGGAACTCCTTCAGTTTTAACACTGGAGGGCTCATTTATTGCCTCTTCAGTTCCTCTGGGCAAGTGGAAAGGGTCCCACTCTAGATTCTTCATGGTTTCCATGTTACTGTCCAGAGCAGTGGATGTGATGCAGAAGTAGGATTTTGTTTGGGGTAAGTAGATCTTTCTAAGCCAGGGAGACAAATCAAGAAAAAATACTAACTGACCCATGCAAGACTTGGCTTAATCTTCACATGTGTGAGGTTGTTTTACACTAAGAATTATAAGTGCACCAGCAGACTTGATTCAGTGGTAAATGAATTAATCCTTGCCCTGAACACAGCCCAGGTAAATGAGGCACTTCAGAGAGCTCTGCCTGTGCAGCCCTGTGACATTGCAGGGACAGTCCTTGTGTGTTCTTAGGAGCTTTAATATGGAAGGATCCCTGCAAACCTCTCAGTGGGTATGTCCATTTGTCCTTCCTTTCTCCTTTTATGTGTCATAAAAGTTATGCCAAGGTACACAGAGCTTAGCAGATAGAGAGAACTAATTTTTACTGACAGAAGGAGCATATCTAATTGGGTAATTATGATTTGCCTCAGTTAACAGAGCTGATTTCTTCTCACTGTTTAGCTTGCACAGAAAGTGTCTTGATGTCTGTAATGAAAAGATGAAGATTTTGCTTCAGATTCTATTCCACTGCTTACTGTGTGTTCAGACTCCATAGAATATTGATCATGTTTATTATTAATTCAGAGAGGAGAAAACTGTTAGAGTCATACAAGTGCTGTTATCTCAACATCTCCTTGATTTGCTTGTTGTTAGAATTAATAAACATTGCTAAAAATTGTTTTGGGAGAAAATACTTCTGCCTCAGTTTCTCCTGGGGCTGGCTGTAATCTGTTCTGGTTTTTTGTGTAGTTATCTAACTTGAAGCATAGCAGATGAGGGAGTGGGATTCTGCCAGCTCAGGCTACTCTGCTTTATAAGTGTACTAACTCTGTGTGGAGAAAGATAGAATTAATTAATGGAAGCATCTGGGCTGGGCTACAGGGGAATTAGAAAGCAGAAATAAAACAGCAGGGCCTTTTATGTAACAACTTCACCCCCTCATTGTCCCTGGAAGGAAGTTTTCCTAACTCTGTTTTTAAGGTTAAACAGCAGTTGTCTTTCATTGTTTTGGTGGGTTTTTTCCCCCAAAGAGTTGGAGCTGTTCCCCCAGAGCCCTGACGTGTGGCACTGGCAGAATGGCAGGGAAGGCTCCTTCTCTAAGGAGAACCTCTCCAACCTGTCCTTGAATGTTTTTGTGTTATTGTTTTTAACTTAGGGGTGTTTCAGTAGATGTTAGTGGCCATCAGGTCATTTTATTGCACATCTTGAAATTCTGTGGAGATTCCCTTGGTGAGCAATAGGACACTGATGCTGCAACTTCTTTTGTGTTTTCTTCATGAAATGGACTCATGAAATGGATTATTTGGATTTGTCAGGCCATGCTTTATTTGTGAGAAGTCCTTTCCAGGAAGGAATGTAAAACTTGTATCAGCTGTAGGTTGCCAGTCATTATTTATAAATCGGTTTTTTATTTTTGTGGTCTGCTTTTTACAAATACTGACCTGGAAGTCAAGGGCACAAAAACCCTCTTGAATGATAAACCTGCACCTTAAAATCTGGAATGAAAGTGTTGCTCACTGTGACCTTGACAGACATCTTATCTTTTCCTCCATCTTTGTGCACAGGGTTGATAAAGTTTTAGTTCCATCAAGCTGGCAGCTTGACGAATTCTCATTCCTTCCCTTTCCCAAGGCAGGAGTGCTGCCAGGGAGTGTGGCATTTGCCATGGTTCGTGCAGTGCCCATCCCAGCAGTGTGTGAGGCACTGTGTGTTCCTCAGGCAGGATCCATCCCTCTCCTTGCCCAGCTCCTCCTGCTCTCCTGGCTCGTCCTGCAGCAGCTCCAGGGATCCCTGTGGCACCAGGGAGGGCTCCTGCTTTGGGCAGACAGCAGCTCTCATGCTTAAAATGCCTCCTTGTGCTCCTCTCCCTGGGTTTCTAGGGTGCAGGGCTGGGGAGGAGATGCTTTCCCTGCCTGCAGGGCCAGAATCTGAGTGTTTGGGTTGAAAATGCTCTTGGTGAGCTGGGGCTCAGGAGTTTGGCTCACCCTGGGATTTGGGGGGGCAGGGAGATGGACAGGGAGTCAGATCAGCTCATATGGAGCTGCTCTTTCTACTGTCCCAGTTTATGTTTATAGCTGATTTAGGGTCTTTAATGCTGCAGTGTGCAGGAAATTCACTTAATAGCACTGACAGCTTTGCTGTTTATTTTTATTTTTTAATGTTATGGCTTGTAAGTGCTGATGAAAATCAACTTTGGGTCAATTTGTTGGGTTTCTTTCAGAGGCTGATCATTAAATGACTTTATTATGATCCCAGTGGAAGATTTGATTGTTTATATTTGTAGATCACAGAATTCTGGCTAAGGTTGGAAAAGACCTTTAAGATCTTCAAGTCCAGCTGCCAGGCCAGCACCCCGTGTTCACCACTAAACCCTGTCCCCAAGTGTCACACCCACGTGTCCTTTGAACACTTCAGGGCTGGTGACTCCACCCCTGCCCTGGGCAGCCTGTGCCTGTGTTTTACAACCCTTTCCATGAAAATATTTTTCCTGATATCTAATCTAAACCTCCCCTGGCAGAACTCAAGGCCATTTCCTCAAGATGACATGGGAGGAGTACTCTGAGGTAGATCTGAATATTTGTGGCATTGGGATTCTTCCCTTGGCCCAGCTAGGGTGGGAGATAGGAGTGAAGCTCCTTCAGAAATAAAAACTGTTTTTGAAATTCAGTTTATGGAATTCAGCCCTTCATGGTAGGGTGGTATTGTCACATGGTCACAGACCACAGTGGTGTAAATTCTGGTTCCAAAAGCCAAATTCCCAAAGCTTGGGGCAATCCTGGGCAAATTCAGGTGTGTGTCTCTTGGGAGGGACAGGTGGGGAAAGAATTCAGAGTTGAAAATTGGAATTTATTAGGTGACAGAATTTACCACTTAGGAGAGACAATTGCTCTTCCAAAGGGCCCAGCTTATTCCTGAGCAGCAATTTGTATTTATAAAAGCAAAAGTGTAAGAACAATGTAGTGACTGAAGGTAAAAGGTATAATGAAGGAAATGTAAACTTTTCTGAATAGTCTATTTTGGAGATCTATTTGGCATAGAAATAAGATTGAAATTATTATAGTTTTATTTGTTAAAGGAAATTGCAATTTCTGCATGATTCTTAAACTCATCTGTAAATCTTCAGGCTGTGGGAATCCTGTTCAAAGTTTTCAAGTAGGAGGAGTTTCCCAGTTGTGTTTTCATTATTGATTAGCTCAGAGAAGTTCCTGGAAAGTGGATGGGACAGCCAAGGACCCAGTTTAATTAAGATGTATTAAAACTGGCAAGTAAGGAATGGAAGTTGTATTGACTTCAAATTCATGAATTAAATAAGTGAGAACTATAAGGGAATTTCTTATGTAACTTTCAGCACCACAGTTTGGACAAGTTGTAGAAAAGA
This sequence comes from Passer domesticus, assembly GCF_036417665.1. Lineage (NCBI taxonomy): Eukaryota > Metazoa > Chordata > Aves > Passeriformes > Passeridae > Passer > Passer domesticus. The sequence goes on from NC_087491.1 coordinate 3,486,467, forward strand.
TTTGATATTATTGGGGGCAAAATGCTTTGTGTGGAGAGACTTAGAAATTGCTGATCATAATTTTCTCCGTATGAAATGGCAATTTATTGGGTGCAAAAAATTTCTTTAGTTTGGTGAAAAAAATATTACTAAGAATAATTTCCTGAAAACAGTGAGGAAAATTTGGTGGATTTGCCTTTTTTTGGCTTCTACTACTAGTACTAGTACTATTATTATTACTATTAATAATAATAATAATAATATTGTAATAACTGTCTGATATTCTTCCTGTGTCCCTCTGCTTGAGCAGAGCCTGGTTCTGGGGGATAAAAGGTAACCTGGATTGATAATAAAAGGACAGTTACATCCTGGCCACTGTGACTTCCAAGGATGTGGAATTGAATAGAAAATATGCTTAATTTTTCCAAAAAGCCTTTTAAAATAAATAAGATTTGTTCAGCAGATCCCACCTTTTGTACAAACCCATCACCATCCCGAAGGAGCAGCAGATGAGCTCAGAGGGTGAGCTGCTCTCACAAATGAGGAAATTGGCCCCTGAAACTTAATGTAAACCCTGTGAAGGATTTCAAGGACTTTAGAGTATTGAAAATCAGATGCAGCAGCTGAAATGAACCATCAGCAGCAACACCTCAGGCAGTTTTGCAGAAAGCCATAAAAAACACCTCAGAGTTTGAAGTCATCAGAGTTCCCTCTCTCCAGTGCTCTGCCAATTCCCAGTGCACAAAAAGCCCCACAACAAATCTCCAGATAATGTCTGTACCCTGTACCAAGTGGGTGTGGGAGTTCTGGGGTGTGTTGTACACCCAGGCTCACATGGGAGGATCTCTAGTTCCAGGTCAGAAGGAGCTGGGGAATAACAGGAACGTGAAGGTGCAGAGTTGCTCCCCTTGGTGTTTCTGAGGAGCTGCAGTGCAGGAGGTGCTCACAGCAGGGTTTTTGTTGCTTGCAGACAATTCCAGCGCTGCCAAGTCCGACATGGACATGGCCTACGAGAGGGCCAGGGTGCACCTGGCGCCCGAGGACGCCGCCGGCAGCCCCGCCGTGGCCAAGGTGGGTCTGCTCCTCCCAGAGCCAGCCTGCTCCCTGCCCTCCTGCCCTTCCTCACCTCCTTGGGCCTGCAGGCCTGTAAAGGTTTGCTTCCTGCCTGCCAAACGCTGCCCTTGGGGCTGGCTGTGAGTTGGGATATTTGGATGTGCAGAATCCCCAAATGGTGTGGGTTGGAAGGGGCCTCTGGAGCCCGGCTGGTCCCATCCCCCTGCCATGGCCAGGGACACCTTCCCTACCCCACCCAACCTGGCCTTGAATGTTTTTTGGGTTATTGTTTTTAACTTAGGGGTGTTTCAGTAGATGTTAGTGGCTGTCAAGTCATTTTATTGCACACCTTGAAATTCTATGGAGATTCCCTTGGTGAGCAATGGGAAACCACTGCTGCAACTTCTCATGTATTTTCTTCCCCTGACTCATGAAATGGATTATTTGGATTTGTCAGACCATGCTTTGTGAGAGGTCCTTTCCAGGAAGGAATTAAAAACTTGTATCAGCTGTAGGTTTCCCGTCATTATTTATAAATCTGTTTTTTATTTTTGTGGTCTGCTTTTTACAAATACTGACCTGGAAGTCAAGAGCACTAAACCCCTTTTGAATGATAAACCTGCACCTTAAAATCTGGAACGAAGGTGTTGCTCACTGTGACCTTGACAGACATTTTATCTTTTCCTCCATCTTTGTGCACAGGGTTGATAAAGTTTTAGTTCCATCAAGCTGGCAACAGCCCAGTTTGTGAAGTCTCTCATTCCTTCCCTTTCAAGCTGTGATGAGTAACTTTGTTTGATTCGAGTGTCAGGCTGTGCAGAAAAATACAGGGATAATGAAGTTAGGAAGCTTTTCTTTTTTGCAACCTAGATTTCTTTTTTTTCAGACCACCAGTTGTGGTGGGTAGAGAATGCAGACGATAAAGGCCAATTTTGGTCGGTGCCAATTTTGATGTTTAACCTGATCCTTGATGTGTTTCTTCTCTTTGCAGTCGATATTGAAGAAGACAGTGACAGTGACAGAAACTCCTTCAGCAGTTTTCCATTACAGTGCTGTGCAGGACTCCTGTAACAGCAAACACATTGATGCCATCATGGAAGCAGCAAAGAAAGACCTCTCAGCCCTGATGAAACTTGATGTGAGTTATTGCAAGGGGAACTGGCTTTGCTTCTGCTTTTCATTTCATTCTGCCAGGAGCTGAAAAGTGGATTTGTCTCCTCAGTGTGCTGGAGATGGGCTGGATGTTTTTTTCAACAGCCTGTTGAAGTCATTAGAAGGGTTGAAATAAATTTGAATTATTTTGCCATTTCAGCAGACCAGGCTGGAATGCAGTGCATGAATCTCCCCTCTGTGTGCACCTGGCCCTGCAAGCAGCACATGTGCAATTCCTGCCACCTCACCCTGTGCTGCCACTGAGTGTGGGAAGTTATCTAAAGGTCCAGGTGGTTGCTGAACCCATGAATCCTGGTGGCACTGCATCCCAGGGAGTTGTTTGGGTTTGGAATTGTCCCTGTACTTTCCCAGGGGCACTGGCAGCATCTCCCAGGTGGGTCCTGTGCCTGATCCCTGCTGAGCCCCTTGGTGTTGTAAGAAGGACTGAAAATTGTTTTCATCATTCCAGCTGCATTTCATTACAGAGGTGTGTCTGTTCATGTGGATAATCACAGTTTGGGAAAGCTCAGCATCTGTCTCAGTCAGCCACAGACATCCCTGGTTTGTTCCAGCCTGTTCTGCAATAATTCCAGGCTGCTGCTGCTGCCAGAGGCTGGGCACAGCTGCTGCACCTCCTCCCTGCCTTCAGAGCTGTCACCAAACAACACTTGCTAGAATTTAAAAAGATTTTACTTCTAGATTTTAGCATTCCCTCCTGACTTGCAAAATTGTTCCCCTTGGAGCTTCAAAATCCCTGTCAGGGTCTTTCAGCTCCCACTTGTGAGGCTCGAGGTGTCTGTTCCACATCATCTCTGATCTGAGGTCTCTCATGCTGCAGGAGCCTTACCTGTCTCATTATGTTAATTTTCAGGGTTTTTTTCAGCCATTTATATCCTCATGAAAGGCTACAGACTTTTTAAGAATAAATTCTTGTTGCAGGAGGAGTAAAGTAGGACTTCATCTCTTCTGTTCTTGATCCAACTATCAGATCTTAAGCAAAAATGCCAAGATTACTGAAGCTCCTGATTACAGCACTTTGCTTTTAGTCTAGAATAAATTTCTCAGTAATTACCAAGTAGCAGTTTGGAGATAAAGTTGATTTCAACAGTGTCCTTAAATTGTAGCACCTAATAGGCAGAGTTTGTAGCATGAAGATCTAAATACTGGTGAAATAAGGCAGGATTTTCAAGCACCTTTGTTTTTCACAAGCAAATCAGATTCTGGGAGGATGTGGCCAAATGCCAGAAATGTCATTGAAAGCTCAATTTTTTTTCCATGTAGTAATAGCAAAAGTTGATTTTTCTACAGGCAATGCAAGAAGACTCTTGCTGTGTTCAAAATATTTGTGTTCAATGCTGCTTACATGAAAGAAAATGAATTCTTCTAAGGTTTTCTCTTAAAAAAATGAGATCTTTCTGAGCTGGATGGAAGCATTTAAAATTGTTATTTTTCAGAGCAGCCAATCAGAGTGAATAAAATTGAGATGTTTTGATGAGAGATGGTAGCTTTGGGGTTTTTTGGTTGGGTTTTTTTTTTTTTTCATGTGACAGAGAGAGAAGGTAAATATCTCTAGAAAGAGAGGCATTATTTCAAATAGCCTTTAGGTGTCTGACTTCAGAATTAAAATTTGCTTTTTTTTTTCTTTTGTTTTAAGTAACTTGAATTCCTTAGATCTCTGTCATGAATGGTTTTCAATCTCCTACAGTTTTTGTGTGTTTTCAGCTTTATCTATGATGGGGAGGGTTAAGCAGTGTTGCAGGGCATCTCTTCTTTGTATGTTACAAGGGAATTTCCTTTGACAAAAATGTTATTTGTCCCAGATAATGATTGCTTTATTTAAATTGTTTATAACTGGTTTGTGTTTTCACTTCGTACCATAAACCCCTGCTAATTTGTTACCCAGAAATAACCTCTGTTGTTTCTTATATTTGCTATTGCAACCAACTTTGTTGAGTTTCCTGCGCAATCATTTATTACAGTCCTGCAAAGAAAGAAACCTGCTGGGAAATGGAGCTTTTTGGGGCAATTATTTCCCTTATTTTCCCTAAAAGCTCCTGGCTGGGGGGCTCAGTGCAGGTTTTTAGCTACACCCTGTAGCTGTGCAGTGCTGAATTTGGGTTTGCTGGTCTCACCACTGGAGAGGGACAGGAGGGGTTCCATTTGTCAGCTCTGTTACTGCTTCATGGGGCAGTGATAGCCCAGCAAGGGAGGATTCCAAGGTCTGCCTGGAGGTCACTCAGTCCCTGCCATGCCTCAGGCAGAATCAGATACTGCTAAGTCATTTCTGGCAGGTTTTTGGCTGAGCTGTTCTTAAAGATCTCCAATGCTGAGGCTTTCACAGCTCTGAGTACAATCTATCCCAGTACTTAAGTAGTCTTAGACATGAAGAAAATCTTGGCAGCAATTTTTCTTTTTTTTTGAGCTGATGCAGCCTGAAAATGCTCTTGATAAGTAGAGCTCATGGGGGAGCCTGAATTCCCCTGCTGAGAGGTACTTTCAGAGTTACAACTTTGGCTTTAAGAATAGATAATACTATACATCCATAAACGTCTAAATATAGAAAAAACATTATAGAAATTAGTGAGTGGAACTGAAATATTTTGACAGGTGCTTGTCAGGTTCTCTGCATTGGATATGTTCCCATGAAACATATTGGCTTTAATAAAACTATTTTTGATGAAAATATGTTCTTTTTATCAGCAGTAGGTGTAAAGAGTAATTGTGATTATTTCACTTGCACTATTTCTTTTCACCCCAGAATAGAAAAATTCTAGCCTGGCAGAACAATTACACTGGTGGAGTGTTTACATCTCTGCTGTGCTGGTTTCCTGCTGGAATGGAGTTGATGACTGGGGTCACATTGTGCTCTGCTCTTATGCTCAATTGGTTCTTCTGTGAGTGCAGCTTTTAGTGCTTCTGCCTCTGAGGCAGAGCCTGGGCACAGCCAAACACCCAGGGAAGCTGTGAGAGCCAGGAGTGTGCTGCCTCTTTTCAGCCTCACCTGTGCACTCATAACTGGGCCTTGTTTTCTGCCCCAGCCCTTTCAGGGATGGTGATAAAATGTTGAATTTCTGGAGATTTATGAGAAGGCTGGAGAGGGACTGTGGGCATGGAGTGACAGGACAAGGAGGAATGGCCTTAAGCTGAAGGACATTAAATATTAGGAATATATTCTTTATTTGCAGCATTATGAGACCCTGGCAGCTGTGGCTGCCCCTGGGTCCCTGGCAGTGTCCCAGGCCAGGCTGGATGGGGCTTGGAGCAGCCTGGGGCAGTGGAAGGTGTTCCTGCCTGGACTGGATGAGCTTTAAGGTCCCTTTAAAACCAAACCAGATTGTGACTGTGTGATTTGCTGGTTTGAGTGAAAGGTACGCCAAAGCAAAGTGGCCTGGAGCATTAGGGTTTGATCCTGACTGCACACAGAACCCCAAATTGTGTGGGCAGCTCTTTGAGATGGAAAGAAAAGTCTCTCCTGTTTGGGTGTCTGTTATGCACTCAGGGTTGTGGTGGTGAAAGCAACGTTTGGAAATTTTAAGCTCAGCCAGCTCATCTCCTTGACATTGCAAGGCATTGGGGTCCAAACTGAGGGTGGCTTTTGGGAAGATGCTTTCCCCCCTGTGCTTTTCAGCTGGGGTGAAATTCCCTCTTTTCTCTGCCTGAGCACAGGAGATGATGAGCTTGGGGAAGCTTTTGTTGTACAGTGTGTATGAAAATGTGCTCTGCAGGTACAGCACAGCTGAGCTGTGTGCCCAGGGCTGGGCTGGGGCAAAGCCAGTGTTGGATTATCCTGTCCAGTTACTCCATGATGTAGAGAATCTCCTCTAGTTTCACCTTCCTTTGAAAGTAACTCGATGTTTCATGGTTTTCCTGCCAGCTGATGCAAATCTCTTTTCATTAAAGGCCCTTTAAATAGTCTGTGGGGGAGAACTGATGAATAGAAAATCCTTAAGAATCCAAGTGTGATGAATTAAAATTGATCATACCTTTTTTTCTCTTCTGGAAGGAGTATTGGCTGGGTAGAGAATTATAAAAATTATAAAAATCGTATTTTAAAGAGACTCAGGTACTTGTAACATAGTCTTAACTGTTATTCTTACTTTCTTTGGGTGGTTCCTCACATTCTGGGACCCTTACCTGTGCACAGAGCAGTAAATTGTACCTCCCACCCCTTTCTTCTCCAGAATCCTGCGTTGCTGAACGGCAAAGTGACACTGCATCAGGTCACTGCTGGCACTGTGCTGTCCAGGCAGGGAGATCAGGTGAGTCTGGCTCAGTCTGTGCCCTCCTGGAGGTGTTTATACACATCAATGGCAAATAAAACATTCCCACCTGTCTTGTGGCGAGCACCCCATGTGTGAGGACACGAGGCTTGACTCTGTTTTGCTCAGAAGGCTGATTTATTATGTTATATAATATACTAAAATACTACATTAAAACTATACTAAAAGAACAGAGAGAGAAGACAGATCAGAAGGCTACCAAGACCAAGAATAGAATCGAATAGAATGCATAACAAAATCCTGTGACTGCTCACAGCCTTGGCCCAGGTGGCTGTGATTGGTCACTAATTGAAAACAATCAACAAGGACCAATGACAGATGAACCTGTTGCATTCCACAGCAGCAGAGAGTTATTGTTTACATTTCTTTCCTGAGGCTCTCAGCTCCTCAGGACAGGAAAAATCCTAGGAAAGGATTTTTCATAAAATATCATGGCTACGTACCTGTCCCCACCCAAGCCACCTCTTCTGGAGGTGAACCCCCCAGCTCTGGGCCTTCCTGCTGCCAGGGCTGGAGCTGCACCACAGCCAGGGTGGGACTCTGGTGCCTGGGTGTTGTCAGCTCTGATGGACCTCGTGGGAAGGTGTGGAGTCATCCTTCATCCTTCCTCAGGGGCTGTGGGGCTGGGAAGCCTTTTCTCACACCCTGCACTTTGGGTTTTTATGATGCCACTCAGCTGCAGTAAAGCCCTTATAGAAAACCAATCCAGCATTATTCATTGATAGCAAAGTGTGTTCAGGATATAACAAGCTTCATTTATAATAATCCTGTGTAAATAGAGGAGCTTAAGCAAAGCAGATGATGGGCAGCTCTAGTTCCACTGCTGAGTTCTGCTCTGCTGACCTGCCATGCCCCTCATCCTGCAGCTGTGATTCCCCATTTTCTCCTCCTCTCCTAATTCTATTGTTATTCCTTGATATCTCAAGATGCAGCCTTCATTTTTCATAACCACCCAAAGAGAAATGCATTTTTCAATATTGTGCCTGCTTAGTTTTAAATATTCATACCCTGCTTTTAATAATTCACTATTGTGTCTTATTTTACCACCTAATTGTTCAAAAGCTATGGGGGAGCTTTCTGGGAAACAGATTGGTCATGATAGCTCTGTCACTGGGATAATAGCTTTTAAAATCTGGGGGGGATTTTTTATTGAGCTCTTTTTTTTTTGTTTTGTTTTGTTTTTTTCCTTCCCATTTGCTCCAGGATGTCAATGTTTGCTTTGTGGTCTCGGGGATGCTCCATGTGTACCAGAGGAAGATTGACTCTGAGGAGGACACCTGCCTCTTCATCACCCACCCCGGGGAGCTCGTGGGGCAGCTCGCCGTGCTCACTGGGGAGCCCCTCATCTTCACCATCAAGGCCAACAGAGACTGCAGCTTCCTCTCCATCTCCAAGTCCCATTTCTATGAGTGAGTTCTGCCATTCAAACATACATGGATCTGGGATTTTTTAAAGTCTTTTTTAGATTTTTTTTATGATTCTTTTGTACAAAGGACCAGCATAGTGACTGTCGCCCTGTGCTGGGTGCTGGTGGGGGGACACTCATCAAATCCTGGGGTTAATTTTGGGCCCCTCACTGCAAGAAGGACATTGAGGGGCTGGAGCATGTCCAGGGAAGGGGCTGGAGCACCAGGAGAGGCTCAGCCTTTAGAAAAGGAGGCTCTGGGGGGACCTTGTGGCTCTGCACAGCTCCTGACAGGAGGGGACAGCCGGGGGGTCGGGCTGTGCTCCCAGGGAACAGGGACAGGAGGAGGGGAGGTTCAGGTTGGATTTTTGGGAAAATTTCTTCACTGGAAGAGTGGCTGGACATCTGAACAGGGTGCTCTGGCATTGTGGAGTCACTGTCCCTGGAGGTGTTCAGAAAACGTGTGAATGCCTAAGATGTGGCAATTTGTGATATGGTTTTTTGGGCCTGGGGGTATTCATTTAAAGCCTGGACCTGATGACCTTGGAGGTCTTTTCCAACTGTAATGATGCCATAATTTTAAATCCCAGTGCTGGATGTCTGTGTTGCTGGAGGTGCATCCCACAGCAAGCCATGTTTTTATGGGGTGGGTTTAGGTGTGTGGGTGAGCTGTTGTTCCTCTGTCAGGTGGTTTAACTCCAGGAAGGACCAATTCAGGGAACATGGCAATATTAAATGGCTTAGAAAAAAAATCTTGATCAAGGCCTATAGAGCACTTAACCCAGTGGGGTGGCAATTATGGCCCAAGTTTCATATACTTCATAATTCAAATTAAAAAGTCTGCCCAGATCCTGCACTTTGCTGGGTTAATTGCTGCTTTGCCAGGCCCTTTGTCTTGGATTAATTATTCCTTCTTGCTGGAAAACCTCCCCAGTTCTGTTCCCAGACAGAGCCAGGGAGTTGAGTGTGTTATGAGTGATTGTTGTGGGTGTAGCTGTGGGGTTTTAATGCTCACTAATAGAACAGGTTAAAGAATAATTCCCCTGTGCAAGACAGGTTCCTTCCTGGACCTTGGAAGTAGCACCTGACTTGGGACTTAATGCTTAAAGGGGAATATAGGCCATTAAAAATGCAATATGATGGCTGTGGTTAGCCTTGCTGCCAGTAATAATGATTAATACCCTTGATTTATTCTGTGATCTTGTCATTTAGAGTTAGAATTAGTTCACACACACAATTTTGTTCAATGCACAATTTCCTTTCCTAATCTCCTTCTCCAGCTTCTGGAATGTGCCATGAATCCTGAGTTACACACAGGACTTGTAGAGGGTGGTTGTGTTTTGTAGGCCACTGTGATGCCCATCTCTGCACAACTTCCTGCTTTCTAAACAATTGTAGCTGTTTGTATTCCTGACCAGCTCTACCCCAGAATCCTCATCGTGGGATTTTGGTTTTCCCACCCCAGGCAGGAGGCTGTGGCTGTGGAGCTGAACCTGCTGTGCTCAGCAGGTGCTTGTTTATGAGCTGTGTTTCTCCCAGGCTCTGAGGTGGTTGTCAATTCTTTGGCCTAATTTCTGAGAGATGCTTCCCACTTGTGCCATTCCATGTGATTCCAGGCTATTTCTCCTAAACAGCCACTTTTTCTCTCTGGCTTTTCCTGCTGTTGTTTTCCTGCTTGTTTCTGGCTTCAAATTTCATTATGTTGTCTCAGCCAGCCAGGCAGATTCCACCTATTCCTCCTTTTTTTTTTCCTTTTTTTCCCTTGTTTTTTTTTTGTTACTCAGGGCTGGATTCTCTTTCATTTACTGAAACTCATTTTCCTGAGATTTCTCTTCTCTCTCAAGGACTGAATTACCTCCTGTTAATTCCAGCTTACCTTTCTGCTTCCATTAACCCCTTACCAGCCAGGGATCAAGACCCATCACTCTGTCACCTCATCATTATTTTTGGGTCCTTTCCAAATCTTTCTTTTTCTCCTTTAATGTTATCTGTTCTCTCCATTTTACAAGCTCTGTGATATTCCAGCATTTCATCTTCACAATTTGTCCTGAAGCCCAGGCTTTATGGCACTTCTGACTCCTGGGCCCATATTTAAAAGTGACATTGGAAAAGGGTTTGAAAAGCATCAGGTTTCTTCTACTGATTCATTTTTGCTTTGAATTCTATGAGAAAGAATTTACATTAAAATGGCAAAAAGAACTACATCCTATTTTATTAACAAGTTTTTCTATGTTCATAGTTCCACAATGTTCAGCTTTCTCCTTTGCCTGGAATCTCACAGGAATTATTTTTGTCTTAATTTGTTCATTTTTATCTTGGCTTACAAACTAGGTGAAATTTGACAAGAACTCCTGTTATTCTCCAAAATTTCATTCTTCTTTTCCTGTCACATGTGTTTTCTCTTTTCCTCTCTGCTGCCCTGGAACACTCTGTGTTTTTTCTCAATAATTAATGAGAGGGTGAAGCAGAAATCCCGTGGTCAATGGTTGTCATGAGGCAAAGAGCACAGCAATGGAAGGAGCTCAGGATGGAAAATTGAGTGTTGGATTAAATCCTTCCCATGAAACTCCAGGGCAGGAGCCTTTTTTGTGCTGCTGCCATGAGTAAAAGGCTGCTGTAGATGCAGAGTGCAGGTCCAGGGGTGGCACAGGCTGGTGCTGTGAATCCAGGGGTGATTCCATGGAATGTGCCTGCAGTGCTCTTGGCATGCAACTCCTGGAGAACGGGAAATCAAGTTGTCACCAGGATCTCCTGGGGGAATAAATTCAGGATCTGTGCTGCCAGTGGCTCTCTCACATTTTCTGCTTCTGTAAATTTCACACTTTGGAGGCTTAATCATATGCACTTGCCAGAGAAGCAGGAAAGCTTTGATTTTTATTTGGTCTTGCCAGCTAAGCTGAAAATCCCATCGCAGCCACATCCCCAAGAATATCTGCAGAAGCTCCAGACTTTCACAGAAACTACTTAGACCTTATTGTTACACTTGGTGAGCTTTCTAGTAAAGAATCCTCAAAGTCCCTTCAGAAACCTCTGTAGTGCAGAGCTTTGGATTTTAATTTTCCCAGTACCAGACATGTGCCAAACAGAAGAGCAAGGATGTAAATGCCCACGTGAGAGGAAGAAAACTGGGCTGAGAGTGGGGAAAGAAAAAAACCTCTTTTCCCTTCTGCATAAGGGTGGGTCTCACCTTCTGTGTTAATTCTCTTGTAGAAGCTGCATGGGACTGAGGGACATGAGAAAACTCCAGGTGGAAATAAAAGAAGCCTGTTAGTTTGCATTTTGAATGCATTAAGTATTAAGATATATATTATGAGGGAGGAAAAGAGTAAATGGCTTTTATTGACAGCAGCAGACAGCCTGTGTGGAAGAGACTTTGAGGGCTAAATAAGCAAGTGGAGTAAAACCAATGAGCTAAACCATCCAGGATTTTTAGGGGCTTTATTTGACTTTTGAATCTGCTGAGAAGGGGGATAGGGCTGGGTGTTTTCCATGTGTCTGTTGGTACCTTGGTTGGGATGGCATGGAAAAATCAGGACCAGAGAAGAGAGTCAGGAAAGAAAAGCTGTTCTGCTTTTTGGTAAGGGTATTTGCTGCTGGATTGTTAAGTGTTGTAAATGTCAGAGCTAGTGTTCAGTTTAATTTACCATGTAGACATTGAAGTGCAGGTGTGTGAGTGGGGTGGGTTCAACATGAAATAGGGATATGTGCCTGTGGATCTCTGCTCTTTCAATTCCAGGGCTTTTGACTGAAATTTTAGGCTTTGTTATTGTAAAAATTGTAACTGGAGCTGTGAGTAAGGAGAGCAGTATCCATGGGAAGCTCCCTGTGTGCTGCACTGTCCCACAGTCTCTGGCAGCTCTGGGGCTCTGGCTGCAGCAGTGGCACTAATGAGGAGAGTTCTGGTGCTGGAGACACTTCAGGGCAGGTTCTGTGCCCATCCAGGCAGTGCAGAGCTCCTGGGCAGTCTGCTTTTCTTGTCACAGTCTTGGATTGTGGATCTCTTCTTGGGCTTTCTGTGATTCTGCCAGGTTGCAGTGGTCCACAGGAGCTGTAATCCAGTTAGGGAACAAGGAATATCAGTGCTCCTTCCATTCTTTCTCTCTTCCTCAGTTATTTAGGGGTGAGGTTAGATACACAGCTGACATGATTTGTGCTTAGAGAGAGCACGAAAATGAGATTTTTCTTACCAATCTGGCACCTTCCTTGTGAAGGGAACGTGGATGCAGGAAACTTAACAAGGAGCCTCAGGAGGTTTCAGCAGGGCTGGAGCTGCCCCTGGGCCAGGAGAACCCCCAGCACCAATCCAGGCTGGGATGAGCAGCTGGAGCAGCCCTGGAGAGGGACCTGGGGGTGCTGGGGGTGAGAGCTGGAGCTGCCCCAGCCCTGAACCCCTGCCCTGGGCTGAGCCCAGCGTGGGCAGCAGGGCAGGGGGGATTGTGCCCCTGTGCCCTGGGCTCAGGTGAGACCCCACCTGCAGAGCTGCCCCAGCCCTGGCCCAGCACAGGGAGGAGCTGGAGCTGCTGCAGAGATCCAGAGGAGGCACCAGGGGATCAGAGGATGGAGCAGCTCTGCTGGGAGGAGAGGCTGGCACAGCTGGGATTGTTCACCTGGAGAGGAGAAGCTTTGGGGTGACCTCAGTGTGGCCTTGCAGGGCCTGAAGGGGCTGGCAAGAAACCTGGAGAGACAATTTACAGGGGTCTGGAGTGCCAGAACCCAGGGAATGGCTCCCACTGCCAGAGGGCAGGGATGGATGGGATATTGGGAATTAGGGATTGTTCCCTGGGAGGGTGGGCAGGCCCTGGCACAGGGTGCCCAGAGCAGCTGTGGCTGCCCCTGGATCCCTGGCAGTGCCCAAGGCCAGGTTGGACAGGGCTTGGAGCAGCTTGGAGGACCCTGCTTGTCCATGAGCAGGTTTCATGCAGCTCCCTCACCTTTCTGTGTGCATTTCTCATGCTGGGGCTGCATGCACAAATCGACTTCTTTGTGAGTTGTTATTTCTTTTTTGTGAAATAACTATTTTTTAGTAGTCTGCCCTTGATGCTGCATAGGAACAGGAAAGACAAGCTGCCCTAACAGGCAGAACAACCTGACATGTGTGTGATCCATTCACCCCTGGGAGTGCTTCAGGAGGTGTTTGAGTGCTCACTCCCACAGTGACAGGGTGAAGTAATCTTCAGTCTAAAATGAAGGAGAAATTAGACATTCCTGAGCAATTCCCAGGTGTCTGTGAGAGTGATTTTTGATAGGCCTCACAGTCACTGTGGAGTTTGAGGTTGTCCTGGCAGAACCTTCTCAGTTTTTCAGTTTGAGGAACATACTGAATTACATGGTGTCTTTATTATTAGAGACTTTTAAGCATTACTAAAAACATGCAGTGTGAAGATGGGGAGCTTTATTAGAAGATATTGCAGCTCTTTGTGGTCCTTGCAAGAGAGAAAAGGGAATATTTGAAATGCAGAGCAGGTGTTTTATTTTTAAGCACCTCAGACTTTACATATAAAAAGATTCTGGTGTGATATGTGGGGGAAACTGAGCATGAGCAAGAGGCTGAGATGAGCAGAGCAGCAGGGAGGGAAGATCCTGAGGACAGGATGAACATTTTCCTGAGTCACAAGAGACCTGTGTGAGGGGAAATGAGGAGGGTGGCTCATACACAAGAGCTCACATGGCTCCTGTCCATCCTGCTGCACTGGCAGAAGGGAATTGGGCAGACAGCAGGACTGGCATCCTGCTTGTGGGACAGTGCCAGCTCTGGGGCCATTTGGGTTGGGCTGGGGTGGAAGCTGGGCACCCCGTGTTTGGTCAGAGTCCCTGGTGAGCGTGGTGGTGGCAGGGCTGGGAACCCCTGCCCAGCTGTTCCTGTTGTGGGGACGTTCAATGACACTTTGGTTTTCCCTCAGGATCATGAGGGAGCAGCCCAGTGTGGTGCTGGGGGTGGCCCACACTGTTGTGAAGAGAATGTCCCCCTTTGTCAGGCAAATTGACTTTGCCCTGGACTGGATGGAGGTCGAGGCTGGACGAGCTGTTTACAGGTGAGGTGTGGACAAAATTGTGTGTTTGTTGAAATTTTCCTGCTTCATGAGCTGTGCTCTCTTGGGGATGTGTAAATTGAGAACCTCAGGCTGTATTTATCAGCTATTCCATTGGGTTTATTGGTTTGCCTATTTTGAGATTGTTTTGTTTCTGCAGTAGCTTCAACATTGCTTCAGTCTCTTGTCTCTACATGTTGCTAAATTATTTTATACTATTCCTCATCTTTCTGTTGTCTTGGCAAGCTTTTTAAGTGATATAATTGATTAAGACACAGTTCCATGTTCTGGTGGTAGTTTCTGCATTGTTGAGGGCATGAAGATCTGTTGCTCAGAGGTTTTCAGCCTTTCTGAAACAAACAGCAAAACTCAAAGGTAATTCAGTTAGGCTTATTCAGCAGTAAATTGAAAATAGGAATTTTGTGTTTAAGGGGCAAAAGTTATCTTGGGAAAATATAGTTCTATGGATATGTACTAGGATGCAATTGAGCTGTTATGTGGTTGCTGCAATAATGAGAGAGTAACAGTCTAATTAGAACATGATCTGTATAATTGCAATTTTTATAACCATACCTGCAGCACCAATGCCAATGGAAGTTTTGGATTACTCTGTCCTAGCTGTCAGTATCTTGTTAAAATCTTCTGGAATTCCTTGCATTTGTTTTAACTCCACCATCAGAAGTGTGGCATTCCCAGCAGCACTCCTAATTGTGCCAGCAAAAAAGTTCTTGGTAGACAAAGATGTGTGCACCAGATCCATTTGGGGGTCTTGCTCTTTGACCTGCAGAATTCCTCTGCACATCCACGTTGACCTTGCAGTGGGAACAAGCTCCTGAGTAGCCAGCAGTGAGCCTGTGGTGTCCCCTGGGGCCTGCTCACACCCTGGTCATCCCCTACACTGGCCTGGGTTGGAAATTACCTTAAAACTCATCCAGTGCCTCTGTCCCAGGCTGCTCCAACCCCATCCAGCCTGGCCTTGGGCACTGCCAGGGATCCAGGGGCAGCCACAGCTGCTCTGGGCACCCTGTGCCAGGGCCCACCCACCCTCCCAGGGAACAGTTCCTAATTCCCAATATCCCATCTAACTCGACTCTCTTTCAGTTTGAAGCCATTCCCCCTTGTCCTGTCACTCCTTATCTCAGCTGCCTGTGCACAGCCTGTACATTTACACATTAAACCCATTTCCAGTCACCTTTTAACAAGCTCCTGCTCCGTTTCTCATTTGCTCATTAAATACCAATTAAACACTTCCCTGGCGTCTTCCACGCCAGGCAGAGAAAAACCACCAACTTATTCCAAGATGCATTTGCTGAGCAGGGACCGTTCTTGAATGTTGTTTCCTGGTTGTCTCCCCTGCAGGCAGGGGGACAAGTCTGACTGCACGTACATCGTGCTGAACGGCCGCCTGCGCTCCGTGCTGCGCATGGACGACGGCAAGAAGCACCTGACCGGGGAGTACGGCCGGGGGGACCTCATCGGAGTGGTGAGAGGGGCCCTGTCCTCCCCTGGAAGGGGGGTTTGCTCCCGCCAGCACGCTCAGCCCTGCTCCCATCCCTTGGGCATCTTCAGGGCTTCCGAAGTTGAAAATGTGGGAAATTCCTTTCGGCCTGGGAGGTTTTTGCAGTGGTTGGCGAGTGTTGCCA
Source organism: Passer domesticus (assembly GCF_036417665.1). Classification (NCBI taxonomy): domain Eukaryota; kingdom Metazoa; phylum Chordata; class Aves; order Passeriformes; family Passeridae; genus Passer; species Passer domesticus. The sequence goes on from NC_087491.1 coordinate 3,502,008, forward strand.
TCTTATTGCAAAGGTTTTGTACCCTCTCAGTGATAGCTCAGGGGCAGCTCCTCACAGCACTGACTCCTTCTTCTCAGCACAGCCAACAAACTCCATCTCACACCTCCACCAGCCAACCTGCTCTTTTATAATACCCCTCTTAATTGGATCCAGCTGTGGCCTATTAAGGGCAGGCTTGTTCTTAATGCTTGATAATTAGCACAGCTGTAACTCCTTAGGGGTGAGATTACCTTCACCACTATCTCTATTCTCCTACCTTCTATCTATCCACAGGCGAGCGGGGTTGTTAGGGTTGGTTTGAGAAGAAAGATAAATGCAAAAAGAAGTTGTGTCCTGCCCAGTGCTCCTCTGGGCCATGGGTTACTTTCATTTCCTTTCTTATTCCAGCCTGTGAAATCAGGCTGGAGTAATTGCAGGAATGTGCACTAACTGGGGATTTGAATAAATTTAGTGCCATAGGAGGAGTCAGTTTGGATGAGCCCTGCCCTGGAAGTGTCTAGTCCAACCTCCTCAGAGTTAGCAGAGCTGACTTCAAAGCTTTGTCAGGTTTTTCAGGGAATGTGTAATTATTATAGCTATTAAAGCAACTGTTCATTTCAGAATTGTAGTATTTATCCATGTTTAATTTCTCTCTTATGTTCATTTTCTGTTTTTCAGACCTAGTTTTGTTTCTCAGACCTAACAGCAGAAATAGGAGTCATAAACATGTGTGGCTTGTTTGATTTTTATATGTAAAATCAGAAGATTTCTGAAGTTCTGAGCTTGTTGTTCAGGCCCTTTTCTGCTTTCTGAGCTGAAAACTAAGCACTGAAAATGTATCTGTTTATAGGCAGAATTAGCATAGCTCTGAAGCCATGTGAATTGGGATTAGTTCTATGGGAAGAAATTCCTTTTTATAGGAATGAAGAGGAAGGAGGAGTCTGAGGCTTCCCTTAGAGAACTGATTTTGTCTGTGGGGTCCATGAGGCAGTTCTGGTGGTGCTCCCAGCAGAGACAGGGCTGGGCTGGGCTGCTGCGTGCCCCATATTTGATACTTCCACGTGCACAGGATTTAGGGATCTCTTCCCACACTCAGTGCTGCTCTGGCTGAGGGGTTGTGTTGGCTTGGGATTGTGTTTGGAGAAGCAGGCCCATGCTGGAATGTGCTTCTAACACAAATTTTATTTGGTTATTTTCTTTCTTTGGGATACTTCATTAAAGGTAAAAGGACACGGTTTGACAGGAACTAAAGCTGACATATTTTGTGACTAACCACAATGGTGTGAGGCCTTTTGGTATGTGAAGAAGGGATTGTCAGTGTCACATCCAGGCATTTTCCTGCTTTCCTCTGCCTGTGGTTCTGCAGCTTTTCACTGTCAAGCTCCTGGAGTTTTGCAGAGTTCCCAGGTTAAAAACAGACCTGTTCTACTTTCTGAGAGCAGTTTTGAGTGACAGGACAGCATATGGTGCTCAGAGGGTGGCAAGGCCCTGGCACAGGGTGCCCAGAGAAGCTGTGGCTGCTCCTGGATCCCTGGCCAGGTTGCTCATTGGGGCTTGGAGCAGCCTGGGACAGTGGGAGGTGTCCCTGCCTGTGGCAGGGGTGGCACTGGATGAGCTTTAAGGTCCTTTCACACCCAAGCTTTTTTACAATTCAGTGTTTTTTTGAAATGGCCTAAACACCACCTCTCTGTGCTGCTTTTCCAGGCTGCCCAGCTGTTTATCTGGGCAGGAAGGAGGAGGTGGGTTGGTGGAAGGACTGGGCTGTGTTTGCTGTAGCAGAGCCTTGTTTGCAGTGAGTGCCCAGGCAGGGATACAGAAATACCCGTGCAGTTTATGCCTAAAGCACAAGTCACTGTTTTGGATCCACGTTATGACATGAATCACGTTGGAGACTTCAGTGACTCTGTGGACGTTGTCATCTCCTTCCTGCCCACAGCTCCCAGCCCCACTGACTCACTCTGCCATTTGTTGGAAGTGTCTCCATGCTCTGGCTGCCTTTTGCAAACATGGGGGAGGATCTGTGAAGAATGCCAGCATTATTTCAGAGGGCATTAGCAAAGCGATATTTTTGCTTTTAAAAAGTTTTGTTTATCCCCTTCTGCGGAATCTGTTATAAACCTTTAAAAACCTGCTGAAGGGTTGGGGTTTTTATCCCTGACATTAACATAATTGGGGTTCTGGGTGCTTGCAGGGAATGAAAGCAGCAGTTGGTGCTGGTAATTGATTTTTTGGTGAACTGGTGGCTTGATCCTCACTGAACGCCTCCGAGACCCTCCCGTGTCACCCCTGATTGTGAGCACTGAGCAAACACGAGTCTTGCAGTCGATGGTTTTTTGTTTACTGCCTCTGTGTCAGAACTTTTCAAATGCCACGTGTCATTTGCATAAGAGATGAGGCTCTGCTGTTCCTGCTTGCAGGAGCAAAGCAGTGCAGGATGAAGGGTTTCAGACAAGATGTTAATTTTCAAGCGTGTGTGTGCGCTCCCGGGGCTCAACTTGTGGCTCAAACTGTTTTGTTCCCTGCACTGATTCAATGGCATCTGTTCCTGAGGTCTGTCGATGCAGGGGGAGAAGAGCAGATTAGAAACTGAAGTTTCCTTCCCTGTGGAGTTCCTTGAGGAACTGACAAGGACAGTTCTGTCAGGGGAAAAGGATCCTGACTCTCAGGGAGACTTTTTGGAGGGGCACTGGCTGCTGTTCACCCTATTGATGGGCAACTCCAGTCACTGCATCTGGTCAAAACTCAATTTAGAAACTTCCATGTAATTTTTAAAGGACAATGATGAATCTGTTAAATAATTCCCTCCCTGCTGGAATACAGTTGACATAAGTCTTGCTTTCTAGAGACTAAGATTTGACTCATTTAGGGGAAATCTTTTAATTTGGTGGTCCATTGCTATAGATGCACTTAGGGAAAAATGTTGAAATGTGTATTTTATCTACCAACTGAAGGGTCACGTTTCTTATATTATTATAATTTCTGCCATGCCCTGGGTGATCCCAGAGGAGACAGCTATGTGTTGATGGAGTGGAAGGGCCTCTCTTCACCCAGCTACTTGTTTAAAATACTTATCTTAGTCTCTCAGTTCTTTCCTTGATATTTCTGCTTTAGTTTTGATCTTGATTAACCACTGGAAATTGTAGTTTTTACTCTTGTTCTCTTGATCTCATTAGCACTTTGCTGTGTGTGAGAGAGGATTCCTTTTAATTTGATTTTTGTGCAGGTGTTTTGTAGCAAGTGTTGGCCCAGGCTCTGAGGTTCTGTTCTTCCTGGCAGAAAGAAGAGACTGAGACTGGGGCAATTATCCCCTGGTTTATTCCAAACTGCAGGGCAGGTTGTCAGAGCAGAGGGTCACAACTCCAAACCTGTGTTGAGGTGGGTGTTTGCTTCTTGCACTGTTGGGAGGACAGCAGGGGGTGAGGAGAGGGCAACAAACCCATCAGAGCCATTCCTCAGAGTAATCTGCTGCTGGATTGAAGTTGTTTGTGCACTGCCTGTGCCCTTCAAACAGCTGCAGGTGATGGAACCTTCAGTGCAGTGAGGGTTTTGTGCCAGGCCACGCTTTGTCTGCATTGAGTTCTGGAGCATGGCCGTGGTGGTGGGAGATGCCTGGATGCCAGGCAGGTCTCAGGGGCCTCAGAGTTAACTCCAGATATTTTCCAGAGCTGGGCTTTCAGATGGTGTAAGCTGGGTTTACTGGTAACCCCTCTGGGACACTGTTGTGTGCAGGGTCTGACACAAAACCAGTCAAAAATACCTGCTGAGGGGGGAAGCTGCAGCCAAGTTTTGATTAACTCAGCACCTTTTCTGCTTCTCTTTAGCAACCAGAAAGTCCCTCTTATCAGGAGGGCTGCACACCCCTCTGCACTCTGCCTTTTGAGTGCAGAAAGTGCTGAACAAGTGCAGAAAGGCATTTGTGCACTGACTCTTGGAACAGGGAGAAATTGCAGAAAAGAACCCTCAGCTGCCAGTGCTGCAGCACACGGGTCCTGCTGGGCAGGAAATCATGTTTTATGTTCTTAAAAATAAGACATTTTAAATATTTTCAGATGTTAAGCTGTTTATCTAATTAAGACAGCTAAATGTCCATGGCTTTTTTTCTCTCTAAAAAGTTGAAACCCAAGAAGAATCTGTAAATGGCTTATGATTTCCTCAGGGGATTGGAGCATTGTCCTTTGGAAATGTAACACTGTTAGAAATCTTTAATTGCTGTGTAATCCTCAAAGGAATCACACAAAGGGAACTATCAGGATTACGCTTGTCAGGCTTTTGTTCTTTATCAGTATTAATGTTATCAAGCAGCTCCAAAGCCAGCTGAATGTCACTGCACCCTCCACATTAAGGCTGCTTTGCTCTGCCGTTTTTAAACATGTGAATTTTTTTGCCAGTTCTCTGTATTTTTGTGATTTTTGTCAAGCCATGACTACTGCATTTGCTGAAGCTGTAAGATACTACAAAGCTATTTCAGGTGAATTCAGATTATTGCCACCTCAGGCACACTGTAGTTGAGGGAATTGGTGGTGGGTGAGGTTCAGGAGCAGAGCTGGAAGACATGGTCCAGGAAGGGATTGTTCTTTTTCATCTTTTCCTCTCTCTCTTGGTAATGCATTTCTAAAAATTATTATTTTCCTAGCAGCACCTTAGGTGTGAACTCATATTTAAAACATCCAACAAAAGCAAAGACAAAAAAATCCAAACCATCCATTGAAACCCACAAACAGCAAGCCCCCAGGATTTGCCAGCCCCAAAGGGAGGCAGAGGGAGCCTGAGGAATGAGTTCACATTTGCACCACTGAATTAGTGTCACAATGAGATGAGAAGCTGTGTCCTGATTTCCAAGTCCATCTCGAGAGTGTTTTTGTTAAACTCAAATGGCAGAGGGCTTGATGTGCTTGATGGCCTGGACCACGTTATTTTTTGAGAGTATGGGGAACTCTGATGAGAGGTAGTAATGGAAATTGTGACCTGCTGGGTTCCAGACAGGTGATTTCATGCACTGGACTGTCATTCCTTAAGATATTGGGTATCCCCTTCTGCTTCCAGCTGAACTCTTCTGTGATAATTGCAGCTATCAGCTCACTCTTGATACACATCCTAATCCCCTACAGGACAGCTTTTTACTTCCCTTGCCTCCTTCTCCTTCTCCATTCCATTTGGAGGGATGCCACATAGAACTGGGCTGGCTGGGAATGGCAAAGGCTGATATTACATCCCCTTGAACCCTGGGAAATGCACAAGGCTGTTGAAAATTTTTGTTTTCCTTGATAGAACCTTTTTTTTCTTTTTTTTTTTATTTAATGATGCTTACAAAAAAAAAAAAGCCACTGAGAGAGAGATAAAAGTGATCCTTGTCATCACCACCAGAATGCTTGGATGGCACTGAGTGGTGGGAGCACAGTGCAGTGGAGGTGGCAGGAAGGATTTTTGGAGGGGTGACTTAGCATTGGAGGGTGGGGAAGGGGCCATGATAAAAGTTCCAGCCAGCTTTGGGACTCTTTGTGAAGCTGAGTTGAAAGGAATTGGATCTCTCCCTTCTAGGAAGTATCTGAGCAGCTCATCATGGGTTGTTCTCTCTTTTTCTGTTCTGGAAGTTCAGGAATCATTCATCCAAAGAGGAGCAGCCTGCCCAGGGCACTGCACTTGCAGATCCTCTTCCAACAGCCCGGAGAAATGTGATTGTTTTGTTGGGTGTTTGGTGTGGTGTCTCAGGTGGCTTCTGACAGGACTTTTGGTGGTGTTTTGGACTGTAATGTTGGGTTTAGGGCAGCACAACATGCATGAAACTTCAAGTCTCTCCTATAGCCACACATGTACAAGGAGTAAAACTGAAATACAGGAGGCTGGGCTTTTACCAATTCCCTTCCTAGCTTTAATCTTCCCCCTTTTGTCTCTTAACAATGTTCACAGCTGCAACAGGATTGTCATTGTACTGCTGCAAAGTGTAGGCTCAGTCCTTTGGGGAGAATCTGGGGGATGACTCCCTTTGCCCTAATTACAAAACATAGCAAGCTCAGCCTTGTTCCATTTTTACCTGTATTTTAGATCTGCTCTTGCATATAGCCATGTACATATGCACAAGACTTCCATGCATGAGTGTGTGTAAATCTTTCATGGCTTTTTAATACGTTTCTTTATTAAAAATTGAGAGAGGGAGGTGTGGATTCTTCTTTGCACACAGCAGAAGGGCTGGATGTCCTCAGTCACGGGGTTAGCTTGGCACACAGGAGATTGCAGAAGGTGGTTGTTAGAACAACTTTGAAGAGTACATGGTGTTCTGAGTTCATCCACTGGCACTGCTCCCACAAATAGCATCCATTTGCAGTTTGTCTGGTTGCTCTTCCCACTCATTCACTGCTTCCAGCAGTGTCTCCTCCTTTGTCCTTTTCTGATACAAACAAGTTGATATTTCAGGTCCTTCTGAGCTGGGGCTGGAGCAAACACTGTTGGGATGAGCATCCTCTGCTGCTCCAGGTGCAAATGAGCTTGGAGAAGGGTGTGAGGGCAGTGTGTTCAAGCCAAAAAAAATATCAATGTTCCATGTAGGGTTTGGTTGCCCTTTGTGTAACATTGGTGGTGTTGCCTCACTGGATTCAGTTGCAGCAGCAGCAGCTCCTGCCCTGGTCTGGACACTGCAGTGACAATCCACAGGTGGCTCTTCTGTGCTCTTCCAGTGCTGTGCTGGCCTTGAATACAGGTGTGCTACCTGGCAGCTGCCTCACTGCCTGTCCCTTCCCCAGAGCCCTCTGAGCTGGCAGCAGATGTCAGTGTTGATGTTTCTTCTCTGTATCCCTCCTTTGAGTCCCCTCTGTGCTGGCCCTTCCCCAGCACCCTGGGCTGAGCTTTGGCCTGCTTTGGGGTGGATGTTTCAGGGTGGAGTGAGAGTTCTGGCAGATGATCTCTCCAGTGTCTGTGCACCCCCAGTGTTACCCAGTTGTGTCCCTGTGAGGACAGGTCCTGCCTGCTCCCTTGGTGCTCCTGGTGGGAGCCAAGCCTGTGCTGAAGAGAAGTCAATACAAGTATCAGGGTAATTACCAGACAGTGATTGTGGCTGTCATGGAGGAGAGTTTGGAAAATGAAGAGTTTCATAGAATTCACAGAATCACTGGGTTGGAAGAGACCTTCAAGACCATCGAGTCCAGCCCAGCCCCAACCTCTCAACTCAACCCTGGCACCCAGTGCCACATCCAGGCTTTGTTAAACACACCCAGGGATGGGGACTGCACCACCTCCCCAGGCAGCCATTCCAGAACTTTGTCACTCTTTCTATAAAAAACTTCTTCCTGATATCCAGCCTGTATTTCCCTTGGTGCAGCTTGAGGCTGTGTGCTCTGGTTGTGTCAGTGCCTGCAGAAAGAGCCCAGCCCCAGCTGAGCAGAGGCACCTTTCAGGAGCTGTGCAGAGTGAGGAGGGCACCCCTGAGTCTCCTTTTCTCCAGGCTGAGCACCCCCAGCTCCCTCAGTGGCTCCTCTCAGGGTTTGTGTTCCCAGCCCCTCTCCAGCCTCGCTGCCTCCTCTGGATGCTCTCGAGTGTCCCAAGGTCCTTCCCAAACTGTGGGGCCAGAGCTGGACACAGTTTCAGCTGCATAATTTAATAATCCTTGGGGTCTAGACCTGCTTCCCAGAGTCTCCTCCTACCTGGTATTTTCTTGTGTGCTCTAACACAAGGCCCTGAAGGAGGGTTCCCCTGGTGAGGAAAGATTGCTGCTTTTTGTGAGCTGGCAGCAAGGAAAAATCAATGGGAGAGGAAGAAATATGATGTGTGAGAAGATGACAGATTCTTGGTTGGAATAGTGGCCATAATGAAAAGGGACTGAAGACAGTGTGTTACAAAATGGATGGGATGGGAAGAACCAGTGGTGTAAATGTGCTCCTAGCCAGAGGCTGGGGAGAGCAGGCCTGTGGCTCTGAACATTTGCACTGGATGTGTCTCATCATGCACTGGATCTGCTTGAAATCTCACTTGAAAAGAAATAATCTCCACAAGAAACTGCTTGGAAATAATCTGCATTTTTAGCGGCTGCTGACTGCGAGAAAAGTCACCCAACAGTTTGTTAAATTTGTCTGGAGAAGCAACATTTTCCTGCCAGCAAATCGCCTGCCCTACACCAGCCCCAGTTTGCTCCAGGAAGTCTCAGAGATGCTGAAGCCTGAGCAGCCAAAGAACTGGGGCTGTGCACACACCAAAAGTTAAGCAAATAAACTGATTTCTTGAATGCAGCTCAGAAAGGAATTTGTACTTAGAGCAACTGGCAGAATATGCCACTTGCTGGTTTTCACTTCCCAACTCTGTAATTTGGAAAGCTGTAAAGAACTGTTAGGAATGACTGTTGGAAATGAAGTCAAAGGAGGTCGTGAGAGTATAAATTGCTTTTCCCCTCCCTGTAGAAGATTTACAGCAACACTTTTTCTTCAGAAACAACTTGTAAGGCAGGGTTGTGAATCATGTGCATCGTATGGGATGGAGGCAGCAAAACCTGGTTTTGTCACTGTTTAACACTGAGCTAAGAGAACGTGTGGGAATCATGGAGTTCCAGACTGGTTTGGCTTTAAAAGGACCTTAAAACTCATCCAGTTCTATCCCTCTGCCCCTTCCACTCGATTGCTCAAAACTCCTCCCTGTCAGAATTCACTGGAACAGTACAAAGAGCACAGGTCTATTTTTAGTGGCTTTTTTAGGGGGGCTGGGGTGTTTTTATTTGTGTTGTGTTAGGAGCATCAGAACCACAGCAGTGCAGGAGGGCTCTCACCCATGGCCATATCATGATAAGTTGTAAGAATCACAGGGTGTGTAACACTGGAAATGGTTCTGTGCCCTCTGATTCACATTATTCCAGCATTTGAGACACTGTTCCTGTGCAATTCCCCCAAATTAGAGGGAGTGCAGTGAAGGCAGTGATGGATAACAGATTTATGAGGGTGGGCTGGAGATACAGAGGAATTTTGAGGATGAGGAGCCAAGGGGTTGACATTGGAGACAGGGGAGTGGTGAAGGGAACATTCAGCATTTTTGTAGGGCTGCTAAAACAAAGCACAGCAGGATTTCAGAGAGATGGAGTTCCAAGTGAAATTAGCACTGCAGTGTGGGCTTGCTGAGTTTATTGCATGAGAGAAAACCAAACAGCATCAGATAATGAGGAGGTAAAGAGAAGAGCAGCCAGTCCATGCTGAGCAAGGCTGTGGTGGGCTCAGCAGCCAGGGAACTCCAAAAAAAGCAGAAGATTCTTGGAGGGAGAGAGGAACAACGATGGCAAATGCAGGAAACTGAGAGAGAAGCCCAGAAATGGGCAGTGAGGTGGAACTTACTTGGAGGCTTGTTAGGAAGGAGGAGGAAGAGTGGATGTGACATGAGAAGAACAGAGAGGTACAGCTGCCTCGAGCAAGGACAGGATTGTGTTGGCCTCAGCTGGAGGAGAAGTGGGAAAGATTCCACTGGTTCTTTTTGCACTGGAGCAAGTGCTGTGCTCATGCTGGTGAGGATGAGTGATGCTAATGGAAGTCTGGGAAGGAGCTCAAGAGAGAACCTTGGGTGATTATGAAGCCAAACACATAAATAAACATTCTCTCCAGTCAGGTTCAATAAGATCTGAAAGATAATAATGCTATTTCTTGAAACATTTGGTTATTAATGTTATTGTGGAGGTGGTTTGGTGTTGTTTGCTGCAGCTGTGGTGGGTGATCAGAATGTTAAATTCCCCTTTTTGTGACCAAGGAAATAATGCTGTAGTCTTCTGAAGTGGATTTTGTTCATTTTGAAGTTCAAGCTGGATCTCTTAGTCTTGTACTTTTACAAACCTGGAAAAACAAGAAAACCTGTTCAAAAGGTTCACTGGGCAGAGGAGTCCAAGGATTTGAACATGGTTTAAGATAGAAAAGATTTTAAATACTTATATGGCATGGGACTTCTGGTTTTTCCTAAGCAAGAAGAAAAAATATCTGAATCTCTGAACAGTTGATATCTCAAATGGTTTATTAAAAAATACAGAGTAAAAAAGTGTTTTTTTCAGGTGAGAACTGCAATTCAGTGTCAGAATGTTTTTGATCTCCAAAGGAGATGGGAATAGCCAAAACCAAATGGGTTTGGCAGATTTCCACGTGCAGGAAATGTAGAACCAGTGCATAAAGGCTCTAAAACCACAGGGTGTGAAGAGAGGACAATATGGTGAAAGTTGAGAATCATTCTGCAGATGATCCAAATGAGCACCCTCACACTTCAGTGAAGAGGAAATAGTTCATTAATTATTGAATCCCAGAATTATTTGGGTGGGGAGGGACCTTAAAGCCCATCCAGTGCCACCCCTGCCATGGCAGGGACACCTCCCACTGTCCCAGGCTGCTCCCAGCCCTGTCCAGCCTGGCCTTGGGCACTGCCAGGGATCCAGGGGCAGCCACAGCTGCTCTGGGATAATTTATAAGTGAATAATGGGGATTGATAATAAATACAGATATTGAGAACTCAGGTTAAGCAGAGTTTGAATTTCCTTGTGTACAGTGACTGGGACCCAGATATTTTCCATGCTGGAATAGTGAGGTGTATTTAAATGAAAATATCAAAGATTTCCGTAGTACCTGTATGTAAGAACAGTCCAAGGTCCAATTTCTGTAATCACTTGGGAATTGCAGTCAGCACTTGCAGGGGTCTCTGGGAATGGTGGTGGTGCCAGTCTGGATATTTGAATGGCTCCTTGGGAAGGAGGTTTGGAAAAGGTCTCCCTGTGCCCTCTGCTCTGTCAGAAAGACAAAGTTACACTTGGGAGCTCAAAAACCCTCCCTGTGGCTGTGTTTAAAGTTAAAATTTAATTGCCTTTTCTACAAATTTACAAATTTCATCTTTTCTGAAAGGCTCAGGAGCCCCTTGGAGCACAGTTGGTTTTATGCAGTCATATATCACAGAAATTGTGGCAAAGGATCTCGGACAGTTTGAGCGTTTTTCTTCTTGATACAAATTAAACTCAGTCAGGAGCTGAGAGGAAAGGTTTTATTTTAACAGCTGAAACTCTTAACCTGCTTTCAGGAGGAGGAAGGTAAATTACAGAGCCAAGAACCTGTGATAAAAAGCTGGTAATAGGAGAGGGAGATAAAACAGAACATCTCATACAGCCCTTTGGGGAGCCTTAAGAGGGTTTGTTTCTCCATAAATGTATGTACAAAGATGATTTTTTTTTGCCCTTCTATATAATTAGTTTAAAATGTGATGACAAAACAAAACATCCCTGGAACCTGAGCAAAAAACAAAGGCTGAGGCTTGCAAAATAAAGGTGCATTAAATCTCCCTGTGCAGTTTTCTGTGCAGAGCAGTTGGTGCTGGTGAAATTCAAGTTAATATTAGCAAGTTGATCTCAGTTTTCTGGACTGATAGCAAGTTTTTGAGCTCAAGATATTTTGGTTGGCTGGATTATCCATTTTGTGAGCATGGAGCCTTCCAAGGAGGGATCTTGGAAGTTAGATCACTGAGCTGCATGTTTTGCACAAGGCTTTATTTTATTATTATTATTTATTATTATTATTATTATTATTATTATTATTAATAATAATCATCTGGTGCTTATTTTGTGTGTCTGAGCCCATAGTACTATGAGGAATTAATTGCTTCTGTTGGAATTTGCTGTCAATGTAAGCTTTGAAAAAAATCCTGAAAAAAGCCCCAAAAATCAATCAAACAAAAGCATCAACCCCCCAACCTCTAAACAACTCAGACAGCTCTAAGCTGATACATTATTTGTTTCTTTTTCTAGTGGAAAATTAAAAATGCAAAGTCATGTTCACTTTGATTTGAAATGTGAGTAAATTGCATTTAGGAAGGGATTTTTCTGTTTATGTTTTAACCCCAGTAATTACAGCTACTACAGCAACAAACATTCTTTTGGAAATGGCTGGGATTTTAAGCCCAATAAACATTGTCTGCTCTGGAACTCCCAAAAAGCAGCACCAGGCTGTTGCTGAGCAAGGCTGTGGCTCCAGTGGTGCTGCAGGATGAGGCCCTGGCCATGTGCAGAGGCTCCAGCAGGGAATTGCATTTCTGCATTTCCACACAGCACGAGAGGCAGGGGCAGGTCTGGGGCAGGTGGGGCTTTGGGCAGCAGCTGCATTTGGTTTTTTACCCCCAGGTTGTTTTATGTGGTAGCAGATTCTCTCCATAAAGGAGAATATCTCATATTAACTCTCTTTGTGTCGCCATCTCCTTCTTTATACTTCTACTGTCAATGAAATAGATGTTTCTAGGTGGAGCAGTTGGGCACTGGTCAGGGGGGTGTGTTCTGGTGTGGATCTTCCTTGTCTGGACACAGCCCTGAGTGAGTGCTTGAGCAGGGAGCTGGGACTGGATGAGCTCCAGTGCTCCCTTCCAACCATTCCTCTTTACACAGCACAGGCAAACATAAATATGTTTAAAAAAATAAAATAATGGAAAAGCAATGCTCGGTTTTGGCCCGAATGTGCTGATTTGCCCCTAGAATCCCAAGCTAGTTTGGGTTAGAAGGGACCTGCAGGCTTATCTTGTTGCCACCCCCTGTCATGGGCAGGGACACTTCTCACCACCCCAGGTTGCTCAAGGCTCACCCAGCCTGCTCTCGCCCCTTTTTTCTTTTTAGGAAGTCTCAATTATTTCTAGGTCGTTGGCATTCAGCTTCCAGAAGTAAAATGGAAGTGTTTCAGGGTGGCATTGAGGAAAGAGGGAGCAGTAGAGAAACAGGGCTTTCCTGGGTCTCAGATGGCTTTGTCACCATTAGCACTCGGGCTGGAAAGCTCTCTGGGCTGCTCTGGGGCTGAGTCCACTCTGGGGGTTGTTCTGGCAGCTCTTGGAAGCAGCTCAGACAAAACTTTCCCTCTGGGGGCTCCCTGGGGCTGTGGGTTCTGTTTCTGTGAGGAACTGCAGCTGCCCCATGGCAGAGGGATTTGGGCTGCAGAGATGGTTGTGGCAGCTGAGGTGCCCTGGGTGACACAGGGCTCTGCTCCAGCTGTGTGGGAGCAGCACAGGTCCTTGGGAAGGGTTCAGCCCCTTGGTGCTGCTGTTTGGTGTTTGGTACAGGCCGGGAACTGTCCCTGGTGCTGTCCCTGTGCTCTGTCCCTGGTGCTCTCTCTGCCACCTTGCTGATACTCTGTCCCTGTGCTCTATCCCTGGTGCTCTCTCTGTCCCTGATGCTCTGTCCCTATTCTCTGTCCCTGGTGCTCTCTCTGCCACCTTTCTGATGCTCTCTCTTGTGCTCTGTCCTTGTGCTCTGTCCCTAAAACTGCCCCTGGTCCTCTGTCCCTGTGCTCTGTCCCTGGTGCTCTCTCTGCCACCTTTCTGATGCTCTCTCTTGTGCTCTGTCCTTGTGCTCTGTCCCTAAAGCTGCCCCTGGTCCTCTGTCCCTGTGCTCTATCCCTGGTGCTCTCTCTGTCCCTGTGCTCTGTCCCTGTGCTCTGTCCCTGGTGCTCTCTCTGCCACCTTTCTGGTGCTGTCTCTTGTGCTCTGTCCCTGGTTCACTGTCCTTGATGCTGTCCCTGGCTCTCTGTCCCTGTGCACTGTCCCTGTGCTGTGACCCTGGTGCTGTCCCTGAGCTGTGTCCCTGTGCTGTCCCTGGCTCTCTGTCCCTGTGCTGTGTCCCTGGTGCTGTCCCTGGCTCTCTGTCCCTGTGCTGTGTCCCTGGCTCTCTGTCCCTGTGCTGTGTCCCTGGTGCTGTCCCTGGCTCTCTGTCCCTGTGCTGTCCCCGAGCTCTGTCCCTGTGCCGTGTCCCTGTGCTGTCCCTGAGCTCTGTCCCTGTGCTGTGTCCCTGGTGCTGTCCCTGGCTCTCTGTCCCTGTGCTGTGTCCCTGGTGCTGTCCCTGGCTCTCTGTCCCTGTGCTGTGTCCCTGGTGCTGTCCCTGAGCTCTCTGTCCCTGTGCTGTGTCCCTGAGCTCTCTGTCCCTGTGCTGTCCCCGTGCCGTGTCCCTGGTGCTGTCCCTGGCTCTCTGTCCCTGTGCTGTCCCTGAGCTCTGTCCCTGTGCTGTGTCCCTGGTGCTGTCCCTGAGCTCTCTGTCCCTGTGCTGTGTCCCTGAGCTCTCTGTCCCTGTGCTGTGTCCCTGTGCTCTGTCCCTGGTGCTGTCCCTGTGCTGTGTCCCTGGTGCTGTCCCTGGCTCTCTGTCCCTGGTGCTGTCCCTGAGCTCTGTCCCTGGCTCTCTGTCCCTGTGCTGTCCCTGAGCTCTGTCCCTGTGTTGCAGGTGGAGGCCCTGACCCACCAGCCCAGAGCCACCACGGTGCACGCGGTGCGGGACTCGGAGCTGGCCAAGCTCCCGGAGGGGGCCCTGATCTCCATCAAACGCAAATTCCCCCAGGTAAGGGAATTAAAAGCATTTTCCTGTCTCTCTCAAAGGATGTCTGGGAGGCTCGGGCTGCCTGTTAGCACCACATCCTCTGGGTTTTCTGAGTGATTGATGAATTCTGAGGAAACATTGCATGCTCCGTGTCTGCCTGAGCGGATCCATCCCAGACTTCCACCAGCTTCCCTCTCATCAACTGTAGCAGGTTTTTATTGCAGGGCTGCTTTGTGTATCTGGGAGGAGTTCTGCTTAAATGCAGGATGTTAGCAAAGTGGAAATCACTAATCACTTAGTGTTACTGATGGGAAATGGAAGTTTGGCTTCTAAAATCCCTTTATAAATGTTATTAATTCCTCCTCCTCCTGGGGCTCAGAGTCCACCCTTGGTTCTCTGTACCTTTCTTTCCACAGCTTTGATATTTGGGGTTTGGGTTCCCTCTTCCTGCCATTTTAGGTTGTCAGTCCTCATTCTGCAGCTGTCAAATCTGTCTGTGTCATGAAGACTCTGATTGCTCCCTTTGAATCCATCAGCTCATCCATCTTCTTTAATTCACTTGACATTATATCTCTCTCCTGCAAATTTGGAGACTGACGGACTTGAAATTTAATTCTTTTGTCCCTAAGTGCATCAGGGACATTATACTAAGCACTAAATCATTGCATTGGCCTTACAGGCAATTCTTTAAGGCTGTTACTTCAAATTATTTCTGATTTGTCATTTTGCTGTCTTGAAGACCTAGGCTTTTCAAAAAATCAGATTTCTTTAAAAAAATCCTGCAAAAATAATAAACCTGATTTAAATACTTGTATTCTCTTGCTTTCCTAGCACCTTTTTTTTAACTGTACAGTATAAAGCCTCAATTCAGGCATTTTCATAGTACCAAAATGGTGGAGTTCTATCTGTGTTATTGCCAGGAGAATTTAATTATGACAATTAAGTGTTCAGAAGTTATGTCAGTGAAAAATAATCTTTCTGGTTTCCCTGTAAGGATTATTTTTGCTGAAGTGTTTCTGAACTTCTCTTGGGGATTATTAAGGCACTTTTGGTCCCTGGAGCTCACTTGAGCAGACTTGTGAGTTTATTCCTCTCTATTTAATGTGATTCCCTGCCCAGGTTCATGAACTGGGAGCTCCCCACAAACTGGGGACAACCCAAACGTGTGACATCCACTCTGGAGCTGCTGTCAGCCATCCCTGTCCTTGTGACTGACCCAGGAGGGAGGGAATGACCCAGGGAGGATTCAAACCCACCTTTCTGCTTGTGTAGTGGATGATTTTAAATGTAACTGCTAAACATACAGACTGTAAATTTCCAGTGTCACAGACTGGTTTGGGTTAGAAGGGACCTTAAAATTGATCCTGTTCCACCCCTGCCATGGGCAGGGAACCTTCCCCTAGACCTGGTTGCTCCAAGCCCATCCAGCAATGCCTTGAACACTGCTCTGCACTAAGGCTGGGTTCTAATTCTGCCTCTTTATCTGGGGCAGGAATTTATTTCAGTGTCTCTCTTTCCTTTCTGCCAGCTGGCAGAGCTGTTTTCCCCTGAACAGTGATCTCTGTGGAGCTGTGAATCTCTTTGCTTTGCAGTTAAAATTGAGCTTGAGTGTTACATTTATAGCACAATTCAAAACATTTATTTGTAATAGAATTCAAATGTCTTCCCATGTCTAAAGAGTAAAGCCCATCAGCCTCAAATTCCTGACCTTTTTCAGTATGGAATCAGTTTTCTCTAGACTTGCCTATAGTCTGGCTAATTAGTTGCAATGAAACAAAATGCTAAAATAGATATTTTAAGGAAATGTGTTGCAACACAGGTTGTTAGAAAGACACATTCGTGCTGCTGTTTGAGGTCGAAATTCTAAGTAGATGTTAAACTGGTATAAAAAAAGTAAGAACTTGCATTTTTTTTTTCTGTGGGATTGTTTTAGAACCCCACTAGAAATAGAAAGAGGAATATAATATAGACTTTCTGTAGGTGATTTATGCAGTTAATGCCTTCAGACTGTCTTAAAAACTTCAGGTAAAATATTTTAATATGATTTCAGAGTCCTTGTGTGTTTACTTTTTTGTCTGTTAAGTCCATCAGGAAATGCTTTGGGTTGGAAGAAACTTTAAAGCCCATCCAGTGCCACCCCTGCCATGGGCATGGATCCCTTCCACTGTCCCAGGGTGCTCCTAGCCCTGTCCAGCCTGGCCTTGGGCACTGCCAGGGATCCAGGGGCAGCCCCAGCTGCTCTGGGCACCCTGTGCCAGGGCCTGCCCACCCTCCCAGGGAACAATTCCTAATTCCCAATATCCCATCCATCCCTGCCCTCTGGCATTGGGAGCCATTCCCTGTGTCCTGGTACTCCAGACCCCTGTAAATTGTCTCTCCAGGTTTCTTGCCAGCCCCTTCAGGCCCTGCAAGGCCACACTGAGGTCCCCCCAAAGCTTCTCCTCTCCAGGTGAACAATCCCAGCTGTGCCAGCCTCTCCTCCCAGCAGAGCTGCTCCATCCTCTGATCCCCTGGTGCCTCCTCTGGGTCTCTGCAGCAGCTCCAGCTCCTCCCTGTGCTGGGCCAGGGCTGGGGCAGCTCTGCAGGTGGGGTCTCACCTGAGCCCAGGGCACAGGGGCACAATCCCCCCTGCCCTGCTGGCCACTCTGCTTTGGATGCAGGTAAGAGAGGAAGGACAGAAGTGAGAGAGAATTGAAGTCATGGAGCAAAACTATAGGGTAGAAATTTGGGAGACAGCTAGAAGAGCCAAAGTAAGCTTTAAAGGATTTTACTGGAGAGAAGTACTTGAGCTGGAAAGTAATAAATGTTGTGCAGAGGACAGGGGCTGTTTCACTTTATTAGAAAAAGAATCCAGGCATTAGAGGATCAAAAGCTGCCCATGCCTGGACAGTGTCACATAGTTGCAAAAAAACCCCTAAACTATGCTAACAGAATGCTTTTTGGAGTGAGCAAATTCTGACATTCTCCTTGATGCTGGAAAGGCTTCAGCACCAGCCTGTGGCAGCACATCTGAAGGCAGAGGCAGACCAAAGGAGGAGAGTCTGGAGGACAAGGAGGCAGCTGAGTGCTGGTTAGAAATCCTGACCTATAAAGAAAAAAAGCCATAGAAGATTAAGAGAAGACATGGTGGCTATTTTCAGATGTATAAAATTGTCTTGTGCTGGAAAGGGCAGATGCTGCTCACCATACTGGAACAGAGCAACTGGGACTGAACTGAAATGGCAGCAGTTGCAGTGAGAAAAAGCTCATTCTACTCTCCAAAAAGACTAAAAGATTACTTGTTTTTATAACCTCTTCTAAAATGATCAGTGGAGTAATGCTTAGTGCTGAGCAGGGGGATGGACCAAATGAATTCTCTCTGTCCTATTTTCTTGGCTGTTATTCTAGGAGAGTGATTTATACACAGGGTTTATGATGTTGTTTTCCCCATTCAAGCAGAAGTAATAAAGTAATGAAGGGATAGCAGGTGCAATAGCTCTGAAATAATTGACTGGGTAGCAAGAGCTGGCTGGTGATTCAGCTGTGGTGGAGGATTTCCCTCTGCAAAGCAGAAAAACACAGGGCAGAAAGCAGCTCTGCCTCTGTCAGCCCCATGCTGCTGCACTGCCTGCTGAGGGTAAGTTGGCATGAGTCTCACTTGGTGAACAATGATCAGAGAGGTGCTGGTCCCCAAGTCAGGTGAAATCCTCTCTTAGTTCAAGGGAGAACTGGATATTTTTTTTTGGTGTGCCTCTTGGCAACTTCTGCAGAGCCTGAATGGTGTGTGTGTGTTAACAGCCAAAAACTGGGCAGTTCCTGAGCTTGGGTTTCCCTCTGTTTGTTACCCTTGAGCTTTACAGAGCCAAGGAACCACAGAGCATCCTGAGCTGGAAGGGACCCACCAGGATCATCAAATCCCAGCCCTGTCCCTGCCCAGACCCCCCAACAACCCCACCCTGGGCATCCCTGGCAGCGCTGGCCAAAGGCTCCTGGAGCTCTGGCAGCCTTGGGGCCGTGCCCATTCCCTGGGGAGCCTGGGCAGTGCCAGCACCCTCTGGGGGAAGAGCCTTGCCCTGAGCTCCAGCCTGAGCTGCCCTGGCCCAGCTCCAGCTATTCCCTCAGATCCTGTCCCTGTCACAGGGAGCAGAGGTGGGAGCTGCCCCCTCATGAGGAGCTCCAGACAGTTCCTATGAAGGCTGAAAACCCCTTTATTTTAGGAGTTAGTGGGAGGACTCCATCCTGCAGACTCTTCCCCAGCCTTGCTGTGTTTGTAGGTGATCCAGGAAGGGTTCCAACTCTGGAATGCATTGTAAGAAAACATTACCTGGTGCGTAAGAAAATTGTAGGACGTGGGTGGTGCTTGCCAGTGAGAACTGTGTGAAATGAGGGAAATCGTGCTCTGTTAGTCCAAGCAGTCATTCCAGTTCCTTGAGCTGAGATGTACAATCTGGAGAAGTGGAATGGCTGAGCCTTGGGGGAGATCCATGTGACTGCCTTCTGTTTTGTCTCCTGGAGAGCTGCTTTGGTCCTGGGAGAGGCAGGAGCTGATCTGCTGGGATCTTCCAAGTGACCCACCATAGCTCAGGTTATTGCGAGGGCTGAAACAGATGGGTGAATGTGGGGAGCCTGACCTCAGTTATAAATAACAGCCAAAACTTCAGATTATGTGCCCAGAAATGACAGATGTTGATTTCTAGGTCCTGCTCAGTCTGAAGAAGTCAAGTTTACATCATCTGGCTTCTAAGGAAAGCATCTCAACCTTGATTCCCTCTGGATGTGGCATCCTAGACATTCCCAGTGGAAAGTGGTCCATGGTGCCAAACTTAATGCTTCTGTTCACCCTGGTGCCCCCTGCTCTCCAGCACAGCCCTCAGGGTTCTCTGCCAGCCAGAGCATTTGCTCCCTGACAGCCTCTGTGCTCATTTCTGGTGCTGTTCGAAGCTCTCCAGCCTTGCAGGAGTGGAAAGGAATTGATTCTTTCTATTTTCATCCCTGCCTTCAGTTCTGGAAAGTAGGACAGGGAACCAGCTCACGATTCCTGGCACCGCAGAGCAGCGTCGAGGCAGCAGCGAGAGCACAAAAATCTGTGAGCAGATCACAGAGATGTTCCAGCACTGCTGCAGAGCTGGGATCGCATTTCCTAGATTAGCTTTGACTCTTTTGAGCTGAGTTAGTTTTTAGAATTCTAACTTGGAATTTAGACCTGATGGAAATGGTGTCGAGAATCTGCTTGGGAGCTGTGGGGGCTGAACTGTGAGACAACCTTTGGCGTGCTGGAAACGCATGCTGAGAAATAGAAAGAGTTTTTCTGCATCTTTCTTGTAATTCTCTGAGCCTGCCCTTGGGCTTTAAATATATTCAGAACCTGTCATCCATCTCCAAGTGGAGTTCTGCTATCTTCATAGGAGTATTTGATCCAGAGCCTCTCTGAAGTGGCTGGAGCCTTCCCCAGGGTTATCTGCCTTACAAAGCGAGCTCTGTAATGTGCCCTCTTTTCAAAGTGCTGCCCACCAGAACTGGGCAGAGTGTGCGTCATGGCTTAAGCTGGATGTGGCACTGGGGAATAGGTCAGGAGAGGCTGTGCTTCTGGATTTTTCTGTATTTGTTGTCCTGGCCCATTCCAGTAAGTGTTCCTCGATTGTAAGAGGAGTGGATGTGAAAAGGAGAGAAGGAATTCAGTGAACACCGTGGTCACTGAGTGAGGCTGGCAGGAGGGGGGTTTAATCAGCACCAGTGCCAGAATGACATTTTTCTTCAAGACACGATTGATCCCAAGCGTTAGAAGCTCAAACAGCCCCAGGACAAAGCTTCAGTTCCTCTGTGGGCTTCAGCAGCAGTTGAAAAGGTGCCAGGAATTGTTGTGAGGGAGCATTGAGGATTTGCTTTGTCACAGGCTGATCAAACGTCAAAGTTTCAATCAGAGACCCCTTGCTAAGCTCCCTGATTCCAGGACAAGCCAGTGTTTGTCTGATCTGGGGCCATGTGAAGCTGCAATAACACCCTGGTTTTATTCAAGCTGAGGATCTAATTTACTTCTCCTCCTCCCTTGTCCCTTAGAAAAGGTCCTTAAGAATGCTGGTTGAGGATAATCTCAGCTCTTGGAAAGAGCTTCCCAGAAGCTGTTCTGTGGATTTGTGTGGGTAAAAAATGTCTGTTTGCACTATTTGAACTCCCATTGTTCTTATTTTGTAGAACAGCAAACCCTTGGCAGGCTGTTTTTCATGGCAGCTCATCCATAAAGTCTCTGTGTGGCACAAAACCCTTTTACGGGTCTTTTAACTAAATCACACCTGAATGTGAAGCTCTGCAGTACCCTGCTGTGGAGGAACCAGTACATTGTTATTTGACATATTTTTTCTCTCTGGTGACCAATGACCTGTGTCACAGGAGGTTGAGGTTAAAATGAGGAAAGGTTCTTCCCCCAGAGGGTGCTGGCACTGCCCAGGCTCCCCAGGGAATGGGCACGGCCCCGAGGCTGCCAGAGCTCCAGGAGCCTTTGGACAGCACTGCCAGGGATGCCCAGGGTGGGGTTTTGGGGGGTCTGGGCAGGGACAGGAGTGGGATTTGATGATTTCTGTATACCTCTCCAGCTCAGGAGGTTCTCAGAGTATTCTATGATTGCAGTTTGGGGGTGCCTGTTAGGTGACTGAAGTTTTAAAAGCTGAACTAGGAAACATCTTACTGTTAGACTTGAAAGGCACTGGAGAGTCCACAGCTCACCTCCAAGGCTCCTTGTTCCCTGCAGCATCCTGGTCTGTTGAGTCTGGATGATGGTGGAGGATCCAAAGAGGAAAACCCCATTCAGTTTGTAGGGCTGCACACATGCCTTGGCCGTGCAGGGCTGACACAGCCATGTCAGGTTCATTCCTTCAGCCCAGGCTGCTTCCTGGCCCAGGAGCCTCCAGGAGACAATGGGAGGAACCTGCCAGGAACCTGCCAGGGCTGGGGAGGCTTCCTTGGACCTGGCCCTTGGCTTCCTTGCACAGGAGCTTTGATTTAAAATCAGACAGTGAAAGCTGAACCCTGGTGCAGGGTAGGGCTGAAGTGATGAATGTATCTTATAGTTTGGGGTTTGTGTGTTTTCTTCTTACATCTACTTTTATGTATTCCTTCTGTTGTGACTAAAAGGGCTTTGTAGTACACAGGACCTCACATCACTTAGTTGTGGCTATGAATTTGGATATTGGTATTGATTTTGTGAAATTTTCCCCTGATTTAGAATCCCAGTGTGGTTTGGGTTGGAGGGGACCTTGAAGCCCATCCAATCCCACCCCTGCCATGGCAGGGACACCTCCCACTGTCCCAGGCTGCTCCCAGCCCTGTCCAGCCTGGCCTTGGTCACTGCCAGGGATCCAGGGGCAGCCACAGCTGCTCTGGGCACCCTGTGCCAGGGCCTGCCCACCCTCCCAGGGACAATTCCTAATTCCCAATATCCCATCCATCCCTGTCCTCTGGCAGTGGGACCCATTCCCTGTGCCTCCAAGCCCTTATAAATAGTCTTTCTCCATGTTTCTTGTAGGCCCCCTTCGTGTATAGTTTTCTCTAAATCAAGAGTTACCTATGATGGAGGAAGCTTTGTTTGGATTAGTTGTTGTCTATCAGCAGATAATTCAGTTTGCCAAGCCATCCCATAATAATCACATCCCGTAGTATTCACAGATTGAAATAAATGTCCATAGGAAAATATTTTCCAACTGAATTCTCATGGAAATCACTTTCAAAAGAGCTTTTTGTAAATCAACTCTTGAGTTTCACAGTTGAATAGGAACAAAAGCTTTAACCAGAACCCAGCCTTGGAAGATTAGCAGGGGTGGGTAGTAGTTTGAAATATTTAAATGGATTATAGGAAATACAGCACTGCAGAGTGACTGTAACCTCTTGGTGTGGGAATTCCAGTGGCTGTGGAGCAAGTGGTGCTCTGACAACACCTCAGACCCAGGATGGATGGAGCACTCAGCTCTGTGCTCCACCAGCAATGGCAGAGCTGAGATTCTGCCTGGCCACATCCTGCTTTGGAAACAGGAATTAATCACCCTAAAGAAAGGAAATGTAGCCCCTTGGGATGTGGTGTTTGGGCCTTGCCCTGCCAGGTCTGTGGCATAATTGAACATTAATTAAGCACAGGGAAAATTAATGGTTTCCCAGAAGCTCCTGTGTAGCAGGTGGAGGAACAGACTGTCACAGGAGACAGGAGAGGTTTGGGGTGCTGGAGAGCCTGAGTGGGTCTCACTGGGATGGAGTTGATCCAGAAACAGCCAGGAAGGTGAGATGTTTGTAGGTAGGTGAGGTGCTGGGTGGTGGTCTGGGTGGGAGAAGTGGAATTGTGCTGAGGGAAGTGCTGTCCAACACCATTTGAGAAACAGAAACTCTTTGTCGGGTTTTGCCCTGCACAAAAATGTCTTGGGAGTTCATCTGAAAAGGGGAGTGGGTGGCAGGAGGAGGAGGAGAAATGGTCATTTCCCTTGGAAAGTGTCTCACCTGAACATCCTGCTCTGGGCAAGGGTGATGAGGTGACATCTGCAGTGGTGTCTGTGGGAGCTGGAGGGGTTTGGGGCTTTTGGAGAATGACACTGATGCACCTGGAGCCCCAAGTAGCTTTTGAAATGGAGATTTACTCAGTTTTTTAGACCTGTAAGGTCAGGTTTTGTCCTTCTGGCCTGAAAATTCTTGCATAAGCTCAGGAGAGTGGGGTTTTGTGTGATTTGGGGATATTTTTGATGGTGAACTCAGTCACCTCCCTGACCTGGGCAGACCCCATGGTTTCAGACTCACTCCATGAGCCCCTGTAGGGCCTCTTTAGGTGCTCTGTGACCTTCCTGAGTCACCTCCCAGCCTGGGCAGGGAGCAGGGCGTGGGAAGCTGTGTTCCCTGGCAGTTTGGGGAGCTCTGAGCAGACCTGTCCTGGCAGCCAAGTGTCCAATCCACAGCTCTGCTGCTCGTTACTGTGATTAACTGTGATTAACTGAGCTGGCTGCACTCGCTGCTACTGCTGTTCCTAATCATGAGGAAGGATTAATTCCCCTTCCTCACCAACTAAACCAAGCTCAGCTCCATCCCCAGCACGAGGGGCCCAAAAGCTGCCTTTGCTTTACTACAGGCAATTAACGATCCTTGCCTAATTTAGGAACCTGCTGGTGTTGTTAGATCCGTCTGGGCTCTGACTCGCTGCCTTCTTGCAGATTTTTCTTCCAGCCTTAAATTGAAGCTGCCTGATCCTGTGCCAGCAGGAGGGATGTTTGCAGGGCTGGCTGCTAGAGGAGGCTGTAAAATCCAGGATGTGCCGTAGGGTGAGCACAGCAGATGCTTCCACCAGGAAGGCTGTCTGGCCTGGGTGATGGTGACACCCTGAAAATGAGAGAATTCTGCTTGTGCAGATGTCTGGGAAGTGTGCTGGGCTCTTCTGGCACTGTGGTTGAGAAAGGCAGGTGTTCCCATGGGGAAGGGGGCAGAAGGCTCTGGGAGAAGCAGTGCCCAGGCTGTCTCTGGCTCAGGAGTGCGGAGCAGTGCTGGGGGCTGCACCCCCAGAGGAGGGAAACTTGCTGTGTTCTCCAGGTCAGTCCAGTTCCTGCTCTACCCTACTGCCAATTCCCAGAGCTTTCCTTGAATTGTTAAGGTTGGAAAAGGCCCCAAGATCATCAAGTCCAACCACTCCCCCAGTGCCACCATGACCACCTCTAACCCATGTCCCCACGTGCCACATCCACACTTCCAGGGATGGTGACTCCACCACTGCCCTGGGCAACCTGTGCCAGTGCTGGACCTCCCTTGCAGTGAAGGTTTTCCTAATATCCATCTAAACTTGCCCTGGCACAGCTTGAGGCTGTTCCCTCATGTCCTGTCACTTCTTACCTGGGACAAGACTCAGCCTTACCTTGATTTCCTGCGAAGTGCAGCTGAACAGAAGGGATAAGGGACTGCTGAGTCACAGCCCAGGTTCTGCACAGAGGTACCCACCCTGTACCTGCCCTGTGCCTCCATCTCCCCCAAGCACACTTGGAGTAACTGCTTCCCTTCAGTCTCTGTCATTGGCTCCTAGCCCAAGGGCTAATTCCTGCTTGTTCCTCATCCTCCCTGCCCAAGCCATCCCTGTCCTCTCCCAGATCCCTTGTTGTCTATTGGGCTGCATTGAGCTGTGCTGCTCCTTCTCATGCCCTGCTTCTGCGTGGGAGTGAGAATAAAGGGCCTTGGAAACCTGAAGGATGAATTTTTCCTGCTGGTTTTCAGTTCTCCCCAGCTGCCCTGAATTTGGGGAGAGCTGCTCCTGCTGCCCTGCTCACTGAGGGCTGCAGGTCAATCAGGTCAGGTCTGCTGTCGATGGAGGGATGTGATTTGTATTGACTTCTCCCTCAGAAGGGTGGACAAGTCCCTTTTAGAGGAAAACATTGCCTTTTTGTGAGAGGATATCTGGCGTGTGTAATATAAAACTGTGGAAATTTCAGTTCTGAGCTCGGATCCCAAATTGATGTTCCTTGGACGTTGCCATGACTGCGACAGAGTGACTCATCCCGTTCTGGGGAGCAGCTTTGCTTGTTGTACAAAGTCACCAGGGAAATAATTTTCCCTATCTATACATACCAAGGCTGTAAGGTTTGCTCCAGCAAACAAGACAAATAATATTTCCTGGTAATAGGAGCAGCCAACTGGAAAATGAGACCAATAGGTTCTATTCTTAGTCCCATCATTAACCTTGGACATATTTTGTAACTTAGCTGGAGCTCTCCTTAGCTGTCTGTAAAACAGAAAAAGTTATAAATACAGGAGATGGTTTTAGTAAGTAATTAAAATTCTGATGCTTAAGTGCTTCAGAAGTGTAAGATGTTCATGGCACCTCCCAAAACTGCTGAAGGAAAGTCCTGCTGTGCTGCTGCAGGTTTAGGTGAAGTCTGTGAGCTGGGTATAGCAGCAGATTATCTCCTTTAGCAAGGGACATCGGTCTCTATTTTTGTGAAGAATTCCCTGTTTCCCTGAATTCTCCCTGTGGTTGGGGTAGTTTTATGTAGCCATGTGTGGCACCTTTGGGGAATCCCAGAGCCTCGGAGCTTGGTGCTGTTGAGTTGTGAGGTTGGGTGACCATCAGATTCTGTTGCATTTAGGACAAGGGGAAGCATTTTAGATCTGAGATTCCAAGATAAGGCAGGATGCTGGAGCTTTCCTGCTGTCCTCCCCATAGGGGTGGCAGGGGCATGGACACCCTGCCTGCTCCTGGGGCAAGGAAGAGGCACTTCCAAGGGGTTTGTCCTGGTCACTGAGGAGATGTTGAGGTGTTGATGTGGCATCTTCACCAGCTTGCAGTCATGGCTATGGGGCAGAACTGGCACAGGGTGCCCAGAGAAGCTGGGGCTGCCCCTGAATCCCTGGAAGTGTCCAAGGCCAGGTTGGACAGGGCTTGGAGTATCCTGGGACAATTGAAGACGTCCCTGCTCCCTGTAGGGGTTGAACTAGGTGAGCTTTAAAGGTCTTTTCCACCCCAAGCCATGCCATGAAATCCCTGAAATAACTTTGGTAACTATTTTTCTGTGTTCCACTGCAAGTCACCCTTGTGCTGGAAGCCTCTGTTTGCTCTACCCCTTTTCTCATAGAGGACTTAGAATACATCAGTGCTTTATACACAGTATTTCACAGTGCAGGGGGATTTTCTGCATTGGATTTTGTTTTTAAGGCAAGATGTGTAAATGACTCAGGTGGGCATCCTGACCTGTCTTGATGCCTACATGGCCCTTGATGTGAAAGCTGCATCCCCAAGTGCCTGTTTCTTGGGAACAGGGTGTGTTATCCAGGATCCCAGGTAACCTGGCTGCTGCTTGTTTTGCTTGTTAACCTTAGAGGACTTTTGTTGTGGCAGTTGTTTGAGGTTTTTTTGTGTCCTCCTGAGCTATTTTGACCTTGAATTATTTGGGGGAGAATATTTAATGATTGATCTATTAATCCTTAATGCATTTAAATAACTCTTTTCCTTATTTGGTAAAGCATTTGTGTAAAGCTTTGAGAATAAATGCTGCATTTTCTATGTCTGTCACTTCTTGATATTGCAAGAATTAGTCTTCTGCTACCCCACTTGTCAGGAGTTATTGATTGGTCATGTTGGAGAGAGGCTTGTCTGTTTGGAGATACATTTGGCTATTGGAATATTAGTTTATATTTATGTGAGTCCTACTGGAAAAACAGCTGGGAGCACATCTGTGCCTTCAAACGTGAATTACCACGCAAACAGGATTTGAGGGAGAAGGCAATTTCTTAGGTAGTTTGTTTTGATTCTGCAGGTGTTTGGGGGTGTATTTATCCCCCCTTTTTCCCCCAAATATTTTAAATTGGCTGGACTAAACCATTCACCAGGATTGGGGAAGGGTCTGTTTGAACACAAACTTGGACCTTTTTGAGCCTTTAGCACCTACCAAAGGTGCAGCACCCACTGAGCAGTGAGAGTACATAGAGGGGCAGGTGCACTGCAGAGAGAAATGAGAAGAGCTGGAAATGCAATTTGACATGTTTCCCCAAATAATCTCTATTTTTTCCCCAAGCAAGTTAAGTCCTGCCTGTTCTGGGGTTGCTTTGTTTTCTTGTTTTTCCAAATTAAAGTAAAACAAGGTAGGAGAAACCAAGACAAATGACCAATCACCACACATTACAGCCAGGAAAGAAGCTACAGCTGCAAACCCTTGACTCTGTGTGGCTCATCTTGAGGGAACATCTTAAAAAAGTTTGGAAGTCTCCATGTGGATGCTCTACTTTCAGTTCAGTCTGCCTGAATGTTTCTTTTTTTCCTCTTTCTCTCCCAGGTTGTGACCAGACTTATTCACTTGCTGGGCGAGAAGATCCTTGGCAGTCTGCAGCAGGGAGGTGAGACTCATTCCTGGACTATTCCCATTGATGCTGGGACTTCCTTGGAGCCAGACTTGCATCCTTAAATTTGGAAACAGGCAGTGCATACTTGGAAAGGAAATGTATTGCTAAATTTCAGCCTGGAGAAGAGAAGGCTCCGGGGAGAGCTCAGAGCCCTTTCCAGGGCCTGAAGGGGCTCCAGGAGAGCTGGAGAGGGACTGGGGACAAGGATGGAGGGACAGGACACAGGAATGGCTTCCACTGCCAGAGGGCAGGGATGGATGGGATATTGGGAATTAGGAATTGTTTCCTGGGAGGGTGGGCAGGCCCTGGCACAGGGTGCCCAGAGCAGCTGTGGCTGCCCCTGGATCCCTGACAGTGCCCAAGGCCAGGCTGGACAGGGCTGGGAGCAGCCTGGGACAGTGGGAGGTGTCCCTGCCATGGCAGGGGTGGCACTGGATGGGCTTCAAGGTCCCTCCCAGCTCAAACCAGGCTGGGGTTCTGTGGTCTGTTACAGCTGTAGGTGCACGTGGATGCTGATTTCATTATATCTGTGCACACATGGTGGTTTTGGCAGAGCATGGCTAACTGGGTGTGGGAATGAAATGATTTGCAATTGAGATCCAGAAGTGTTGCTGCCTCTGTGCAGTGAAATTTCCCTGGAACTTCTTGCAAGAGCAATGTAAAGGGAGCATTGGAAATAGCAGCTGTAATGGGCTGGAATCAGAGCACTGTGCTGAGCAGCAGCAGCACAGACTGATTTCAAATGCCTGGATTTGCAGTATTTTAATGAATTGTCTGGGAGGAAATGGCCTGCCAGGGGCTGGTTCTGCAGCTTTGTGTTTGTGGCAGCACCAACACAAAGTCTCTTTACTGACTGAAGGGAGTAGGAGGGAATTCTCCCAATTTCCTTGAGCAGTATTTGAAAGCAAACAGATGCCTGTTAACTGCTGAGGTGTTGTGGGGCTCTTTGATGCTGAGGATTGTTTGGGTTTTGTTTGGTTTGGGGGTTTTAATTCCTTCAGTTGTTGGTTTTTCCAGATATCAAGGAGACTGAAAATAAAAGGTCACCCACTTTCCTGTTTCAGAGCAGTCTGGGGAAGGGAATCTGCTCTTTCTTCACCTGCTCAGCTTTCTGGGCACAACCACTTGTGCACAAATACCTGGTGGTAATTGTACTTAAATTTCTGTGCCTCCTGAAATGCCTCTGTGGCCCAGGGCAGAGCCTGCACTGGGAAACAGGGCAAAATGGGGGAAACAGAAAGTGGGAGAAAATTAGTGAGAGTAACAGGAGTTCAATCAGAGAATCACCATTGAAGTTCTCAGGAGGGAAGGGCCTGTGGAGATGAAGGGGTTGAGCTGTGATGTGTAACCTGTTTAAACTCACAGATATCTTCTTGAAGATCACCAGAAGGAGGGGGAAAACTATTTAATGTTCTGTGCAGAGCTGTTTTAGAAGATTTGAAATTAATAACTCAATTGCTGAATATCTTTTAAAAAAAATTATTTGATATTTCTTTGTGTCCTGCTGTGGTCTGTCACTCTGGCATTGAGCCTTTGAATGGGTTTGCACAGGGGATATCAAGTATTTCCACATGCTCAGCTCAAGAATTCATCTTGACGGTACATCTTAGGCCTTTGCTGGGTGAAATGAGATAAGCAGGATGTGAAATCCCAACTTAAATTCAGATTTTTTTTTTCTGTTCTCAGAGCTGAGTTGACAGGCATTAGCAGCAGAGTGAGATTTTCTGAGAAGGCTCAGCTAAAGAGAAGAAAGAGTCTCAGAACAAGAACAGTTTGTAGAACATTGACCTTTACCAGCTCTAAGCTGTCTGGGAAGATCTTGATCTTCCTCACATGCATTGCAGATTTCTCTCAAATACTGCTTTTCCTCTGCCCTTACTCACCAAATTATATTAAAGATAGTTCCCAGGTACTTTGCAGCTACTTCAGAGGTCCCATATTTTAATACTCCTCAGCACATATCTGTAAAGCTCTGCATCTTGCAGAGAAGGGAGAACAGGTAGAGATGCACACTTTCTATGGGAGTTTTGTTGAAAACAGCAATTTCCTTCCTTAGGAATACCATAAGAAAAGGATTGTTAAGTTTTGGAATATTTTGGAATATTTTGGAATATTTTAATACCGACAACAGGTTTGGGGGTTTTGTTAGTTAAGCGAATTCCTCTTGTGGAATCAGTTCCAAAGTTGTGATGAAGGGATTTTAAGTGCCTTTTTATCTTTGCCTTTCTGGGTCAGGTAGATCCATGTTTCATTTAACATATTCCTGGCATATTTTTAACGTTGCCTAACTTCAACCCACACATGCTGTACCAGGAACCAAAAATGATGGAAACTCATCTTCATCCTCTTAAAATGAAATATGTGGGAACTCTGCTCTCACATGCTGTGGAGGTTTGTGCTCCATTTCTGTGACATGGAGCAGCTCGGTGACACAGTGACACTTTCCCTCCTGCCTGCACGTGACATTCCATGTTTTGCAGCCTGGCTGACTGATGGCAGGTGTTTTCTCTGTGAACAGGTCATCCTCTTGGACTGCACAGCTCCAGCAGCAAGTGGGATGCAGGGAATCCTGCCAGCAACCTGTCCACGGTGGCGATCATGCCGGTGTCCGAGGAGGTGCCGCTCACAGCCTTCACCCTGGAGCTCAAGCACGCCCTCAGTGCTGTGGGTGAGTGTTCTGTGCTGCCATCACAGCAAACAAACCCTGCTGGTCACTTCAGGGTGGCATGGCCAGCTACTGGCACCTGTCACAGGGGGATCCATGCTGTGTTAGGGGGTATCAGTACCTGGGGATGGTCACAGCACTGGGGAAGAGGTTTTGGAGAGAATCCTGTGACCTTATAAAAAAGGAAGGAGAGGGAATTTTTATATGGCTAGGTCCCCACAGGACAGTGGGGAATGATTATAAACTCAGGGCAGAATTAGGTTAGATTAGGGAGAAATTCTTGTGAGGGTGGGAGACCCTGGCACAGGTTGCCCAGAGAAACTGGGACTGCCCCTGGATCCCTGGAAGTGTCCAAGGCCAGGTTGGAACAGCCTGGGATAGTGGAAGGTGTCCATGGACAGGTAATCTTTAAAGTCGTGTCCAGCCCAAACCATTCTGTGATTCTGCAGCAGTGGTCAGGATCAGCCTTTTTCATGCTTCTTGCTTCTCTGTTCCCATCCTTAACATGCATTTAATTATAGTGGAAAACTTTTTTGCCTTAACGACTTGGAAATACTCACCAGCCTCTCTGCCCTTGTCTTGGCTGCCCTCAGCTGCCCACAGTCACTCCAGGAGACAGATCCCACACCAGGGCACTGCTCCCATGGTAGCTGAGGGTCTGATTCTGTCCAGCTCATGGGAAGAGTGTTCCAGGCCTCCTCAGCTGAAAAGCTTCATCCAGCAAAGGGTTTCTTAGCAGTTTTCTTGTGTTGTGGTTGTCCATGAGTGGTAAGGGATAAGGCTTGGTGGAAGAGGCTGGTGGAGGAGATCCAGATTGGCACTGGAAATCTGAAGTTTAGTCTGAAATCATTGTCCCATTTGTTGCCAGCTTGTTTGTCTGTCTCATGCCCACAAAACCATGTGTTCAGCTCATGGCTGAGTCATTAATTGCTTTATCCATGGGTGAAGTTGCTTGTGCACGTTCCAGTTCCTCACAAAACTCATGTATTTAATTCAGAATTCATTTTGTGTTCATTAGTGGTGTTTGACATTTCCTGAACATCCTCTTTTCATCCTCAAATGCTGTTACAGATCTCTTGAGTGAATCTCCTGTGGTCCTTTGAGAAATTATTAGTCTGCTCTCTCATGGCTTATTTAAACGTACAGGTTATATGGTGCTTGAGGTGTAACCACTTACATTTATTGGCAATTTTCTTTCTGACTTTTGGTGTCTGGAGCTGACACTCCTGTGTGTGCTTAAAAATCTTCTGGGTGAACAGGCAGAGGAAAAAGCTGGTGGTGCTTGAGCTCTTTAACCTTCTGAAGTCTGAATTTGTGTGCAACTTATGGTGGAAACTTGTTACAGTGAGAACTAATTTGTGGGTGTTTGAAGATTCCTCTTATTTTGGAGATGGCAGAAAAATGTTCCATCCATAATAGAGCTGTATTGCTAATGGGGACTCCTTAGGGATCACTGCCAGCTTGTTTTGATGTGTGACAACACTAGGAGCCTGTAAATAAAACAAACAGAAACTGAAGTAGGTAGATGGACTGTTCAGAATAAAAATACCCATTTGGGCTGAGAGCAGCAGGCAGGTGTCCAGGGGGTTTGGGGGGGTCACTCGGCCTTTCCTCCTTCACCCTTTTCCCTCTTCCCCTGTGCTGAGGCCTGCACCGTGCTTGGCAGCTCAAGATGGTTCTGTACACCCTTGGCACCTGAAGTTGTTGCCAAGAGGGAGCAGACGGCTGCAGTGGGAAGAGGAAAGTGTTGTGGGCAAACACAGGAGCCATGTGGTCCCAAACACCGCTGGCACAGGAGCGCCGAGCCTCGCGGCAGGCGCGGAGCCCCCTCAGCCCCGCGGAGCTGCCGGGCCTGCACAGCCTCTGCAGGCCTGCCCTGGGCTGTGGGCAGCCTGCAGGCTTGCTTGCTTTATTTAGCAGAAGCAATGTTTTCTTTTTTCCTCCTTTTTTTTTTTTAAGTTTTATTTCCAAGTATGTATTAACTTTGTGTTTCCTCCTCTGCCCTCTGGCTGGGGATTTTTTGGGTGCTCCTCACGAAGTGAGGGAGTCACGTGCAGGTGCTTCTTGGCTTTCAGGGAAGAGGATGGGGTTTGGAATGATTTTTTTTTCTTCCGACTTCCTGCAACAGAAAATTAACTGAGTAGTGGAGTGAAATTTTGATTTGCTTTCAGGTTGTTTCCTTATTCACCTTCACATTTGGCATGAGGGGAACTGTTGCCCAGAGCAGCTGTGGCTGCCCCTGGATCCCTGGCAGTGTCCAAGGCCAGGCTGGACAGGGCTTAGAACAACCTGGAACAGTGGAAGGTGTCCCTGCCCATGGCAGGGGTGGAATGGGATGAGATTTAAGGTCCTTTCCAGCCCAACCCATTCCATAAATCCATGTGGAAAGGTTTGCACTGGGGCCTTGCTGAGCAGCTGCTGCCACCTGAGCCCTTCCCTGAGCTCCCAGCTGGGCTCACCTGGGTTTGGGTGTGAGCTGGGATCAGATCCACCCTGGCTTTATGGAAATGAGAGCTGTTGATGTGCTTGACAAGGCTTAATTGAAAATCTTCTCTGAAAGGAATTCTCAGTTTGGAAAGTTGCTTTGAACATTTGCTGCTATTCACGTTTTATTGGGGTTTATTTTTTGAGGTTTTTTTCCCTTGAACCAGCCTTTTTTCTAATTTTAAGTTAAATGGCAGCATCTGATTACAATACTTGACTTAACATTTAATCCATACTTAACATTTGATCTGTATAATTTCATTGCTCTCGGCTTCAAATCTGTTCCAGAGCAGTGGAGAGCAGCCTTAATGTGTGGGGAGAACAGCTGGTTTTATCTTTCTTCTGCAACTTAATGTATTTATTACAGAAAATTTCTTCCCCTTCCAGTTAATATGAGCTTAGCTGAATATTGCAGTGATGCCTTGAATTCCCCTGCTGCAGGTTGGAGATGAGGATAGAAGGAATGAGGAGGATGCAGGGAGGAACACTGAGACCATTACAAGAATCATCAGCTGGGAAGGAGCCTGGCCTCGGATGCAGGCTGACCCCAGTCCTGGTGGGAATGCAGACTGGGTTGTAACACAATAAAACACTTAAGAAGTGGTTTTCCTTTTCCTAGAATTGGCATGAGAAGGCTGTGGGCAGTGCTTGGAGTTGGAGCTTGTTGCAGGTGAATCTCTTCAACAGGATTTTGGGGCTTGTTTTGGTAATTTTTAGCTACTTCTGTATTATTAAAAGGATATAAAAGTAATGACAACTAGAAAATCTCAGTTTGATAGTGAATATTTGCTGTCCACAAAAACTGAAAAAGTACTCAGAATCTTTCTTCCCCCAGAAAAAAATTCCACTTTTGCATGTGATGAGACAGGACTAAGTGGTTTCATTGCTTAATTTTTTTTTTTTTGTGGGTTTAATTTTTTTTTTTAAATTTCTTGGTTTTTAATGTTTTAATTTGTAACGGGAGCAGCTCAGGTGAGCAGCCTCCTCTCCATCAGGGGTGCATTCTGCACACAAGGAGCACCAGCGTGTGGGACCACCTGCAGCTTTCCCCAGACCATTTGTGCTGGTTCCTTTGACATTTGGTGTTTCTGTGATTTATGATAATTCACATATTGTTTCCAGACAGTGGGATTGTGTCCCTGGTAAATGCTAAGGGATGTTTGTGCTTCCATAGAGCTTCCAATCACAGATTGGTCCAGGTGGGAAGGGACCCTAAAGCCCATCCAGTGCCACCCTGCCATGGGCAGGGACACCTTCCCCTGTCCCAGGCTGCTCCAAGCCCTGTCCAGCCTGGCCTTGGGCACTGCCAGGGATCCAGGGGCAGCCACAGCTGCTCTGGGCACCCTGTGCCAGGGCCTGCCCACCCTCCCAGGGAACAATTCCCAGTATCCCATCCATCCCTGCCCTCTGGCAGTGGGAGCCATTCCTTCTTGTCCTGTCACTCCAGACCCTTGGGAAGTCTCTCTCCATCTTTCCTTCAGGCCCTGCAAGGCCACACTGGGGTCCCCCAAAGCTTCTCCTCTCCAGGTGAACAATGCCAGCTGTGCCAGCCTCTCTTCCCAGCAGAGCTGCTCCATCCTCTGATCCCCCTGGTGCCTCCTCTGGATCTCTGCAGCAGCTCCAGCTCCTCCCTGTGCTGGGCCAGGGCTGGGGCAGCTCTGCTGCTGGCACAGGCTGTGGGATGGCAGGTTTATTTGGGACCTGGCAGCAGCAGCTGGACCTGCCTTCACCTTGAGACAGAGATAGAATTAAAAATGTTCTGAGCTCTGTGGGCAGAGCAGAAGCAGGGCACAGAGACCCCGAGGTCCTGCAGGGCACAGTGGCCCTGGGGCTTCAGCCCTGCTGTCTCCTGTCTCCAGTGTGACAGCTCTTCCTCTGCATCTGGGGCTCTGGGTCTCCAAGAGAGGAGGCTGTGCAATATTCAACTTGCAGAAAGCAGGAGCAGAATTTTCCAGCTCTGAAGTGGAGTGCCAGGAAGGGGGGCAGATTTTTCTGCTGTGCAATTCATCATGCTGATGAATTCTGGTCAGTGTTCATGATGTCTATTTTTATTATTAATTCTTTTCCTCTTAATCTTGGTAGAGCTGAGAGCATCTTTTGATAAGAAGTTCTTCTGCAGTATTCTGGTTTTTCAAAAGTATTTGCCTGACTATTTTTTTGTTCCTTCACTGAGACCAGCTAAAAGACACCACATGGCTGTGCAAATTCTGGTTCTATGTGGGAGCCCTCTGATCTCATAGAATTTCAAACTGAAGTAGGGAGGGATTCATATCCAACATATGTGTCTCTCTCATTCCTTTCTGCCCTTTAAATTTTCCTTCTTTTCAGTTCTAAAAATGCATAATGCATTGGACAGCTCACTGAAAAATCTTTGCTAATAATTTATTGGAGTTTTTAATTACAGTTCTGCCTGTCTTTACACACAGATTAGATTTAAATGTGAAATGTTCACTGTGGTGCCTGAACCCTGGCACCACTTAGTATTTTTTTGCTGGACAAGATCCTCTGACATCCAACTCATTTATCAGCAATGTGACTTAGCCACATAATTTTGTAGACTTTTATTAGGCCAAAAGTAAATTTTTTTTTAATGGAGTCCAAGCAAGTAAATTTGCTCTGCTGAAATTTTTCCACAGTGTGTTTTGTACTGGCTTTGTCTTTTCATGTGGGTGTATTCTTCAGGTGAGGTGGCTTGGAAATCATTTCTGAGCCTCAGAAATCACTCTCTGCCCTCTGGGCCACTCATTTCTCAAGGCAACTCTTGGACCATGTTTTATTAGACTTAGAACTAGGACACCTGTACTCCTGCTACTGTATATCTTGGTGTTTTGTGGAAAAAAAAATGACCAAAGCGTGTCTCTTGCTCACTGGTAAGAAAGGGAGGTTTATTAATTATGTGATGGGGTTTTTTCCCCTCTCTGGGGTAGAAGGTTGGAAGCTTTGCTGCAGCCCTTCTCTTCAGTGCCCTTGTTTGTTAACAGAGAAAATGAACCAGACCTCTGGCATTTGCCAGCTTTTCCTTTCCTTTCCTTCCCTCCTGTTTAATGGAATTCTTAGTTTTGTACTGAAAAACAGATGGCCCTGGAGTACAGCTTTAGATGCTCCAGGAGGTTTTCCCAGAAACCACAATCCCTGGGCCTGGGGTGAGGCCACTGTCTGCAGTTCTCTCACCTGCAGCACAGAAAACCTGGGAGCTCTTGGCTGACAGAAGAATCCCCCAGGCTACTGAAAGGTACCACCTCGGGCTTGAGAAATCCAAAAGGTTGAGAAAGCTGTGGATCGCTGGAGGCTCAGGGAATGGCACTCAGCTTTCCTTGCTCTGATACTCCTCCCCAGCAATCTGCTGCTGGCTGCTGTCAGACTCACACAGGGCTTGGAGGAATATTTCATGTTACCTCACATCACCTCTCCTGTTCTTCACTTTGAGCTGCTCTGATCCTGTTGACAGAACACTGAGGGGTGCAGGGATGTGTCCCTGATGCCAGGTCCAGCTGGAAGCTGCCCGTGAGGCTAGTGTCAGGTTTGGAGAGGGGGTGCTTAGAGATGTGTGACTGTGACAAAGCCCTTTAAGGATGCACTGACACTGGGCTGGTCAGTCCTGCCTGCAGGTGTGGCTGTTCAAGGGCTGTGGATTTGAATCATCACAAAATCGTGGAATGGTTTAGGTTGCAAGGGACCTTAAAGCCCATCTCACCCCACCTGCTGCCATGAGCAGGGACACCTTCCACTATCCCAGCTTGTTCCAAGCCCTGTCCAATCTGGCTTTGAACCTTAAAGATGGGAATGATATTTTTTCATCACTTGGTTGCTTGCAGCAGTTTAGTTGAGATAACACTTTTGTTGGTTCTGTTTTCTGAGCTCACATATGTTGGTGTTCTTGGTTGCATTAATGGAGGGGTTTTAATGGCTGATTAATTGGGAGCCTGCTAGAAACTGGGAGTGCAGAGCAGATGGTTGGTATTTCTGAGACAAAACAAGTTGGTTCTGTTGGAAGCATCACCGTGTTCCGTGCTGGGGATGAGTGAAGGTCTGGGAATCTTTGTCCCGTGTCCCTGGCACGTGGAGGGATGGGGTGCTGGGCAGGCTCCTCCTGAGCTGCACAGCCAGGGTCTGTCTGTCTGGGCACCCTTGTCTGTGTCCTGTTCTGTGAACTGCTGCTTTCCCACATCAGAAGTGAGGTCTGGATATGGTTTTTTAGTCTCTCCAAGGCTCCTTCTGATGTTGTCCACAGCCAAGGTGCCTCTGGCTGAAGGAGCACAAAGATCCACCCCAGCCCTACAAACTCTGCCTCTCCCCTTGGATGAAAGCTATTCTGGCTGCAGGTCACTGGCTTTGACGGTGTCCCCTGGGTTTAGTGGTGTCCCCCTGGAGCCTGGGCCCCAGAGCATCACCAGGGACTGATGCTGCTGGATCTCAGTGCCCAGGCTGGGGGG
The DNA here is from genome assembly GCF_036417665.1 of Passer domesticus. NCBI lineage: Eukaryota > Metazoa > Chordata > Aves > Passeriformes > Passeridae > Passer > Passer domesticus. Next base: position 3,538,657 of record NC_087491.1, read on the forward strand.
TGGGGGTAACAGGCAGAGGTGCCCATGCTGTTCCCTTGGTGTTGGCTCTCTTACTTAGCATTTTTATTGCATTCCTCAGCTCATTTGGCATTCCAGGCTGTTTGTCTTTGCCTACTAAACTTCCACCACTGCCAGAAAGCTTTGTAAGCCACATGTCCTGGAATACAATTTTAATTCACCTGTCTTTTCTATTTAAGTGAGAACTCTGACACGTTAATGAACATTAATGATCACTGTGCTGCTGAATGCTTGCAGAATTGCTCTGCACTCTGTCCCTTGCAGTTCTATCCTGTGCAGTGCCATCAGTATTCCCTCTGGGAGACCTCTCTTATACCATTGTGCCATTTCAAAGCTATACCAGTGCTGACACGAGGTGAACAGTGAGTCAGATAAAAGAATCTGCCAGGGTTAAAGGTGTGGTGACAACCCCTCTCCCAGCACTGGGGCTGTTCCCTGCTGTGGGATGGCTCAAGGAGCTGCAGAGGCAGGAGGGAAGGGCAGGCTAAACCCAGATCTGCTCTGGGAGTGCTGCTCATTCCCTCTGCTTGGACTTGTTGCTTTCATAGGAACCAACTTCCAGAACTTTTATTGGAGGATGGGGAAGTCAAATTCTATTCTTGAGTCATCCTCCTCTCTCTGCTTTCTCATCAGCTTTATCTTTTGGTCGCTGCTTGTGGGATATTTTTGTGCATTTCTGTTTCCTCTTCCTTGATAATCAGTGTAGCAAAGAGCAAATGTTATTTGGGTATTGGAAAGTACAAGATGGAAAATGGCACCTGGGAACTTCTTCAAGTCTAAGAGTAAAGTCAATTAAAGCAGAGTGAAGCCTTTTCAGCAGGACTTGAGCACTGAGGGGGGATGTCTTGGTTTGAAAAGACAGGTGCCTGCTAAGGAAGGCAGGAGCCTTCCTTGAAATGGGAGATGTAAACCCTCTCCTACTGAATTTTCATAATTTTAAAATTAAGGAGCTCTCAGGCAAAGATATGGGAGCAGGAATAACAGTTCTTTACTAGGAAAATTTAAATTAAAAGGCAGTAATACAAAGCAACAAAAGAAAAAATCCACTGCCAGAGTCAGAACATGCCCTGCCCCCCTGTGGGTCAGGGTGGTGGCACAGTCCCATCCCATGGGGGCTCAGCCCTCCTGCAGTGCCAGCTGTGCTTCTGCTGGAGCAGGGATCCTGCACAAGGGGGGAGTTTTCCTCTGCAGCTCCAGGGCTGCTGGAGATGGGCCTGCTCTCCCTCTGGGAATGCAGGGCAGCAGAAAGCTGCTCCTCTGGGAATGCAGTGGGCAAAGGCTGCTGTGCTGTTCCAGGCTCAGATTGTATCCAGGTAGGAATGCTTGGCTCCTGCCCTGGGCGGAGCATCTCCCCATGGGATGCTGGAATTGGATCAGCCCTGCAGGGACACTCAGTGGCCATGGACAGCAGAGATCTCCTGGAGGGAGGATTGGCTGTGGGAGAGAGAAAGAAAAAACTGCCCCATGAACAGAGGAGAACTGCCCCAGCTCTGACAGATGGGGATAGAACACACACCCCCAGCCACATCTTGCATTTGTAACCTAAGGCAGGGGAGATGAGTTGGCCCTGAAGGTCAGGACAGCCAGTTCCATATCTGTGCCTGGGGGTTTTGCTTTTTGAACACAGAGGTGTGTATTTGTGACCTTCTCCCATGTTGGTTGTTCACAGTTCCTTGATTTTTACTGAATGCATTATAACCTTGCCTTGAGACTCCTCACATAATGAAGTGTTTTGTTATTTAGTGTATAAATTTCAGTTCTGTTGTTAATGAAACAGTGAGGGATTGCACAATGAAAACATGAATATAAAGTGACTGCTCTGTTATGTTTTGTAAATGTGAATTTCTCAGTAAGAGACAGGTAGTATTTTCTCTAGGTGTGCAGTTACTCTCTTAGGTTTTCTTTTCTTTGCATTTTTTAAATTTAGCTGCAGTCACCCTGCAACTTCTACCACATACGGCACAAATTGCTGCTGCAATAGACTTGCTAATAAGAAAATTAAACTAAAGTTCCTGCAAGAAGCTTTACGTGCTCCAAAATCCAGCTCAGATCTAATGTTGTTGCCAGATGTGTGTGTGTCTGTAGTGGACTCTGACTGTGCCCTACAGATTCGGGAACATTTTTGGGGTTCCTGTTGGCATGTTGAATAAGGAGTAGTAATGCTGCAGGAGCTAGAGGATTCACCTGGGGAGGTGGTTCAATGCAGGATGAACAAGTTCTGTATTTTGGAAGGTGGGGGGAACAGCTTTTTTCTTTGGAAGCAGGATCCTGGCCTTCCTGTGGCTGTAAAGGTCTGTGATATTTTGAGTGCTGATTTGGTGAAAATGCAGCTGTAATAGGAGCTGTCACCAGAGCCAGGATAGACAGGGCTTGGAGCAGCCTGGTCCTCTGGAAGGTGTCCTGCCCATGGAATGGGATGAGCTTTAAGGTCCCTTCCAACTCAGACCATTCTGTGGTTCTGTGATCCCACGTGACCCTGAGGAATGGGATAACAGAGCTTGCAGGTTGTGACTAATGCAGTAACAGAGCTCTGGGAATAGGGAGAATTGGAAGACGCATCCCTAGAAAAGTGTGAAAATTTTTGTGAAGACTTTGTGCCACCTCTGATCAATGCACTGATCCATCGCTACCTTCAAAGCAAACTCCTGGAATTGAATTTTTGGAATCATAGAATGGTTTGGGTTGGAAGGGACCTTAAAATCCATCCTATTCCACCTCCTGCCATGGGCAGGGACATCTTCCACTATCCCAGGTTGCTCCAAGCCCCATCCAGCTTGTACAGTTCCAGGGATGGGGCAGCCACAGCTTCTCTGGGCAGTTTTCTCCAGGAGCTGCAATTGAGGTGTTCACAGGTGACTTTCCTTGCTCCCCCAGGTCCTGCCCTGCTGCTCACCAGTGACAACATCAAACAGCGCCTGGGCTCTGCTGCTCTCGACAGGTACCTGCCCTCATCACTGCTCATGGAAATGCAGAGGCACTGGGCTTTTCTTATAAATACACAGAGTTTGGGAACAAAATCCTGTCTTCTGACATACACTGGGCCTTCTGCTCCTGGTGTTGGAGACAATAATGTTTCAAGAGTATTTGGTGCAGGTGTGGGTGGGTTTTTCCCACAGTTACTTTCTCGCTTGTGAAATTGAAAAAGCTGAATTTCTCTGAGTGTGTTAATGCTAAGGGATGCTGTGGAAGCATTACTGAAGTGAGTGTATCCTCCTGCCTTGGTATTTGTTTAATGGTGTAAATCCTGGAGAGACAGATCCAGCAGGAGCTGGGAGCAGATCCTGGCTGAGCAGGAAATGCCAGTCTCTCCCTGTGTAAGATTCCCTCTTCTCTTGGGAGCTGTGATGTAACACCAGTTGAATTCTCTGTTTTCCTTGTGTGTCCCCAGCATCCACGAGTACAGACTGACCAGCTGGCTGGGCCAGCAGGAGGACATCCACAGGATTGTGCTGTACCAGGCTGACAGCACCCTGACCCCCTGGACCCAGCGCTGCATCCGCCAGGCTGACTGCATCCTCATCGTGGGGCTGGGAGACCAGGAGCCCACTGTGGGAGAGGTTGGGAGCTCTCCTTCCCCTCCTGCCACTGGGAGCAGCCCAGCTCAAAGCAGCTTGCTTCACACTCATGTATTTTCTTGGGTTTAACACCCAGTGAGGCATAAATAATGAAATATTCTTGAGAAATGCCTGTTAGGAATAGCAAAAAATTGCATGAGAATCTTCTGAGATGGCAAGTTTTATGGAGTACTTCCAGCAAAGTTCTTTTCCTCTAAAGAGTCATTTTGGCCAATGGTAAATCAAAAATTGCTTTGAAGCTTTGTGTTTCTGCCCAGAATTTCTGTGGGCTTCCACACAGAGGGAGAAATTCTTTTCTGCCTGGATAAAATTCATGGTGTGTGCTTAGGAAAAAGTAGATCTAAATCACAGTGTATGAATTATTTATTATATTTTATTACAGATCTTAAGCTGTAATTTTTTCCCCCTTACTATCTATTTTTATGATTTCATGTTTTATTACCAAAGTCTTCTGACCAGACAAAAATTCTTCAAGAAATTTTAAAAAGGGATCACAGGTGGGTTTTTTTTAGGATGGTGAAGTGCTGAGTCTGACCTGCAAGGAGCCTGGGCTGGTCCCACGTGCAGCTTTCGTGTGTGTCCCGTTGTGTGGGCTCTTTCTGCATGGATGTGGGAGGCAGGAAGCACAGGCAGAACAAGCTGCCAGCAGTTGCCTAAAACAACAACAACAACAACAAAAAATCAAAATCCAAAATGCAGGGAGATAAAAAATAGTGGACTTTGGGAAAGGGAATGGGATGGGAAGGGAAAGACGAAAGCACTGAATATTTGTGGGCTGGAGTCTAACTCAGGCAGCATCTCCCATTGCAGGAGCAGCTCCTACCTGTGCTGTGCTTTTGATGGCCTGGTTTAAGTCAAAAACGTTCAGGTTTGAATCCTTGGCTGATTTTAGGCTTCTGTGTGCTGAATAAGCCCAGAGTTAACAGTGTTGTTGTCTAAATCAGTCATGTTTGGGGGCTGTGACTGTGCAGAGTTGGCTTCAGGTGGGAATAGGGGTGTGGGCTGTGTGTGGCTGTATTTCACCCTGAGACTGGAGCAGCCAGGACTCACTGTCCTTTCCTTGGGTGTCCATGGCTGCTGCAGCTGGAGAGGATGCTGGAGAACACGGCAGTGAGAGCCCAGAAGCAGCTGGTGCTGCTGCACAAGGAGGATGGGCCCCTCCCGTCCCGCACGGTGGAGTGGCTCAACATGAGGAGCTGGTGTTCTGCTCACCTGCACATCCACTGCCCACGCAGAGTCTTCTCCAAAAGGAGCCTGCCCAAGCTGGTAAGAGATTCCTGCTTTGGTGGCTGTCTCTCACTTGATCTGTACTCTGTGTGTCAAAGGGGATCTGGGGTACTGATAGTCCACCATAGTCTTACAGATTTAACAATGCATTCTGCAAATTCTCTGAATTTTGCAAAGCCCAATCAAGGTAATCTTTTTTCAAAGGTAAATAGATAATTGCAAAGTCTTGGCCTGCCATAGTCAGCAGTCTCGTTCTGGCTCTCATTATAATTTGAGCTATCATCTCCATAATTGTAAAAACTGTTTTTGGAGACCTTTAAGGAAGAAAAATCCATTCTATTATTAACGAAGGATCTTTCTCAGAGGAGTCCCACTGAAATATGACACCACACTCTTTAAGTCTGTTTGGCCTCAGTTGGATTTAGGGAACAGGGATACGGGGGCCAAGTTTTCTTTATGGATGCAGACTTGGCTTTTTGATATCTTGAAAGAGTAATCACTGTCTCAGAGTCCCAATGAAGGGTATGTACACGCCATAGTAGAGTCCTTTTTGTTGGGAGCATCCCTGTGCTTCCCTAAGCTGTGCTAAACATGAGGCAGAGGCAGTCTAGGATGCTTCCCAAGAGCTTTAAATCCTTGTCAAGGAAGAGGAGGAGCTCTAAAGGAAATTCTGTAGTACCCCCAGGAGCTATAAAAGACTCAGAGAGGCCACTGGCCACTAGAACTGTTTGGGTGGTTCACAACCCTTTGTTTCTTTGAGGAAGAGTTGTAGTAACACAGAATCACTGACAGCTTCGGGCTGGAAGGGACCACTGAAGCTCCTTCAGTTCCACTCCCTGCTCAGCAGGGTCCCCTGGAGCAGTCACTGGGATTCTGTCCAGACTTGGAGTATCTCTAGTGAGAGAGGTTTCAGAGCCTCTTTGGTCCCATCCAGTGCTCAGTGACTGCACAGGAAAGAAAGTCTTCCTCCTGTCCAGGTGGAGCTCCTGGGCATCACCTCCTGCCTGTTCCTGTGGTGCCATTGTTGAGCCCCACAGAGCAGAGCCTGGTCCCTGTCCTGAGCCCTCCCTGCACACAGGGACACCCAGGGGTGAGGCCCCCTCTCACCTTGTCTTCTCCAGGCTGAGCAGCCCCAGCTCCCCCAGCATTCCCTCACAAGAGAGAAGCTCCAATCTCATCTCTGCAGCATCTTTTAGCAGGCTGCTGCTGACTGCCCTGGCCGTGCAGTGACCGTGCTGGCTCTCCTCTGCAGGTGGAGATGTATGAACGTGTGTTCCAGAAGGCCCCGGACCGTCACTCCGACTTCTCCCGCCTGGCCCGGGTCCTGACGGGCAACGCCATCGCGCTGGTGCTGGGCGGCGGAGGGGCCAGGTAGGGCCTTGTGCTGGGCAGCCTGGCTGGGGTGAGAGGGCTCTGGGCAGCCTGGCTGGGGTGAGAGGGCTCTGGGCAGCCTGGCTGGGGTGAGAGGGCTCTGGGCAGCCTGGCTGGGCTGCAGGGGGCTCTGGGCAGCCTGGCTGGGCTGCAGGGGGCTCTGGGCAGCCTGGCTGGGCTGCAGAGGGCTCTGGGCAGCCTGGCTGGGGTGCAGGGGGCTCTGGGCAGCCTGGCTGGGCTGCAGGGGGCTCTGGGCAGCCTGGCTGGGCTGCAGAGGGCTCTGGGCAGCCTGGCTGGAGCAGGGGGCTCTGGGCAGCCTGGCTGGGCTGCAGAGGGCTCTGGGCAGCCTGGCCGGAGCAGGGGGCTCTGGGCAGCCTGGCTGGGGTGCAGGGGGCTCTGGGCAGCCTGGCTGGGCTGCAGAGGGCTCTGGGCAGCCTGGCTGGGCTGCAGAGGGCTCTGGGCAGCCTGGCTGGGCTGCAGAGGGCTCTGGGCAGCCTGGCTGGGGTGAGAGGGCTCTGGGCAGCCTGGCTGGGGTGCAGAGGGCTCTGGGCAGCCTGGCTGGGCTGCAGAGGGCTCTGGGCAGCCTGGCTGGGCTGCAGAGGGCTCTGGGCAGCCTGGCTGGTGCATGGGGCTCTGGGCAGCCTGGCTGGAGCAGGGGGCTCTGGGCAGCCTGGCCTGGGCAAGGAAACCCAGCCCATGGCACGGGGTGGGACAGGGTGGGCTCTAAGGTCCCTCCCAACCCAGTCTGCTCTGGGATTCTGTGCTGGTGCATACACCAGATCTGAGACCTATCCCTGGGCTGGGACAGAACCCTCAGGATAACAGGGATCCTGGGACACCAGCACTGCTCTGCAAGCAGCATTTGAGGGAGGAGACACTGAGTAATTACACAAACTTAGCCTGCTTTGGGGATTTGTGCAGAATTTCTGCAGAAGGAACATGAGTGTTTGTGACCTCTTGAGGCCTCTCATAATGGTTTAATACCAGGAGGTGACCAGGGCACAAATGATGACATTTCTTTCTGTTGGCCTACACTTTGGATTTTTTTCCCTTATGGATTCTTATATTAGGAAATAGCTCACAGTATTTCAAAGCTCTTCAAAGTTTGAGCAGTAAGAGGAATTCTGTCCTCTAATGGAGAATGTTCTCATCTTTATAATCCTCCAAACCCCCAGGTACCCATACACTTTGACAGCCTTACCTTACAGGAAGGGTGTGTTTTTGCAGACACAAGGACAGGGTGTGTGCTGAGCACTCTGTTAGAATTCCATCTGAAACCCCAGTGAGCTTTAGAAATAAATTACTGCTGGCATTTTCCTTTGGAATCCCTTTTTACTTGGAGAGTTTTCTGTTGAGACAGAATTGAGTCGCCCTTTGTCTCAAGCGAGCGCCGCCTTCGTTGTCTCCATCACTGTGTTCTTGAAGCCCTGCTTTAAAAGAGTGCTTTGAAATGCAGCTCTCAAAAAAATAAACCCCCTAATTTGCACTCAGTCTGTCTGTTTAAGTGCACAGAAATATCACATTTTTGTCGTTGGGCCAGCGCGTGCTTCAGGGGAGCCTTCGCTGCAGGAAAGGCTGGAGCTCCTTTGTGCCAGCTCCTCCTGGGAGTCACTGGTGCTGAGACAGCCAGAGCTGGTTCCTCGAGTGTCTCACAGGTGCCTTGATCCTGCTCCCTTTCACAGCCCATCACCTGGGCTCATTTCAGGATTTCAATTTTGAGACAAGCTTCTGTCCTGTGGAGACAAAGCAGAACAGCAGAGGGGAGCTTCTGTTTTATCTGAATATCTCAGGAGGCTTCTCATCCACTGATAGAGAGCATTTGTGGTTTGTTATTTGTTCCCAGCTGATATCTCTGCCTCTACCAGAGCCTGTGTCATGCTAAATATATGCACTCCTGTACTGCTGGCAGCACATTTTGCTCTTTCCCTTCCTTCCTTCTCTAACATTGCTGTAATTTTTGCCAAACTATTTTTTTTTCATTCTACTACTTAATTTGCAAGCTCCCACCTGCGGGTGTGCAGGATCCGAGGTAAGGAGGAGCAGGGTCGCTGTTGGTCCTGTGTTGTCCCTTTCTGCAAAGCTGCTCTGCTGCTGTGTTGGCTTTGGGGTCTCTGGATGCTCATCACCCATTCAGCAACGAGCCGTGGGCCATTAGCCATCACTCTGCTCATTTCTGCATCCCTGAATGGGGAGGACTTGAAGAGGAGTAAGGGCAGAATGGATAAATGGGATATTTCTTCCTTCTCTGAAACACTTTCTATGCCACAGACTGAAATGCTTGTTCAGGGGTTCCAGGCTGGCACAGGGATGGTGTGAGCACTGTGTTTTCCCTGGAAAGGTACAGAATGCTGTTCTAGTCATTAAATAATCATCTAAATTGTGGTTAGATAAAGATTTTTCGAAGTGAGAATGTAATTAAGACTGGGGAAAAGACAAAATTGCTCTGTACCATGTAAAGGTTCAGAATTACTCTGAACCTCTCCCTTTGGAAGGGCAAAATAAATTCTTAGATTGCCCATTTCTACTAACAAGGGAATTTCAAGAGATTAGATTAGACACTTAAAATCCTCCTGTGGTTAAAGCACAGTCAGACTAAGAATGTCTTTGTGGGTCTCTGCACAGACTGTTGATAGCCTTTGGATAATAATTACATGAATATCCTCCCACCTTGCTCTCAGAGCAGGAATCATGCAGGTCACACAGCCAGGGAGAGGTGACAGTGACAGGGGCTGGCTGGTGGGTATTTGTTCAAGGTATTGTGTTGTGTGACTCCAGTAATATCAATTATTTAGTTGTTATTTTGGGAATGTTTGTCTGGCTTCCCAGTGACAGCCGGATTGGGAGGTTTTAGCAAGAGCAGCTTCCTAGTAATTATCGTTGTGGTTTGTCATGACAAAAGGCTCATAGGAACTAAAGGTTTTCTTTCTCCTACGAGCATAAAAATAAAACAACTTGAAGTGATATGGTTCTAAAATTACAGTGCTTTGCTTTTGTTAAATGCTAACTTAATTTCAGTTAGAAACGTTGTGGAGTTTGAGGGAAGGAAAGGAGATTTGTGTTTAGGAAAATAATACCTCTGAGGTGTAGTTGCAAGAATAATGACACATCAAGCCCTGCAACAAAGGCATAAACCTTCCATAAATAATTGTCCTGACCTTTAGCCCTCCCACGTACAGCCCACCCCTTCTTTGGTTTGCTGTGGTTGTCTCAGCAAAGCTGTTTGAAAACTAAAATTTCTAGGGAGTAAATAATTATTACAGAACTATCTGGGAATCCTTAAGGCTTTGGGAGGAGAATGGGTTGAGCTGTTCAGAATCACAGAGTATCCTGAGCTGGAAGGGACCCACAAGGATCTTGACTCCTGTCCCTGCACAGGCACCCGAGCAATCCCACCCTGAGCATTTCAGCCTCTCCTGAGGAGCTGCTGTCAAAGGATATTTATAGATATTTCATCAGGGCATCTTTTCATTTCTCTTTTTATTGTTTAGTTTTCTCCTCAAGCTTATTATCTCACCTCAGCACTTGATGTGTCAAGTAGCTGGGTTTTTTTGCACAGTTTTCTTGCTGACTCTACGGATGTGGCTCAGAGTGTTTAATTTTGGGTAGCTGGCTTATTTCAGCAGTTTGTCCCTTCTGCCTTTCCTTTGTTTCCAGCTCTGGCCCTCTGGAAAGGGGGGATAAAAGCAGCAGTGTAGGAGAAGCAAGTTCTGCCCTTTTTGTTATGGGATCTCTGTGTCTGATGGATGCTCCTGTTGTCTCCTGTGTCCGCAGCCTGTGCCACGTGCAGGGTGCTCACACTCCAGGCTCTTAGAGAAGGAAAACAGGCAGCTGGTCACTCGTGGGCTGCTGCTGAGCTCTTTGAAGCCTGGCTTTATCTTTACCCAGGGATGAAGAGGCTAGGAGAGTCCCTGAGAGGCAGATCTCATTTTTTCTGCTCTCAGGAGATCACATTTGCTCTCTGCACTCTGGGTTTGACTCTGGGATTGCAGGGAGAGTAAACCATGGAGGATTTGCTTTGGCTGTGAGGTTTGGCTGCAGCTCCAGCTCACTCAGGCAACTTTTAGTAAAAACCTGTCAATCCTGCCTCCTGTCTGCCACCAGACACTGATCTGTTCTTCAAGAAGGCACAAGGAATTTGTTTGTCCTGTGTCTGCACTGGGACAAAGCCCTGGCACAGGCAGGAGGGCAGAACTGCATGCAGTGCTGGAAGGGATGCACAGGTCACACTGTCCTGTACAGGGGGTCAAGCAAGGAGGTGGGACATGCCCACGGCCACCTGAGGACGTGGTGGATGCACCAGAGCATCTCCAGGACCTTCTGTTTGGAGGCTGAGCCCAGTGTGGCAGCATTACTTGGGAGGGTTTTGTCCCTTTGTGTTCCTGTGCAATCAGGGCAGAAAAGAAATGATGCAAATCTCCCAACACACCATAAGGAAAAACTTGCAACAGATTTTGAGAACTTGAGAAGATCATGTTCCTTTTCTGACTGTTGGTGCTTTTAGCCTGTAAGTGTGGCTGGGAGGTGAGGAGCTCTTGCCTGGGAACAAACCCTGTGGTGCTTCCCCCGCTCCAGCCTGCTAAAAGAGGAATCAAGTTTGGGATGGATGGCCTGATGTAGCCATGTAAAACACTTGGAGGCAAGTTAGTGCTGTGCTGTGAGATCTGATATTCCTCCTCAGGTTGTCTGGGGAGCTGCTGGCTGCCTTCAGCAGGCACAGGGACATGGTGCTGCTGCTCCATGGTGGTGACACAGCATTTTAATTACACACCCAGCAATTAAGTGCTGGCCGAGCTGGCAGGATTCAGAAGCTGAATCTGCAGTATGCTCATGTGTGGAGTCAGAAATGATTAATAAAGACACCAGTAGGTTTTGGGGGTTGATTTGTTTTTCTGTTTGGTTGTTTCTGTAACATGGAGAGGAGCCTTAAAGCAAAACCCTTGTCATCCCATCTTGGTTGAGGGCAGCTGCTTCTTAATTCTGTCCTTTTCTCATACTAATTGGTAACAGACAGGGTTTGGTGCTTACCCTGTTACTTAGATACTCAATGCCTCCTTAATTGGATTTTGCCATCTTAGCTCTGAGAAACTTTCACTTCTGCACTGCATGGTGCAGGTCTGGTGTTTGGCAAGAGGCTCACTGCAGGCAATAGAAATTTCTTTCTTGTCTCCTGTGAAATTCTCAACAACTTTTTTTTCCTGAGAGGAGTCATGAAGCCACCATTCTTTCCCTTGCTTGAATTCGTTAGGAAAAATTGACAAGCTGACAGAATTAATGAACATTTAAATTCTCATCAGCGTAATGTGGTAATACAACAGTGGGAATGACTGAGGAATGTGCTGCAAGGAAAGGAGGGTGGAAATAGCACCTCTGCCTTTTGGGGCTGTGTTTATTCTCCCAAGGTCAAGTGGCAGCATGGGAAGGTCTGTTTCCAGCCCTGCTGCTGTGGAGAAGAGCTGAGATCCCTCGTGCAGTGTCATCTTTTGCTCCATGGTCCACAAAGGCAGGGAGGGAAAACAGGGAACACTGCACAGAAAATGTCTGAGCTCAGTGAGGGTTTTAGTCCTAATAAAGGTGATGTCCCCTGGGTCAGGACCAAGGTTTGGCTCCAAGGGGTGGAGGGGGCTGGCTGGTGGTGCAGTGGTAGAACTGACACCTCATAGCCCAACTTCCAGTGTGTGATGCAACATCTGAGGAATAAAAAGCTGAAATGTGAGGTGGAAATGCTGCTCAAATAACAAGGCACTGCCCTTGACATGGACAATTTGCTCCCATGATGCTGACAGATCCCTTCCCAGGCTGCAGCTCCTTTCCTGCATTGTGGTTATGAAACCCTGGGGTTCAGTCTTGGGCAATACCAGAACCTCCTGGGGACACTCTGAGGTTTTATGGTGCAGGTGCTTTGGAATCAGTTCCAGCAGTTAAGGAAGATGAATTCTTATTCCTCAGCTAAGACAGGTAACCAATGATAGGAGGCTTTTTACCCCTATCAGGAGAAGAAGTGTGTGCATGGATGTTGTTTAAAACTGCAACTGCAGAACTTGGGATGGAGCTGGTGGGCTCCTGAGGTTGATTCCTGAACCTCAAATACAGGGAGGGAGCTGGAAACATGGGGGCAGTTCCTTTCTTAAGCTATTAAACCTGACCACAGACACCCAGACAATGTGCTCTAAGGGTGTGTGGGAGGAGAGGGGAGGAATTTGCTGCCTGAAGGAGGCAGCTCCAGAGGAGAGCACATGGAAAACACTGCCAGAAAGAACAGAGCAGGGTTTTCCCCTGTGGGATCCTAAAGACACTCAATACAGAGATTACAGAAGGGATGAAAGAAAATCCCATGGGCATTTCCTGGGCTCTTGATGTTCCTCACATAAATTGGGACACAGTAAATGTTTTTCAGCTCCTTTGCTGGGTTCAGGACTTGACATGGGCTGAGTCTGGTGAGGGGCACCAGGAGGGATCAGGGGTCTCTGGAGCCCATGTGCTGTTGTGGCCAGTTCCTTGTGTTGGAGCATAAAAGTAATATCTTGAGAATTTGCTTGACAATGTTTCTTCACTCTTGCATTTCTGTCTAGATAATACACAACATATTTTCCTTTTCTTTTTTTTCCCCACCTGGCTGTGTCTGCCAGTCTGTAAGTCTCTTTTCCCTTTCTAACCCATCCAGTCCTTGAGATTCCTCAGTTTCTTTGCACTGTTTTTGCTCCACACTCATTCCTTCTTGTCTTCTTTACATCTGCCCTTTAGTTTCTTTCTCAGTCTTTGCTTTCAAGTCCTCTCACAAATTGTAAGAACTTCACGTGTTGTGAAAAAATGGCAATTTTTTGCCATCCTGGTATGTCCCTATGTGTCAGCAGAAACACACTTGGCTTTGAAATCATTCCAGATCATGCAGTGAGCTTTAGGACTGAACCAGGTTTGCAAATAGGTTATTCATTGAAATGTTTAATGTTGTTTTCAGTGGTTTATAATGGGTCACAGGTATTCCCTTCATTTGGTGTGTCTGCCTCACAGTGCTTAAAATTCATAGGGCACAGAGCTGACAGCTTGAAATGTAGAAAAATTGGATGCAGGGTTGTGTTTTTTCCTGAAGTGCTCAGAAAACAGCCTGAGAAAATGCTTGTTCTGAAGTAGATTATGGAACAAAACTGTTGCTAAAACCCTTGTTGATTGCGACCTTGGCTAGGAGAGGTTTGGAAGGGCAGCTCCAGCCTCTCCAAGGTGCTCTTGTGCCTTGAGCCACGGGCAGCTCTGGAGGAGAGGAGGGGACAGGCAGGATGTCATGGGGCTGGGGTTCAGCTGCTGAGGGGATGAGGAAATGGCTGAAAGCCTCAGAGCTGAGCTCTGCTTTGGTGAACCAAAGTGGGCAGTGGGCAGGTCACCCTCTGGAGCTCTGAAATACCTCTGGAGCACTTAGGGGAAAGAGAAATACAAACCATTACAAGCAGGAGTTGTTTGGGGTTTCAGCAGGATGTTGTTATCTCAGAATGGAGATGGATTTATGCTGCTGCCTCCTGGGTTGGATGTGTGGGGAATTTGCTTGAAACCCTCCTGACTCCTCACTCCGGAGGCAGAGGGGTGACCAGGTGACCCCTTGTGCTGTGGGGTGCAGTGCCAACACCTGGTCAGTGTTTATGTAGGGGCTGCTGAGGTTTGGGGGTATCTTTGCCTCCTCTGGCAGGAGGGATCTAGGTGCTGGGCTCTGCTGGGGGCTGGCCAAGATCCCTGTCTCCAGCCTAGTGTCTGGCAGCCCTGGATGGAGCCTGTCTGGCACAGACTGGACCCTTCTGCACTGGGTTCACACCATTTCCTGGTTGCCATTTACACGAGACAAGAGCAAGGATTTTTTTTTTTTTTTTTTTTTTTTTTTTTGCAATTGCTGTCTTTTCTTTCTCTCCCCCTGCTGCAGTCAGGCAGCAGCCCTGAAATTCCTGTTCCCTTTCCAAGTGCTTGCTGGAGGTACTGAGCTGGCACATCAGGGCTGTGATTTCCTCTCCTCTAGCAAGACAGGTCTTGAAGAATGTGTGCTGCTAAAAGGATCCCATCCCTCATCCTGATCATGCTCTGAAGTTCCAGAAAATTAAGCTGAGCTATGAAAGGAACTTGAAAAATGCTGCTTCTCTGTGTTTAAATGGAAGAATCAGGCTTGCTGTGCAGCATCTGCAGTCTGTCAGTGCCCAGTAACAGCTGAGGAAGCAGGATTTCTGCAGCAGGGAAGTATCAAAATGGTACAAAGGGGGCTCAATCTGCTTTGTGTCATGGAAAAAAACCCACTCCAACCTCTGAATACTTGAAATATTTTTCCTCCAGTTCCTGTTCTTCAAAGTAATCCCTTTGTACACCAGGCCAGTCTGTCTTTTGACTTTGGAAAGGCAAAAAGTTGGCTGTTCTGAGGTTAATCCTTGTGGCCTTTGCAGTTTCCCCCATCGTGGCCAGTCTGAACTGCCTGGGAGCATTTTGGACGAGGGGAGGCTGTTTGGTGACAATGTTATGGCTTTTGTGTGTCTAGATAAACATCTGTACCTCAGTGCACAGTGGGGTGGAATTTCTCTGTGTGATATCCCTTTTTGAAGCTTAGACTGATGCATGGGGGGCTTCAGAACTTGTGATTGCTCCTGTAGGAGCAGTCTGGAAGCATCTGCTCTCTGGAAGAAGAAGTGTCCTGTGCTGGGTGTCTGTGCTCTTGGCACACCTGGAGCATCCATTGCCACGTGCAGATAAACCAGAGGGAAAGCTGAATTCCAGAGTCAGGTTTCTGGATTCCCAGCACCGTTCAAAACCTAGATTTGCTTCCAGGGCAATATTCAGGAGGTAAAATAAAAGAGAAGCAGCAAAACTTTATGCTTAAAGATAAAACTGCACCTTTGACTTGGTGTTTTACTTGTGCTGCTCCTTTGGAAAGGCTAGAGGAGTAAGGTAAGGAAGGTGTGCTCCTACTTGGAAAAGATTATGATAATTCATGTTTGGATATCTAATTTGAGTCTATCCAGGTCAGCCCTAAAGTTAGGTTGTTTGAACAAACAGAAAACAACCCCTAAAAATAAATCAGTGAGTTTATTTGCTGTCGTAGAGCAAAGCTCCTGAGACATGGCTGCAGCTCCTGTGGGAGCCTCGGGCTCTGTCTTTGCAGATGGTTGGGGAGAGGCTGCAGCCTCACTGCTCCTGAGAGGCTCTGCTGGGATTTCTGCAGGGAGGGACCGTCCTGGGCACGTTCATCATGATTAAATCCTGTTTGTGCAGAGTTCAGAGCTCTGCCTCTGTGAGCTGGGGGAAAGGCACAGCCTGTGGCTGCTCCCAGATTCCCAGACCTGAATGCCAATTGCTCAGAGAGCTGTGGAACAGTTGGGTCATCACGTGCCCACAAAATCACATGGATTGGCACCCATGAATGCTTAATGATCTGATTTTTCCTTT
Source organism: Passer domesticus (assembly GCF_036417665.1). Classification (NCBI taxonomy): domain Eukaryota; kingdom Metazoa; phylum Chordata; class Aves; order Passeriformes; family Passeridae; genus Passer; species Passer domesticus. The sequence goes on from NC_087491.1 coordinate 3,554,256, forward strand.
TCCCATCTGCAGCACCTCTGTAATTGCTCATTTGCTTCCATCTGCCAGGAGGTTGAAGGTTATAACAGCTTCTATAAACCCTCCAAGCAGCAGGAGCTTGGGAGTCATTGACTTCAAAGGTATTGCTTAAAAAAACCCTAAAATTAATTGCAGGTTGTTTAGTTGGACTCTTCTGTCCTGATCTCCAGTCTTTCCCACCAAAGTCATTTGTTCACAGCAGTGCCTTGATAAACAGATGAAATTAAACAAGGAGGTGGTGGAGGTGTGGGTCAGCTCATGTTGTTGGTTTTGCACCTTTTTTTATCTGATGTAAAAGGATGTGCTGTCTCACTTCCCATGGAGCAGCTGTAAAGCTCTCCAGGCAAGTCCCTGTGCTTTCAGGAGTACAGTCCTTGCACTGCTGTGATTTTGGTGAATCTCTGTCCAGCCCTACCTGGGCAGTGAGCTTTCCTGTTAAGAAAAAGTAAATTCTCAGTTCTGTTCTCTGAATGCTTTGGTCATATTTCTGCAGCTCCCAGATGTTGTGCTCAGAATGGGTTCTTGCAGGGCTTTAATAAATAAGTCTCAGAGGGGTGGGGAAGGAGAATATATTTGTTATCCAAAGAAATTATCTTCCTTTGCAGATGATAACTGAATTGTTCCTTGGCTCAGAGTAAGGGACAGGATTTTGTGACATCCCCAAGTGGGTGCAGTTTGTCATTCAGCCACTTCCCTGCTCCTGTGCCCTCTCTGAGCATGCTGCTGCCAGCTGGGATCAGAAAACAAAAACCTTGGTGCATTTTATAATTTACTTTGACTATTCTGTGCTTTTCCTCCCCTCCAATGCCTTCCTCCTGCATCCCTTCACACCTCAGGGCTGGGTAGCCCTGACAGCTCTCCTGGAAGGGCTGAACACATTTTGTTCATTTATTTCTGTGTCAGGCACAAATCTCTTTGTTTAAAGCTTGTTCTAAAGTTAGTGTATAAAGCAGAAACAAGATCAGGGCTATAAAAGGACATTGTGTTTGGATTTTCTTGCAGGAAGGGGATTTCACTGGGCTTGTGATGAATAGGAGATGCTTTTTCTGCCTGATGTGCCTGCCTGGTACAGGGTGTGATCTCTGCAGCATGGCAAGGCCAAAGGGAAATGGCTCCCGAGCTCTGGCTTAAGGAGTTGGTGGAAATCTAAGGGCAAAGCTAAGTGGGAGGATGGAATGAGATTGTTGTTAATGGAAGGGAAGACAAGAAAAATTCAAGTCTCCGGATCAATATGTGTGGGCTGTGGAAGGGAAAAAGCTTCCTCCAGGGCAGCTGCTGGGAGAGATCCTGCTGATTGTTGGATGTTAGGATGAGAACCCAGTAATGTGAGGTTATTCCCTCTATTTAGCTTAGAAATGGTGCTTTGTTGATTAATAATTCATTAATGTTGTCAAGATTGGAAAGTTCCTTGTAAGGGCACACATAGAACCACGGCTGCAGAAATGCAGGGGTCTGGGTGCTGTGCTCCTTTGGAGCTGGCAGAAAATCACTGCAATAATTCTGGCTGATTTATGATGCTGGGAAGTTTTATGGTCAGGAAGGCTGGCAAATAATGTTATTGGAAAGATACAACTGGAATTAGATTTCAAAGCAATGTTTGGGTATATTGCTGCTACTGCAAGAGCTCCAAGGTGCCAGTTGGAGATAGTCCAGTTGCAACTTGTAGCAGACTTGCTCCATTTCTGAGCCAGTGACTGAACCAACCACTCAATGCCAGGATCAGTCACAGAACACACCAAAAAGTGCTGCTGCTTGTGTAAAGAGGCTTTTCCTTATGTCACCTTTCCTGATGCCACTCCATGTAGCTTTTCACATGAATAACATCCAATTTCCACTCTCCCCAGTACAAGGAGCACCTCCACAATGACTCCAAGAAGGAACCACCACCACCCCTCAGTTAATGGTTCTGTAGTGCTCTGAGAGCTGCAGGCTCAGTCACCAGCCTGTTTTGGGATCCCTGAAGTGCCAGGGTTCCCTGTGTGATGGACATGGTGGATTTCAGGGTGTGCTGTCCAGTCCTGTGGGCTTGGAAGCTCAGGCACCTTCAGTTTGTTTTGTGCTCACAGCAGGGTTGGGGCAGTGGTTGCCCAAGGCACCACTTGCACATCTCCAAAGTGGACATGGTAAATACAAATTCATAGAATTGCAGAGTGGTTAAAGTTGGAAAAGGCCTTTAAGATCATAGAGTCCAACCATTCCCCCCAGCAATGCCCAGGCCAGCATGAACCCATGTCCCCAAGTGCCACATCCATGTGGCTTTCCAAACCCTCTGGGGCTGGGGACTCCACCACAGCCCTGAGCAGCCTGTGAAGGGCTGGACAGCCCTTCCAGGGAAAAGCTGGTTTTATGGCTTTGCTGCTTCAGGGGTTTTAAGGTTCTGAGGGTATCTTAATTCAGGTTTGTTGGGCTCTAATGGAGCTTAATAAAGTCGCCTTGACAATTTCTCTATTTTTCTGCCTCCTTTGCCAGGTAACTCCATCAGGAAGGAGGGCCAGGAAGCTGTGTCCCACTCTGGGGCAGCTTTGGTGGGAGACACAGCAGAGTTCTGCAGCGGCTATGGCCTTAATCCTTCTTTAGCCAAAGGAAACAGCATCTCTTCAGAGCATTCAGGGAGATCTCCTTCATCCTCTGAGTCACTTAGGAGGAGGGATGGGGCTGCTGAGTCTGGATTCCTCTTTGAGTCCAGCTTCATTTTGCAGCTGACATGGACTTTGGAGGTGGTTGAGCTGCAGCCTTGCCTGGCTGTCCCCTTAGCCATGCTCTGAAAACTGGGTGTCCCCTCTGGCTGCTCCCGGGCTCGGGGTGTTCTTTCAGACACAGGCAGTGTCCTGCTGGTGTGTTAAACGTGGCTCAGGGGGGAAATACTGAGGCACAAAACAGTGGGTTTGTATTGACTGTGTTTCCTTCAGCCCCTGAGCAGGAGGACAGCCTGCCTTGCTGCTGGCACTCTGATCAGGGGGGTCCTGCTGCACTGGCTGCCTTCTCCTGAGCCGGATTCATCCCAGCTCTGGCAGCACGTGCAGGGCTGGCACATGCTCGGCTCACAGGGGAATTTTCCTTTTATCAGTTCTGCTCTGGCCTTCGTGCATTACAGTCACATGCCAGCAGCACTTCCCCAGGGGATGAAAGCAAGGGCTCATTTCAGCAGCAGGAATTTTCCTGTAAGACCTTCTGGCAGAAAGGCTGAGCTCTCTGTGTGTGCTGGGCTGAGGTATTTAGGGAAGCAGGTCTTCAGCCCTATAACTCCTCTCCCTGGTTTGTAGTCATTTCTTTCCCAGAATCTCAGAATATCCTGAGCAGGAAGGGACCCACCAGGATCACCCAGCCCAGCCCTGTCCCTGCCCAGACCCCCCAGCAACCCCACCCTGGGCATCCCTGGCAGCGCTGGCCAAAGGCTCCTGGAGCTCTGGCAGCCTCGGGGCCGTGCCTATTCCCTGGGGAGCCTGGGCAGTGCCAGCACCCTCTGGGGGAAGAGCCTTGCCCTGAGCTCCAGCCTGAGCTGCCCTGGCCCAGCCCCAGCTGTGCCCTGGCTCCTGGCCCTGGTGATGCAGAGAAGGGATCAGAGCTGGCCCTCTTGCTCCCCTCACAAGGAACCTGGAACTGCACTGAGGGCTCCCCTCAGCCTCCTCTTGTCCAGCTGACCAGACCAAGTTACCTCCTGGTGACCATGAGTAGAAAACAAGGAATGGTGTTGGAGTTTAGCCAGCACAGCTTCTGGAGGCTCATTCAGCACGGGAATCATGATTTGGTGAGTGCAGAAAGCAGCACCTGGGGCAGCTGATGCCCAGAGCAGCCCCTGCTTTGTGTTGCTCAGGTCAGGCTGAGGCAGTGGCAGGGCTGAGAGCAGAGCCTGGCTCTGGCTTCCAGCTCCTCCTTGAGCTGGGTCATGCTAGTTCAGCTCTCTGCAAAGGGCATTAATGAATCAGGCCTGTCCTAGGCACTAAATACAATGGAAAAGAGTTTCTGTTCAGATACTGATTGCACCTCCTGGGCAAATCTTTGGGTTCTGATAGAAATTATTTGAAAGTCATCTTGTAGATCATTGTTCCTAGGGCAGTGCTAGTCCTGCCAGGGGAGGTGCTCCATCCAGCTGCTCCTTCAGGCAGCTCTAGGGTGAGAGGAGCTGCATGTGCAGCTCCAAGTGTGCATTCCCTCTCTGGGGTGCTCCTTGCTCCCGTGTGACAACACTCTGGCCCTTTCCTCTGCAGTGAGTGACATTCAGCTCTGTGTGACCAGGAGGTTTTCCCTGTCCCATGTTGTCACTGCTGAGCAGGTACAGCACTGGCATGAGTTATCCATCTCCCTTTGTTCTCCTCTTGCCCAGCACTTGTATTTCCACGTTTCCCTAAATCAGGACACGTCCCCTGTGAAATTGGGCCTGGTATTACAAGAAGTGCACAATCCCTGGGTTTTTTTCTGCACTAGTCCTCTGGCTGTTAACATGGATCTTGCTCCTGGCTTCAATTTCTTTTCCTTTTCAGTTTGCAGCTGCCCAGTACAGCTCTGTGGGAGCCCAGGGATGCTGTCAGAGGGGATGAGTGCCTGGCAGGGCGCTGGCACACACTTCCCCTGGCAGCCTGCCTGTGTTTGTGGAGCTGGGAAGTGCCCAGGACAGAACCAACTGCAAGGAGTTGTTGAGAAGTCCCATGTAGTAATGTTGCTGGGGCACTGATGGCCTAAAGCTGTAGGGAGAAAGGGGAAAAAAATCCCGATTTCTATCTTTCAGGAGGTCAGGTGGTACCTGGAGAAAATGGGGGGCTCAGGCACATTTGTCTTTTTTCAGGATTTAGTTTGCAAATTCCAGGAATGTTCCTGATCAGGGTGTTGGAGTTGGAAGAATCAGCTTTGTGGTTGTGTATAAATGAAACATAATTTAGTCAGGCAGCTTATGGGAGGTTTTTTTACAAGCAAGAAAAGGAGTTTGATTCCCATCTTGCTTAGTGATCAGCGAATGTGTTGGAGATCTGTGGCTGTCGCATTAGTGGGGTATTGGCAGGTGCTCTGTGGATGCACCAGGAGGGGATGACTTGCCAATAAAAGTAATAATGATCTTTTGTTATTCATGCAAAGGCATCATGCAGCAAAACAGGAACAATCCAGAGTGCTCACATCAAATCCTTTGTATTTATGGGTGTGTGAATCAGGAGAAACAGTTCAAGGGAGGGAATCCAGTCTAGAGCTACTCGTGGCCTGTTTAAGATTGTCCTCCAAGCAGGAAATGCTTTAAGGTACTTCACTTCAAGGTCCTTTAGGTGCCCTAAGAAAGGCACCTGATGTGGGCTGTGTGCAGAGGGCAGGAGGTGCAGGGAAGGGTCTGCTCCTTGTGGGGAAGTGCCGGGCACGAGCAGCAGAGTGCCAAAATAGCTGCACTCTAAAAGCCTAAAAACAATGGGCAGGATAAAAGTGTAATTCCTTTAACTCAGGGCATCTTGTGGGAAGAAGCAGTAGGACAAGAGGAGAAGGGGAATTTGGGGAGGAAAGTGAAATGACCCATTTTCTGCTCTTGGACTGCAGCAGCACAGATCTGTCATTGAAGTCATTTACACCCAGGATAACCACGAACCTGTCCCAAAGCATTTCAGCAGCTGGAGGGGATTTATTTGGATGGAAAGAATGTGTTCAGCGTAGTTTGGCCAAGCGACACCTACGGTGGACTTGGCAGCTGTTAGCAAGTATTTATAGGATGTAAACAGCAAGGGGAAGGAGGATGGAAATAGAGCAAACTGTGGGGGACAGAAAATGGGATGAAAATGGGAAAAGGAAGTTTTTTTTTTACTGCTTTATGGCCTAGACTGCAAAGCATCCATCCAGGTGGGATGAACCAATCAAAAATGCTTCTTATTCACTGGACAAAGCATTGGAAAGCAGAGGCTGTAGCTTTGGACTGCTTGGAAGGGCAGTTCACCTCCAGTGCAGTGTTCTGTGGTTCTGAGGGATAGGCAGGGATCCCTCTCCCACTAGGGCCTAAAAGATCAATGTGATCAGATGTTCATAGGATCAGATCAAAGGTTCCACCTCTGCTCTCTCATTTCTGGTGGTGGGGAGCAGCAGTTAGCAACTTCTGAGCCTCCTGAACACCAGCTTACACCTCCCATTTGTCATGTTTAGTAGCCACTGACAGCCTGGTACCTTTGATTCATCCTTTCCACATTTAAATCCATTTGTGATTTGACCTCTCCAGCATGTGGTAACAGTGGCTTCCCCAGTTTGTGCTCTATGTACACCTGTCTGCAAATTCTTTCCTTTCCATTAAAATCTCTGCATGGTGATATCATTGCTGACCCTGCATGTTTCCCATCAGTCAGGATCTTCCCCAGCCAGTGATTACAGTTTGCTTTCTCCTCCTGTGAAGTCCATCCCATATTCTGGTCACCTTTTGTGCTTTTCTCTGTCATTTTTTAGTTCTGCTCTTTTTTGGGTGAGAAATCTGAGCTTGCTCATGGTTTTCCAAACGCTGGCCCATCCTGGCTGTGTGTTCTCAAGTCTTCTGTTGTATTCTGGTTTCTTTGATTTGCCACTTGACCTTGAACAGTAGGTTAATATTTTTCAGGAAATATCCCCAGGGGTTCCCAAATCCATGTGAGCAGAGCTGGATAAGAGCTGCTTGCTGCAGGAACATTGCTGCTTCTGGTTTCCTCTTGTCCCATCAGCACTGAGGTTCATCTGTTGTTTATCACCTGTCTCCATTGTTGCTCAGAATTCCTTCTACACTTGAAATCAAGGAATAAGTTTACCTTCCTGAAGGAATTTGTGTCATCCTCAAATGACACAAAAGTTGCCTCCTCATCCGTCCCTCTCCTGGGTTTGTGTGCAGACTCAACCTCTGCCTTCTCATCTCTGTTTGTCTCTGCTTGCTTTTGTTTCCACCTTCAAATTCATTATTAATCCATGTGGTGCCCCCTCCCAGTACCCCAGGCTGGCTCAGTTTCTGTGGAGAATCACCAGGAAAGAAATTGATGGGAAGAGCTCTGAACTCCAGCCTTTCCTGGGTGCTTTGGGGGGTCCTGTAGGCTCTGCTCCCTCAAATCCACGCTGACGTTCCCCTCGCCCGTCCACCAGCTCAGCTCCTGGCTGCTGTCATCTCCCTGCCTTTCCCACTGCTCCAGGCTGCGTGGTCGTGTTCCCTCGCATCCTCTGGAGTCTCTGGGAGGATTCCTGCATTCATAATGTTTGTTCCTGGCACTGGGGCTTGTTTAGCAAGAGATTGGCAGCTCAGCTGGCGCGGGCTCGGCTTCCTTAGAAGGCACCATTCATCAGCAGCCTTTGCACTCCTTCAATGACTGCTTGGCTGACAGTGGCTCTCTCCCTTCCCTCCCCGGCACAGGGGCTGCTCCCAGGTGGGCGTTATCCGGGCGCTGATCGAGGCTGGGATTCCCGTGGACATGATCGGGGGCACGTCCATCGGCGCCTTCATGAGCGCCCTGTACGCCGAGGAGCGCAGCTACAACCAGATGAGGATCAAAGCCCGCCAGTGGGCCATGGTAAGCACTGGGAGTGAGAATTCCCTCCTCTGGGAATGTGAATTCCCTCCACTGGGAATGTTCTGTCTCATGGGAATGCTGAATTCCCTCCACTGGGAATACTGAATTCCCTCCCATGGGAATGGTGAATTCCTTCCACTGGGAATGTTCCCTCCCATGGGAATGCTGAATTTCCTGCACTGGGAATGCTGAGTTCCCTTCTATGGGAATGCTGAATTCCTCCACTGAGAGTGCTGAATTCCCTCCCTTGGGAATGTTGAATTCCTTCCACTGGGAATGTTCCCTCCACTGGGAATGTTCCCTCCCATGGGAATGCTGAATCCCTCCATTGGGAATGTTGAATTCCCTCCCATGGGAATGCTGAATTCCTCCACTGAGAGTGCTGAATTTCCTCTCACAGGAATGCTGAATTTCCTGCACTGGGAATGCTGAGTTCCCTCCCATGGGAATGCTGAGTTTCCTGCACTGGGAATGCTGAATTTCCTCTCACAGGAATGCTGAATTTCCTGCACTGGGAATGCTGAATTCCCTCCCATGGGAATGCTGAATTCCCTCCATTGGGAACACTGAACTGCCTCCCATGGGAATGCTGAATTCCCTCCCATGAGAGTGCTGAATTCCCAACACTGGGAATGTTCCCTCCCATGGGAATGCTGAATTCCCCCCACTGGGAATGCTGTGCTTCCCTCCTCCAGTGCAGCAAGGCCCAGGAACAGCAGGGCATGAGCAGCACCCCAGGAAGGTGCAGCCTTGTGAAATTCAGTGTCTGTGCCACAGAACAAGCCCTTCCTGGCAGTGATGGATCACCTGGAAAAGCTGCTCCATGTCCAAGGAGCAGGAAGCAGCTGCCTGGCTCAGCTCTGCACCAATCCTGGTCACGCTGTCAAGGCACAGTGATGTTGTTTCAGTGTGCTCACCTACAGTTATCTTTGTTTTATCTTCTCTTTTATGTGCTGGGACCTGTTTCCTTTCCAGCTCTCAACAAATGTGTTTCTCTATTGTGTAATTCTCTCTCTTTTTCACATGCTGTCATGTGTCAGTGGAACTGAGTGACAGAGGTAATCCTTCTCTAAATAACTCCCAAATGTGTCACTCCTGGTCCTGCCTGTGCACTCCACAGCACTTGGGCTCTGGGTCAGGAGAAGTTCCTAACCTTCAATATTTAGTACAAACAAAAGCTTATTTTCAAAGTTAACCCGAGTTTTGGGAAGGTTGTTTTAAATAGTGACTTCATTGGGTGAGTTTATTTATCATAGAATCAAAGATTGGTTTGGGTTGGAAGGGGCCTCAGAGATCATCTCATTCCACCCCTGCCACTATCCCAGGGTGCTCCAAGCCCCATCCAGCCTGGCCTTGGTTTTATTTATTGATCAGATGCTGGATGAAAACCATCCCAGGTGACACCAGTTCAGACTGACTGAAGGTGAGGTTCTTTCTGAAATTTGCTGGTTGCAAGTTTGTATTTTTCACATCAACCCCACATGTCCTGTAGATTTTCTTACTGAAATTGAAATGACACAGGGAATTTTATAAATAAGATTAAGAGTCTTAGGTCTTGGGTTTCAGGGGGAAATAGGGCCCTGTCAGTGGCCTGTGGGCACTGTTTATGTCTCCCAAGGATCCTCTAATCTGCCATGGCTTTGCAACAAAAGCTGTCTCTGGGGAGATGGATTGTGTGAGAGACTGAAATGCAGATAGAGGCCCTGGGATGTTTGTGCTGTCCTGGTGGGCAGAGTGCTGTGGGACTGATTCACTTCCCCATCACTGCTTGCCAGAAGAATATGGATTTTATGTTTTTTATTTAAGAAGTGCCTGTGCCTGGCTGGCTTGGGAAGCACCCAAAACATAAACTGTTTATGATCCAGAGCAGTTTGCTGGAATCACAACCCTGGGGGAGGCTCAAGATTAAAGACATAAAGCCAATTGCACTGAATTGTGTCAGACATCCCTTAACCTTGCTCTCTCTCTCTCCCACCTTGTGCTCCCAGGGCAGCATCTGAATGGGTGCTGATGCCTCCCTGCAGTGCTTTCCCAGCCCCTGCACTCTGGGGCTCTCTGCCCTTTCTCCCAGCTCTTGGTTAAGCTACAGCCATGGAATTTTCTTCTGTGCTTTTGTCCAGAGGATTCTCTTGCTGTTTGTCAGGTCTGCCCTGTGCAGGGAGTGAGGCAGAGCTGGAGATGTTTCCTGGGCTTCTCAGGACTGTGTTCTGGAGCTTGCCAGAGCTGGAATCACAGTCACTTTTATCAGGAGTACATCAGATGAAATGAAGGCATTTAATCTGTTGATTAACTTTTGAGCATAAATTGCAAAAGCTCTGAGAACATTTCACAAGGTAAAAGGCAATTTTTGGCCTGGGGCTGTTTCAGGTGTTGAAACCTGCAAATAAGTAGTGAGAGAAGTGATTGACCTCTGCTAGAGCAAACATTTCATCTTATTAATGAAGAATAGACTTTCATGAGGACTTCCATGAGTGTTCTTGCAGGTCCATGTCCGACCCAGAAATTGTCTAAGGGTTTGAGGAGGGCAAAAGCAAAGCCTGCCCTTCCCAAGGGTACCAGCAGCATCCAGCAGAATGGCTGCAAACTGAAGAGAGCCATGAAATCCCCTCTCCAAGATCACAGTGTGCAGAGTTTGGGAAAGGAGCCCCAGTGTGTGGGAAACAGCCAGGAGGTCTTTAGGAAATTCTTGGAAGATCCACTTGAAAGATCTGAGTGTGAGAGAGCTGAAATATCCCCCAGATAACTCCCAGATTGCCAAATAGGACCTTCCCTGCTGACCCCAGAGCAGCCCTGGGGGTGGCTGTGCAGGAGATGCCCAGGAGCAGCCAGGCAGAAAGGCTGGAGCATTCCCTGCTCCAGGACCTGCTGATCCTGCTCCTCTGCAGCTCTGAGCTGCTCAAGGATACTGCTGAGTGCAGCCTGGGGCCACGTGGGAAATGTCTTCATTGGCATGGATTAGTTAACTCTGAGCTTTTCTTATCTCTCTTTTTAATCCATCAGGCTGGATGCTGTTTGTCCTGCATTTATTTCTTTTTGGTATTTTTAGCAATTGGCATCTCTCTAGCTGTACACTTGGTGCTGGGAGAAGGGATATTTTTAATGGGATGTGTTTTCTGCACCTAATGAAGCAGTGAAGAAATAAAATTACTCTTGTCAAAATACAGGGGGAACTATGAAAATTCCCAGTCAGATTAGTTACTGTTTATTGTCTCTCTGTGTCTTCTGCACCTCTATTTTGCCAGCAAAGTGAGCAAGCAAAGCTTTAGTGTTTGCAGATTGTTGTTTTATTTAATTGGAGGATTAATATCTCAAAGTAGAAATATTTCACAAAGATGGAATATTCTTAGAAAGGAATACAGTTATTGGTGTGTGTGGGGCTAAAACACTGCTCCTAATGGGGGTGGGGGGTGGCTGGCTGGGACACTGCCACCATTTGCTGCCTGTCACTGTCTGATGGCACTGACAGCTCAAATAAATGTGGGGTTCTGACCAGGGAGTCAGGAGGTTCTGCCTCTGACCCTGCTCTGTTTGTACTTTGGGAGATCCTGTGCTTTAATGAGCTGATCTGGCCAGAAATCAGTCCTTGCTTTTTCCCTGTCATGCCAATTCTCATCCAGCCCATAGTTATATTTTTATTGGATTGATTTAACATTTTTTTTCTGTGGGAATTCCTTTCCTTGTTTTATTGAAGCTTTATAGGTGATTGCTGAGAAGACACTGTGTGATCTTTTGAGTAGTTTAAAAAAATACTGGATCTGTTGAAATTTTTGTTGTTGCATAAGCTTTCCTGTAACCTTGGGGGTTTTTAATAGTCAGGAACATTGAAAAATCCTGGGATTGTACTGGCTTTTCACACCAATTTGCCACAATGCTGCATCAAACAACAAAAGAGCCAGAGATGACAATTCCTCTTGTCCATCATCACATGCCTTTGCTCTTGCCCTGGTCTGTGAACTTGTCCCTTCCTTGCTGAAGTTTTCTGTACTCTAGGGTCACTTAAACATTATTTTAGGATTGAGGGTCTTTTAAAAAAGAAAGCTCATCTTGTAGCAGGGCTGTAGTAATAAAAGTTAATGAGAAGTTAATGAGGAATTGGGAAGAAATTCCTCCCTGTGAGGGTGGGCAGGCCCTGGCACAGGGTGCCCAGAGCAGCTGTGGCTGCCCCTGGATCCCTGGCAGTGCCCAAGGCCAGGCTGGACAGGGCTGGGAGCAGCCTGGGACAGTGGAAGGTGTCCCTGCCATGGCAGGGGTGGAATGAGATGAGTTTTAAGGTCCCTTCCAACCCAAAAAATTCCATTATTCCATGACCTGCCAGCCCTGAGAGCACTGACAGAGCTGGCTCAGGGCTGGGCTTCCCATCCTGGTGGTGTCAGGGGATGAAACTCTTGGAGCTGATGCCAGAGCTCCTGGTAGGAAGTGGAGCAGGAGCCAGAAGGCTCTGCCTCCCCAGAGGGTGATCTTTAAACTGAATTTATCTGGGGAACAGGAGGTGGTTGCAGCTATTCCTGGAAGGCTGAGGGAGGCTGTTGGCCATCAGCTTCAGCTAAAGGGCATCTTCCAGCTCTGAGAAATTAGAATATTAAGAAATAACCATTAATTGGAAGTATTTTGTCCATGGGCAAGATCACTGTCAGGATCAGGTGAAATGTGGAGGCTCAGCATCATAAATATCATTTGCAACAGGGGAAGCCCGAAGCTGCTGTTGAGTGGGAGAGGTTTTTCTTCAGTATTAAATAAAGGGCTCTTTGTAGATGCCTCTTCCCCTGATTTAATCATTCTGAAGAGACCTGATCCCTATTTTAGGTGCAGCACTAATTCCATCTCCTCTGAAGCTGTGGGTAGCAGTCTATAGTTAGGTTGGCACACTGTCCTCAGCACATCAAACCCAGAGTGAAGATGTGAATGAAGCTTCATCCTTGGGTTTGTGCTCAGCCTTTTGCATTCTCCCACACTTCCTGTTCCCATCCTTCTTAATGATCTTTTTTTTTATCCTTGCACTCGTGTTCTCTGGGCAGATCCCTGACAGAAATTTGAAAGCAGCTGGACATGACAATGTAGGCTGATCCTGCTGCTCTTAAATCACTGCCAGAGTAAAGGCAAGGCCAGATGTTGCTCACAGCTGCTTTAACAGCTGGCAGGTTTGAGGCTGTTCCATGTGTCTGCCTGGGAAGGGTGCCCTGATCTCTGAGAAGTTGTTTGTTAAATTACAGAGAACGTAGAGAGAGAAAATATTTCGTCTCATGGAAATATTTCATCCAGTGAAATCCTATTTGATTTGAAAGGAATTAATTTGGTCTTGTGGTCTTCTTTTACATTTTGAGTATGGTGTCATATATTAAACATTGAATTTTGTTAAGATTTATTAGGATTTGACAGCACTGGCCTAGTTATGGGCAAATACTGTGGCCATAATGCCATGAAGTTTAGGGATTTTCATCATTTTCTCTTGTAGGTCAGTACGTAGGTGTAATAATGCTGTTGAAATGGAGATAAAAGGAATCTGTGAAAGCTTAATTCCAGGATCTGTGTGCTAGAAGGGTTGGTGTGCAGGGACCTGCAGTGCTTTCAGAAACCTGATGTGGTTTGGTTTCCCTCGCTGGTGCTGAGTGTGCAGCAGTTAAATGCTGGGTCTATAACACATCCCAGTAACTGACTTTGGGAATGACAAATAATGGACCCTGCTCCACAGAAAGTGTTTAAAGCTCTTTGACGTGTGCTTGACTGAACCTTGTTGGAGTCCCAGAGAATCCCAGAGATGATTTTCTAAATGCTTCCATTGAGGCAGAGAAAAGCTTTAAGTCTGGGAGAAAAATGGTGTGTGACCCCCAAATGAGAAGAGATGGATGAAGCAATTCCTGCCATGGATTTATGGTTCTTTCCCACAACACTGAACCACACAGGTGCTGTGGGGAGGATAGTGGGGAGGAAGACAACTCAGAACATCTTTTTTTAATAGAAAAAAAATGTAAAGAATGGAGCTGCAGCACCCGTGGCCTCGGCTGAGGGCTGTGCTGGGCACACTGCCCTGGGGTGTTTGGGGGCACAGGGGAAGCAATGCTCCTTCTTGCAGAGCTTTATTGCAGGGCTTGCTTCTGCTTTAGGGTTTTCTGAATGTAAATTTACCACACAGGGAGCTCCTGGTTGTCAGTTTTGCAGTTGTATTTCTGTCCCCTCAACACTTTCTGCACTTGTGATGCTTCCATCATGTGGGCACTGAACTCTGGAATGGGATGTCTCTGGAATTGCAGCCTTAATGCACATATTCCTATGCATTCTGACCTTTGAAGTGCCTTTTTTTTTTCTTTTTTAGGTTATGAACTCGGTATTTAAGACTATTCTAGACTTGACATACCCAATAACCTCTATGTTTTCTGGAGCAGCTTTTAACAACAGCATCAACAACATCTTCAAAGATAAGCAGATAGAGGTAAGTTGTTTGTTCACCTTATGGACAGGAAATTATGTCCCCATGTTCTGTTGGAACAGAAATAACTTTTTCCATACTAATATGAAAATCTGGAGCTGTTGGGTGACTAAAAACGTGGTGAAACTGTGAATGTGGTGGTCCATGGCTGCAGGAAGGAGCCTGCTCTTTTTTGGTGGATTTAGAAAACACAAACTGTAAATTATTTGTAGCTATTTCAGTTTGACAAAGGGATCTCATTGTCTGAGAGAAGAAGTGAAAATTGTGACACTGAAGAAGAACAGCTGAGACTGCTTCATTATTATTTTTCTGCAAATCAGGTCTCGGAGACCTTCAGGGCACACCAGAGAAGGACTTGAATTGGTTTGCGATGGCTTTGGCCTTTTTGAATTTTAGTTTTGAAGCTGGAGTGAGCTTTTCTGAGCAGCCGGCCAAAAACTGCAATAATGGCAGAGTCCTGTGTGTCCTGGTTTGCATTTGGTGACCTTCTTGTAGTTGCTGGGTGTTGTGGGATCCACCTAAGCCAAGAGCCACCTTTGGAATGCACCTCTCCCCCTTCCCTCAGCAGCAGCAGATTGTAAAGCACATTATCAGTGTTTGTCTTCCTACATTACCCTGCTAAGAGAGTGTTTGGGTAGCCTTGGAATTTCACCTGATTTGCAATTTTAACCAAATTATTCCTGTGTTTGCATCCTTGTGATGAAAGATCATGTAGCAAATTAACACTGTATATACTTTAAATATATTTGGTAAAAATAATCCAAAACATTCCCTACCTAAATGCAAATATGAAAGTAAGTGATTAATCATCATGTGGCTTAAAATAGCAGTTTGCTGTGCAGGGGGATGGTGCTGGAGACAAGCAGGTTTTAGAGAATCCTGGAATCATCAAGGTTGGAAAAGGCCTCAGATCCCCGAGTCCAACAATTCCCCCAGCACTGACAAGGACACCACTGACCCCTGTCCCCAGGTGCCACATCCACATGGCTTTTGAGGGATGGTGACCCCACCAGTGCTCTGGACAGCTGTTCCAATGCCTGACCACCCTTTCCATGAAGAAATTTTTCCTGCTATCCAACCTAAACCTCTCCTTATGCAACTTGAGGCCTTTTCTATCTATCCCTGCTTTGGATTCCAGCAGTCAGTTCATTGTACTTCCTTTTTAAGATGCAGCAGATTCCTTCCTTAGGAATTTCAACAGCTGTAGTTGCATATTCTGGTCTTCCCTTGCAGCCACAGGAAGGTTTTGTGTGAGAGAAATCCAGTCCTGAGGCATCCAGCAGCATCATCTCTGTGCACGTGTGCTGACCATCACAGCCCCAGTCCATGGCCAGGGTTTCCCCTTGTGGGAAGAATTCCCTCAGATAAATAAGGAAAAATGTTGTGTAGCTCAGCCAGGAGAGAGGGAGTTACTCCTTCAGTGCAATTCCCGCTCATTGTGGGGTAACCAGTCCTGGAACTGGGAGCTGCCCCAGGGTAAAGGGAGACTGAGAAAGGAACAGGAGCTGAGCCAGGAACCTTGAAAAAATATTTTCTCAAAGCCTGTAAAGGATCCAAACTACAAACATCCATCTTTTCTCCCTAGCTGGGGTGTGTTTGGCTGGGTAGCAATGATTTCTACCTGGAAATTCCTATCATTAAAAATTATTTACAACCTTACAAGCAGAGGTTGTGTTCGGGTGCTTGGCCACAGCTGCTCCTTCCTGGGAGGCACTGCAGTGATCCCAGGAAAACCTGGGAACTTCCTACCTGAGGGGCTGACCCCTGTGGCTCTAGAAAAGTTTAAAATTTAGAAGTTCTGGGCCAGATCCTCCTCTTTGCTGCTGTGGCTGTGAGGTGACACCCCTGTGCTTCCCACAGAGTCCTCACCCCTCTCCCCCATGGGAGGCAGGAGCAGGAGTGCTGACGTTGAGCTGTTATTTCTGACACTGAAGGGAGGTTTCCATTTTCTCTGAAATTTGCTCTCTGCCAACCCTTGTTATGTGGGTGTCTCCTGATTCCCAGCAGTGCTGCTCATGTGGGGGCCCTGGTGACAAAAACCCCATCACTGCTTCCAGCCACAGGCACTCCCTAAGCTGGGATCATCCATGTGAGATGGGGCACACCCAAACCCAGCATGGGGCTCTTGGACACAAAAACCCAGGCCAGGGTGCTTGAAGGAAATTTCTCAAGAAATAGAGCTATTTTCCTCTTGAATTACCCATCCTTCTGTGAGAACATCAGCCTCTGGAATTTTTATTCTCTGTGCCAGAATTCTTATCGCCATGCCAAAATGCCCTTGTAAATCATCTCAGCTGGGGGCTCAGGTGTGAGGAATCGGACAAGACTTTTATTAAGTCCTGTTTCAGACTTGAATGATGCTCTGTTCCAAAATCAGTGGAACAATCCCTGAGCAGTGAGCTTTTATTGCTGTGTGGGAGGGCTTGGGTTAGTTTGCTTTGTGCAGGTGTTTGCAGGAACATGAAAGGAGGTGTCAGAGAGGCTTCTTTTCCCATTCCCCTATTTTTACTTAATATGTGGTTGGTGCACTGAGAAGTGCAATCCCCAGAATATCTTCAGCATAGAGAGGCACCCTAATTCTCTTGTAATCACACTTTATTCATCCACTTTGCTCTGGCATTTACACTGGGATTGTGATACTGGTGCAGTGCCTGTGAGCCCTCCCCAGTCCCACCAGCTTTGCAGAGCTGCTGAAGAGATTAAACTCTCCAGAAAACCCCTGCTTCTTGGCAGTGCAGAATTTCAGGCTGAACAGCACAGAAATCACACCAGGAGCTGCAGCCTGGCCAGTGAGGGAGGGCTTCCAGCTCCAGTGGTCCTGGAGTCCAAACCTGTCTTTGGTTTGGGTTTAAGGCCCATTAAAGCTGGGCTGGAGAAGGCCCAGACACCATGTCCAGTGAACAAAGCTGCCTGGGAGGGCAGGTTTTCCTCTTCAGCCTTGATTCAAGTGTTGTGATTGACAGAGCAGCATCAGCTGTCCCTGTGCACAAGCTCAGTTTACTCAGACAAGTCCTCCTGCTTCCCCTTGGCAGCTACCATTTCACCAGGCACCATGGAAACTTTCCAAAACTGTCCTGTCTCCAGCAGAGCCCTGCACACTTGGGAGGTCACCTTCCCCTTTGCTTTTTCCAGCAGGTGGGAGGTGAGACACAGCTGAAACCAGAGGGAGAACTTCCCCTGCCAGGAGCAGGGCTGGGTGGTTTGCTCTGGCCCCATTGAATAAACTCTCAAAGCTCTTGGCTCAGCCATTCTTTTTGTGTCTCACCCTCCTTCTGTTCCACACTCCCCACTGTTGTGTCACCCTGCAGGGTCTCAGGCCACCTCGAGAACCTTCTTGGAGATGTACCTTGCAGGGTCCTTTGTTCCTGTAGCTAGGCCTCCAGAATTTGGTGTTGTCCTCTTTGATTCCAGAAAGTGTTGGATCTGCATTTCCTGCTGAAGTGATGACCCTGGCTCCATCACCAGGAGGTACAAATTGGCCACTGCTCAGTCAGGAGGTCATGGATCATGTTCTTCATGTCCTCCAGCACTAAACAGCCTCGGGATCCCTTGGGATGGGAGTGACCATCAGACCCCCACCCCTCACCTGAAATTAAAACAAAAACACCCTGCAGAAGGTGGCTCTGGTTTGTGTGAGGAGCTTTCTGTGCTGCCTCTGCACACTCTGCTGAAACAAGGGGCTCTTGCTACTGCAGAAAGGACAGGAGGATTTTTGTCTGCCTTGGTTCTCAATTAATTGTTTGCATGAGAAACAAATGTATGAATTTAAACACAGACTGAGAGGTTTTTCTCTCTCCATGCAGGTGTGTCTGTAGCTCTGTCTGGTAAGATCCAGAGGTTGTTGCTGTGTCAGGCACAGGCTGTGGTCAATGCAGGGTCACAAGTTTAGTAAATTTGGGACTTGTCTGTTGCAGGATCTGTGGATTCCTTACTTCACCATCACCACGGACATCACTGCCTCAGCCATGAGGGTGCACAGGGATGGTGAGTGTGGGCATGGCCTCTCCAGCCCTTAAACCATCATGGGAGCCTTCAGGGTCACCCCTTCTTCCTGGGGTTTGTCTCACCTTTGAAATTTGTCTTTCCTTTTGTTTCTCCCTTCTGTGTTACTTGCTGAGTACCAAGCTGTGGCTGTACACAGGTGACAAGGGACAGGGCTGCTGGGAGGGAATTAAAGAGATGCTGCATTCACTGTTGGAGGAGAAAATGCTCCATTGGCACCTTTCTGTATACTTAAAGCATCCTTAAAGTGAAGTGCAGGTATTTTAGCCATAAATGAGACTTAAAACAACCAAAGCCTTTGACAATTCAAATTCCCCTAAATGAAGCTGTCTTTCCCCAGAACAGGCTCTGCCTGAAGCAGGGGCTGAGTTGGGCTCTCATTTGTGGTCAGTCCTTTCTGTGTCTCACTGAGTGAAGAGGGGAGGAGGATCTGGGGTGCCTGGGATGTGTCCCTGCCTTTGCCTTTTGTCAGTCTGGGGTAACAGGGCAGTGACTCAGCCTGCAGGGGAGCCCTCCAGGTGCCCCAGATATTCCTGGGGAGAGCTGCAACCTTTGCTGCCGCATCTGATGTTTGTCCCTGGGGCTGGCACAGGTCACACTGCCCATTCCTGCTGTGCCAGGGGGGTTATGGAGCTGCTGAAGGACTCTGGGCTTTGATCAGGGCAGCTAAAACAAGCAGAAAAAGGATTAACCCTTCTCAGAGGTTTTGTATTCCCATTCCACAGCAGGTTAAGCCAGTTGAGGTCAGGAGACTCGCTCCAGCCAGCTGCTTGTCCCCATGGAAGTTTAATGGAAGGATAGGAATCAGCTGGAGAATGGTTACACTTGTCTCCACTGAATGGAGATAAATTAAGTTCCCAGCTGCTGCCATTTCCCATCTTGGTTTGGTCTGTGAGGTGTAACACACGTCAGCAGTTTCCTTGGGTGGAAGTTCCACTAAAACTATTAATAATAATCCCCAAATGTGCCAGCATTAACCTGTGCTAACAGCAGGAGTGCTGGGGTTGTAATTAGAAACAAAGCTGTTATCTGTTTTAAAAAGAAAACACCAAAAGAAAATCAATTCCCAGAGAATTTGCTGGGAAGAGTTGCTGTTGGAAGCACCAGGCAGTTAATTACTGAGCAGTGATTTAACACTGCAAGGCTCACTTATCCTGGTATTTTAAAGATTCACTTCTCAGACAAGCCTCTTGGCCTGTGGAAATGCAGTGTCTTCCCAATTTGGTTGATGCAAATGTTAAGAGAAAAATCAGTGTATAAAAGCCTTAAAGCAGAATGTTTTACAGGAAACGCGGCCAATCAATTTCTACTTGACTAAACTTTGTTTCTAACAGCTTAAAGGATTATTACTGTTCCTTACAGCACCAACAGAAATGGCCCAAGAGAAGATAATGATCCCCAGCAGGCATTTGTAGTGGTTTCACAAGACAAAACGTTTGCTTGTTGCAGAGGAGGGAAAACAGAATTTTTGGGGGTTCTACAGCTTGTATCTTTCAGGTTCAGGTCCTGCTAAAAGTCAGGGGTTTGTGGATCTCTGTGGAACACGGTGACTGCAGCTGTACTTGCTCTGTCAATCCCTCTGTCCTCAGGAGAAACCTTTTCCTTCCCCTCAGCCCCAGCTCCACGAAGCCCTGGTGCTCCCTGCAGTAGGAATATGTGAGATCCCACAGGAAACAGTAAATGTGAGGAATGGGCTTAGACCCTGGCTTCTGGCTTTGCCTGATGTCTGCACAGTCTGTTTTATCCTGGCCAGCAGTGTGATATAGAAAATAAACTGTTTTAATAACTTCCTCACAGTGTTCTGAGGAAAGCCTCTATCTCTTGATTATCTTAATGAGTGCAGCAGCCTCCCCCCTGCGTGGCAGTAATTAATGCTGGCTGATTAATGCTGCTGCCCTCCCTGCAGGCTCCCTGTGGAGGTACGTCCGGGCCAGCATGTCCCTCTCAGGGTACATGCCACCCCTCTGTGACCCCAAGGATGGCCATCTCCTCATGGATGGGGGCTACATCAACAACCTGCCAGGTAGGAGCACAGCTCATGGGGGGAGAAATTCCCAGACCTGCCCATCAAACAGCCTGCAAGCCTTGGGGCTGTTGTTTTTTCCCCAAAACAAGGAGAAATTTCATGGATGCCTTAAACCTCATGCTGGTTAGCTGGAGTCCTTGCTCTCAGTTTCCTGGGTGTTCCTTTATCTTGGATTTATTAATACAGTTTTTTATGAAATATTTCCTGATAGCCAAATTCTGAACATACAACTCCCAGCCAAGTCTGAATTTAGTGCTTGCTGAAGGGAAGAGGAGAAATCAAGCCATAGACATACAATCTACCTTGGAGTTTCTCTTCAATCAGTTAATTAAGAAATAATTCTGAGAGAGCAAAAGCATTTGCTGCTCAGGCTGGTGTCACCTGGAGCATGTGGCAGTGGGGGAATTATGGGGCCATGGAAGGAGGGATGTGGGGTGTGGGATGGGATCTGAACCCCCCAGCAGGGTCCAGGGGTGTGAACTGGCTGTGTTTGGGATGTGTTTTGTGTCAGGTTTCACTGCAGTCACAAGAGTGAGTGGCTCAGGGGTGGCCAAGGCAGCAGAGCCCTGCAGGGTCACTGCAGTTTGTGACTCAGGTAAAGAGGGGGGAAGCTCAGGCAGAGACTCCCACCTGAGCAACCCGAGTCATTTGCATCTTCCTGTCACACCCTGACTTCAATTTTCCATCAGGGCTGTATTTACCTAAAACCCAGAAACTGAAATAGCACAAAACAGATCCCCCAAATCAGCATCTCCATTCTCTGTGCTTGTAAGCAAGAATGGTGAACTGCAAGCCAAAGCACCTCTTGCATCTCCACAGCTGGAGAGGGCAAAGAGCAGGCACAGGTGACACTGGGTGGGAAACAATAGACTGAACGAGCCCAGGAATATAAATCCAAGTTACAGAACAGATCTGATCTAAAGAAGTGTCTAAATTAAGCCTCTAAATTGGCTCTTCAAAGCTGTGGTTTTCCTACGCAAAACTATTCTGGAAACTGCAACTATCTTGGACTCTGGGGGTGTGAAAGAAATATAAATCCATTCTGTGAGGTTCATGTCCTTCTCTTCCCTCCCTTGGTGCTTCCCTAAATCCTCATCCGTATCCAAAGACTGCAGCTCGTCCTTTTACTGACCTTGAAGTGGGAAGTGTTGCCTCATTTCTCTTCCCACTTTGAGATGTGAATCCTTCTCTTGGATCCCAGAGCTGTTCTCAGGCTGCCATCCAGCCTCTCCTCGCTGGCAGGTCCCTGTCCTGCTCCTCCCATTGTCACCTTCTCCCTGCAGCACTGGCACTGCCCTCCCTAAGGCACTGCCACTTGGTCTCTCTGCAGGTCCCTCAGGTCTTTTTTTGGAATTAATGTGGGTTTGATGTGCTCTCTGCCATTATACCCAACCTGGTGTCACTGCCCTGGTGCTGTGTCCCCTGTCTCCTGCTGCCTGGTGAGCTCAGGGAGGGTCAGGTCATCCCACTGATCCGGGGCAAAATATCCCTGTCAGTGATGTCCCCTGGCAGTGCAGCAGTGGGGACTCAGCCTGGGGTCACTCAGGGCTTGGTTGATGCAGGATTTGGGATCCCTCCCTCCCCGCAGAACCTCCCTGAGTGGGAATGGTCTGGACTGAGCTGCTGCAGATTCATGTTTAGGCTGAAGGTCCCTCTAAGGCTGAGGCCAGCCATTCCCCAGCACTAACCCGTGTCCCCAGGTGCCACATCCACCGTTTGGATCCCTGCAGGGATGGGCACCGAGGGTCACTTCTGTCCTGCTGCTCGCTCACAGTGGGTGCGACCTCAGGTCACACACCTGAGCCGTGCAAACCTGTATCTGCCCCTGGGGACAGCAGCAGGGAGGGCAGAGGGGCTCTGACACCTCCTGTCCCCAGCTGACGTGGCCAGGTCCATGGGGGCCAAGGTGGTGATCGCCATCGACGTGGGCAGCCGCGACGAGACCGACCTGACCAACTACGGGGACTGCCTGTCCGGCTGGTGGCTGCTCTGGAAGAGGTGGAACCCCCTGGCTGAGAAAGTCAAGGTACTGGGGGCTAGGCTGGAATGGTTTTCCAGAGTGGTGGGAGGAGTGGGAAGATTCCCTGTGTTACTCAAGGAGCAAGCCTGTGCCAGACTTGTTGTTTTTGCTGGATTTCACAGAATCACTGGGCTGGCAGAGACCTTCAAGATCAAATCCAACCCAGCCCCAATCCCTCAACTCAACCCTGGCACCCAGTGCCACATCCAGGCTTTGTTAAACACACCCAGGGATGGGGACTGCACCACCTCCCCGGGCAGCCTTTCCAGAACTTTATCATTCTTTCCATGAAAATCTTTTTCCTGATACCCAGCCTATATCTCCCTTGGTGCAGCTGGAGGCTGTGTGCTCCGGTTGTGTCAGTGCTACCTGGAGACAGAGCCCAGCCCCAGCTGAGCACAGGCACCTTTCAGGAGCTGTGCAGAGTGATGAGGGCAGCCCTGAGTCTCCTTTTCTGCTGAAATTTGAAATCTTATTCAAAGAACTGGACAGTGCCTTGACACCACAGGGAAGGCAGTGATGTGGGGAGGGACTGGCAGAATTCTTAGAGCAAAGAAACCTTTTCTTGGAGCTGCATATGTTCTGATAAAGTCAGAATTTACTAATTTTACCCATAAAAATAGTAAATCTGTCCAGCTCGCTTTCTGTCCTGTATGTCTCTGAACTGCTGATTTGGGGAGATTTTAGCACTTGGCAGTAATTAAGTACTACCGATAAACATGGGTGTGCAGAGCATGATTTTATTATTAATATTTTCCTTTTTTTACATGTGCTCAGGCTAACTCTGTTCCTTATTCTGCATTTCCTAAATTACCTGGCTCTGCTGCTGTCCCCCAAGTGAATATTGATTTTAATTCTTTCCTCCCAAATGCATTGTTGGAATTGGTCTCAGTAGTACCCACTGAAATATTCCAACTGCCTGAATGGCAGTAGTCACCCATGGAAACATGGAATTCCTTCTGAACACCACAAAACACTTTTTTCATTGGTAGTGGTGAAACACTGGCCAAACAGAGGGCTGGTAGAGTTTCCATCTGTGGAGATGGTCAAAACTGAGCTGGACGTGGTCTTGGACAAGCTGATCCAGCTGACCCTGCCTGGGCAGGAGGGATGGACTGGATGATCTCAAGGAGTCCCTGTCCACCTCAACCATTCTGCAAAATCTCTGCCCTGGCACTGGACAGGTCAGAGAACCATGGAATTACAGACTGGCTTGGGTTGGAAGAGACATTAAAGCTCATTCAGTTCCCCCTCAAGGCTCCAAGCCATGTCCAGCCTGGCCCGGAACACTGGCAGGAATGGGGCATCACTGATTTCTGCCTTGGAGGATCACTGTGCCCCTCACCTCAGCAGAGATCTCTAAGTTCTGTATATATTTCACTATATCCTGGAATGAAGTCTGGGTTCAAGCTTGTTGGAAGGCAGTTCTGCTCCTGGTGCTGATCATGGACACTCGTCCCTGCATGCCTACACTGGGACCCAGCTGGAGGTGCTGCAGTGTCAGGGCATCACCAGGTGCCCAGCTGTCTTGGTTTGACAAGACAGGTGTCTGCTGAGGAAGGCAGGAGCCTCCCCTGAAATGGAAAATGTAAACCCCCTCCTACTGAATTATTATGATTTTGAAATTAAGGGGCTCTCAGGCAAAGACGTGGGAATAGGAATAACAGTTCTTCACTAGGAAAATTAAAAATACAAATGCAATAGTACAAAAAAAGAAAACAAAAACCACTGCCAGAGTCAGAACAGGCCCTGCCCCCCTGTGTGTCAGGGTGGTGGCACAGCCCCATCCCATGGGGGCTCAGCCCTCCTGCAGTGCCAGCTGTGCTTCTGCTGGAGCAGGGATCCTGCACAAGGGGGGAGTTTTCCTCTGCAGCTCCAGGGCTGCTGGAGATGGGCCTGCTCTCCCTCTGGGAATGCAGGGCAGGAGAAAGCTGCTCCTCTGGGAATGCAGTGGGCAAAGGCTGCTGTGCTGTTCCAGGCTCAGATTGGATCCAGGTAGGAATGCTTGGCTCCTGCCCTGGGTGGAGCATCTCCCCATGGGATGCTGGAATTGGATCAGCCCTGCAGGGACACTCAGGGGCCATGGACAGCAGAGATCTGCTGGAGGGAGGATTGGCTGTGGGAGAGAGAAAGAAAAAACTGCCCCGTGAACAGAGGAGAACTGCCCCAGCTCTGACAGATGGCAGTGGAATAGATACCCCCATTTCCAGCCTAAGACACCAGCTCACTTCTCCCTCATGGTGAGCACACCGAGCATGTTCTGAAACCCACTGGGAGGAGCTGAATTTGTGCATTTGTGCTGGGCAGGTGCTGAACATGGCCGAGATCCAGACTCGGCTGGCCTACGTGTGCTGCGTGCGGCAGCTGGAGATGGTGAAGAACAGCGACTACTGTGAGTACATCCGGCCCCCCATCGACCGCTACGGCACCCTGGACTTCGGCAAGTTCGACGAGATCTGTGTGAGTGCCCCTGGGCAGCCCAGGGCCCCAGCCCTGCTCCTCAGAGCCTTGCTCTTCACTGCCTTTTCCTCACTGCCCTGCTCCTCACAGCCCTGCTCCTCAGAGCCCTGCTCTTCACTGCCTTTTCCTCACTGCCCTGCTCCTCACTGCCCTGCTCCTCACTGCCCTGCTCCTCACGGCCCTGCTCCTCACAGCCCTCTCCTCAGAGCCCTGCTCCTCGCTGCCCTGCTCCTCACAGCCCTCTTCTCACTGCCCTGCTCCTCATAGCCCTGCTCCTCGCTGCCCTGCTCCTCACAGCCCTCTTCTCACGGCCCTGCTCCTCACGGCCCTGCTCCTCACAGCCCTCTTCTCACGGTCCTGCTCCTCACGATCCTGCTCCTCACGGTCCTGCTCCTCACTGCCCGCTCCTCGCTGCCCTGCTCCTCACAGCTCTGCTGCTGCTAATTAGTGCTGCAGCTGGTGCCGAGCGAGAGGAGTGCGTTGGCAGAGTGAATAATTGACACTCAATAATGCTGTGGAATGATATCCCAGCCAGGAGATTGGATTAGCAGCAGGAATTGAGTTAGTAATCTTGATTCTCTAATGACCTGTGAAGGGATGGGTTGCCTCGCTCTGTTTCATGGCAGTTCGGGCTCAGCTGCTTGGTGAGAGCTGCTCTGGGCAGTTTTGGGGTTTGGCACTGCTGTGGGCTGGGGTTTGTCCTCACTTTCTCCTCCTCCTGGAGTTTGTTGTAGCATGAAAGGTTTGCAGAAGTCTGTCAGGGAGGCCTTGAGTCCTGGAAATGGAGGGAAATGTGAAAGTACCTGGTTCTGTGAATGTTTGAACACTTCTGTGAGTAAAACATCATCCACAATTCCTCTGCACCCCTTAGAGGGTCAGGAAGTGGCACCAGTGTCAGGGTGTTGGAGAAGTGCTGCTAGGTCACACATCACTGGCACTGGGTTGTGTTTGTTTGTGTCAGAGCCCAGCATGGGCAGAGCTGGCTCCAGGTGTGCAGGGAATTGTCCTGGTGACATAATCCAGTGTTCACAGCAAAAATGTCCCTGCTCAGGCAGGACAGCAAAAGCCATTCTGGCTCAATGTCTCCTGTTAAGAAAATTATTTTGCTGCCTCCTTCCATTCTTTGCCATTTTAGCCCTGCAGGCATCTTCCATGCCCAGATATTCCTGCAGAGCTTTACTCCTCTCCAGGCTGGAAAACCACGACTCCTCCTTGAAGTCAATCTCCATTACACTTCAGTGAGAAGCCGTGATGCTCCTTAGCCTGCAGACTGATCTCTCTGGTCCTGGCTTAGCAAACACTGACCAACCCCAGGAGCCCAGCTTAGCCCTGCAGATTCTCATCTGAGACACTCCTTAGGACACACAGCAGCTCCTCCAAACCACCAGCTGATTCCCCAGTGTAAATATTTTCTCTGGGATATTTGGTGCCTCTTGGCACCTGGGCAAACACTGCTGTCTGCTTGTGGATCTAGGACTTTGCTGATAAATAATTCTTTGTTCTTTGCCAGCTGGAGAGCCCTGACTGATGTGAGCACCCTGACAGACAGGTGTGGTAGTTCATCATGGGAGCAGATCGTGAGCTGTCACATCCCTGCTCTGTTCTAATGTGCTGCTGTTAAAGAGATGTAAAAGCACCAGGCAAATTTTGTCAGTGCAATAAAACCTGAGAGAAAGGCAGTTCCTCACAAGTGTCACTGGCTGTGAGCAGGTTCTTGGCACCAGACACTGCAGGGATGGATGGAGGGGCAGCACCTCCTGCATCCTCATTCCCTGCAGCACAGTTCAGTAACCTCTGTGCACAAGGGACCTTTAAACTGTGCTGTCCAAAGGGAAGGACAGGCCAGGCATTCCTTTATCCTTAGGGGCTGGGAAGTACTGAGGGGGTTAATTTCAGCTGTATGCCTGGATTTTACAGGAAATAGAAATGGGCATCAGCATTTTCCAAGGAGCTGAAATCTCTTCGTGTCAAACCCCTCATGTTGAGCCCAGAGCAGGGGTGGCTGTGGGTCAGTTCCTGAAGCTCAGCTTCTCCTGGCTGTTTTGAGTCAGCCTGACCTGACAGTGGCAGAGCTGTCAGCTCCTTTTTCTCCTCTTAATAACCCCCACCCTGGGCTGGGATAGATGGAGAGAAGCTAATTCCAGCCCCAAGGAAGACTCTGAGCCCTCATCCAAAAATGAGAGGAGAGACAACACCAGAGGTTTAGTGCTGTTGCCAGAACCAGGGCTGGAGATGGGATCCAGGACTCCCAAAACCTGTTCCTCTGTCCTTCCCATTTGATTTTTCAACATAATTTCTGCTGTGTTCTGAGAAAAAGAGTAAAACTTGGAGGTATGGGTCTGTTTTTTCCAGTTGTTTCCATGCTAATGGCAGTTATTAATTACTTTTTTTTCTCCTGATTATTTTTTTTCCAGGAAGTGGGATACCAGCATGGGAAAACTGTGTTTAATGTGTGGTGCAGGAGTGGAGTCCTTGACAAGATGCTGAAGGACAGGCAAGAGACCTGCAAATCCAAAACTGATGTAAGTGCTCAGGGAAATGCTCTGTGCTCCTGGAGCTGCTCTGGGCTGGGGCAGGGGACAGTGACTGCCATGAGGCTGGTTCACAGCTCAGTGCTCTGGATTTCCTGGCAGAGAAGTTCCAGTTGGTTTTAAGAATCAGTTATCACCTTTTTGAGGAATTTGGATAATATATGATAATATAAGGGCTCACTGTCCTTCCTCTCCTTTGAATCCCTCTGATTTGAAACCCAAGTGCTACAAAGGCTTCATGTTTTACCCAGTAATTCTTTTTTATCATCTTTTAGAGAGGGAAATGAGCAGTAATTTTTTAGGGGATGGCCAGAATGAATCATAGCTGTCATGAGCCTCACAAAGGGAAGTCAAGTGAGGTGAGAGATGACACTGAGGATTTGCAGCTCTCCAGGGGTGGGTGGCAGAGCACTTCAGCTCAGAGACAGAGAGAGGATGGATGGCAGGATGGACACTGGGCCAGGGCTGAGGGGTGGATGATTCCACCCATCCAGGTGCCCTCAGTGGCTGTGAGTCACTGAGGGGTGGAAATGGCTCTGCTGGGAGGAGGTGAATGTCACCCTCAGCTCCAGGGGAACTTCCCAGCATCAGATGGATCTGCCCACGCTGCCTGGCAGGGCCAGAGTGGCTCTGGAAGCAGCACACAGGGACTGAGCCCAGGAGGAAACCACTGGAGATCCGTGAGCCTGAGGAGCCCCAGACTCCTCAGCCTGGGGTTCCTCCCTGGGAGCACAGCTGGATGAGGAGGTGCTTCAGTGTGACTGCACAGGATGGCTCCTCAGTCCACTCTGGCACCTCTTGATCAGACATGAGGGGCTGGGGTTTAGGTTTTGTGTTAAAAGTCATAAGGAGAGGTCAAGGCAGGGAGAATTGTGTGTCTCAGAGTTGCCTGTGTCCTACTTCAGCCTCGCTTTTAGCACCAGCCAGTAAAAAGCCTCAAAGATTTTCAGTGCTGTGACAGACACTTCTTTTAAAGAAGACTGCTTTTTAAACTGTCCTTTTGACAGGATTCAGTAATGGAGGGGAATATTTCACTTAAATCATGCTATCACAGCAGCATGATGGACATTTATCACACCCACCCTGGCTTCTGTGGCACTTCAGTGCCCTGGAGAGCAAATCTGTCACCTGCTCATGGCAGACACAGCCTGGCCCTGCACTCACTTGATAATGAGGCACCAAGTGCTGATTGCTGAGATGCCACAGCATGGAAATAACAGGGTTGGGAGGGTGACTCACCAGCCCTGCCAGGTTATGGAGCAGGAACCACGGGCTCTGTGCATCCCTGGTGCTTCCAAGGACTGTGGGATCATCTGCTCTTCCTCCTAAAATTCCAGAGCCCTCTGAAACTCAAGATTTTTGCATCTGACTTCTGTTGCAGGAGATTTATTTCTGTGAAGTTACAACTGTTGCAGCTCCCACTGGGGTATTTTTCTTGCTTTTCTTAGTCCATTAGAGTCACTTAAGTCCTTTAGTGTTATCTTCCAGGCAGAGCAGCTGATATTTTTAACTTGCCTTTCATTAGCAAAGGTTTTGATGCTTTATGTGTTTTAGTTCTTCATCTATTTCTGGAGTGTTCAACATCTGAGAGCTGAGTGCCTTTTCTTATTGTCTCATTTCCATGTCGTGAGCATTGCAATTTTATTTAAAAATACAGATATTTAATCATTTAGATGCTTCTCCTTTGCTTTGATCATTTAGTCCCTGTTTATCTTGTCTCCAAAATGTGAATACTGAAGGCACAAACAACAGGAACCTTACATAAACTTTACTTTGAGCAGCCCTTTCTCCTCCCCTGTGTGGAATGCTGCAGTACCATTAATTGGGTCTGCTTGGGGAAGTTCTGTCTACTGAGCTGTTATTCATAGTCAAAGCTAAATATAATCCAGTGGACTACACTTTCTCCTCTAATTTATTTCATAAAGATTGTGCCAAAGATAAAACTTTCCTCTTTGGAAAAAAATAAATACCAGAGAAGTCTGAGAGTAGGTTTCAGGTGGATCTGAGACACTTCTTTGCTTTGTGTTATCTGATGGGAGGATGATTTTGTCCTTAAAAGCAGTGAGAGGAAACACTTAAACACTCAGCTCCTGTTTGTAAAGCACCTAATGAGTGTGGGAAGACACCTGGCTTCCCACAAGTGGTTTTCCAGTCCTGGTGCTGAGGCTTTGGGTGCAGCTGCCTCCCCAGGTGCCCTCAAACAGGCTGACCTGGGGACAGCTGGGGGACAGATGCTTCTGGGGGTGCAGTCACACTTCATTCCCATCCATCCTCACCACAGGATCTGCTGATGGTTTTCCTGGGGCAGCATTTTGTTCAGCTGTTCATGCAGAGCCCTGCACCTTGATGCCATGCAAAGCCTGTCCCTGCTCCCAGGGACAGCCTGGCACTCTCTGCCCAAGGGCTCTGTGCAGCCACCTCGTCCTCCTGGGGTCTGGGGTGCAGGGACAACCTCTGTGGTGGCCAGAGGGTGCACGTGTCCCTCACTGAGCTGTGTGGCACAAGCTGGAGCTGCCAAGGAGCTTTTCTTGCCTGTCCTGGGAAGGAGCTTTCTGCAGATGCTGCTCTGGGAACGTTCAGGTTGGATGTTCAAAGTGAGCCTGGGCTGACTCATCCTTTCCAGCAGTTCCTTTACAGTCACAATGAGCTTCCCAGCTTCTTTATCTTTTAAGGTGTGTGTCCTGAGCTGCTGCTGTTCCATTTCTACAGGTACCTTTTCATTCCCTCCAGGCTTTCTCTGCCCCTGTTCCTTGTCCTGGATCTGCTCTGTGCTGTGACTATTCTAAATTACATCAAAATCAGCTACAGATGAAAGGTCAACTGAGAGCACTTTGCTGCAGCAGCAATGGGCTGCTGCTGTGACCCCCCAGGGGTTGTGTGATTCACAGGGTTGGTGTTCTTGCCAGAGGAGCAGAGGATTGTTCATAAAACCCCGTGTTAGGGAGCTGCCCTGGCTGGGAGCACATGGGCAGGTTTGGGTGTTTGGGAACACAACTGTCACAGCGATTCCTGGCAGCCCAGTTCCCTCTGCCAGCTCTCCCCCATCCCCTTCCTGTGGGTTGGGGTTGTTGCTGTGTCCATTAAACTCACTGGGTTTAAAGAAGGATGAGAGGTGCTCATGTGTCCTCCTGGTTACCTTGTGCCCAGCCCCAGAGAGGGAGGGGGGCTGCAGGAAGCCTGAGAGGGCTCTTAAATGCCAGAGTTGGGTTTTCTTGGAGGAGAGACTGGAGCAAGAACTTCTCAAAATAGAGAACACTCAGCCCACTGCTTGGGTGAGACAGAGTGAAAATAGCAAGGGTTTACTGGAGAGAGGAATTGCAGTGGGAGATGTCTCTGCAGGCTCTGGCTCGCTGCAGCACCTCCAGCTCTGGGGCTTTTGGGGGTCCACAGGGGGTCCTGGTCACCCCAGTGCCCACCTGTCCCTGCAGCCTCTGTGGCATCACTCCAGCTGAGGCATGGGCCACCTGTGTGTCCCACCTGGTCACCTTCTCCCAAATCAGAAGCTCCCTAGGGCTGCACCTTGCCCCGCCAGTCCCTCTCACAAAGGGACACTGATGGAGAAAAACACATGCAGTGAGCTCTGTCCATGCCAGGGCCCAGCTCCTCCTGTGCTTGTCTCTGGGGTCTTTTAATTAAGGCTTCTTGTTGTGTGGGTGGAGTAAGAGCCATTAAAAGCATGTCCCACTGTTGGGAATCCCATCTCTGCCACCAGACCTGCCTCAGGAGAGCTGTTTGCAGGATTTCTCACTGATGAGTAATGACTTTTGAGGGGGCAGCTGTGGAGAATTTTTGCGTCTGGAGCTTTGTCTGTTCGATATCATTTTTGTACAGTCTCAACTTGTTTGGATTTTCTGTGTACATTTGCTGACAAACCTTCACTTCTCTGTGTTGCAGAACGTGACCTGTCCCACCACGTCCTTCACAGACCTGGCCGAGATCGTGTCCCGCATCGAGCCCGTCAAGGCTCCGCTGGCCGACGGTGAGGGGGGCAAGGGACAGCTCCTGCCTGCCTGCCAGCCCTCCCCTGCCCTCCCTGTGCTCAGTGAGGGGCACTGCCAGCCACTGCCTGCTCCCCTCAGAGCCCTGACCCTCTGTGTCCCCCTCCTGCCACCTCCTCTGGGACAGCGGGGTCAGTTGGGCTGTCCTCAGCACCTGCTGCCAGCCTCTTACTGGGCAGCTCCCAGGGGGGAATAATCCCTGCTGGAGTCTCAGCTGAAGGAAATAACACAAGTGGCAGCTTAGCTTCCATCCCCTCGGGCTGTCCCGTGCCCTTCTGCTGGCTCCATCCTCAGCCCTGTTGGGCTGGGGGAGGCTGAGTTAAAGCCCTGCCCCAAGGATGTTTTCCCATGTTGGGCTGGGGAGGCTGAGTTAAAGCCCTGCCCCAAGGATGTTTTCCCATGTTGGGTTAGGGGAGGCTGAGTTAAAGCCCTGCCCCAAGGATGTTTTCCCATGTTGGGTTAGGGGGAGGCTCAGTCAAAGCCCTGCCCCAAGGATGTTTTCCCATGTTGGGTTAGGGGGAGGCTCAGTCAAAGCCCTGCCCCAAGGATGTTTTCCCATGTTGGGTTGGGGGGAGGCTCAGTCAAAGCCCTGCCCCAAGGATGTTTTCCCATGTTGGCCTGGGGGAGTTTCAGTTAAAGCCTTGCCCCAAGATGTTTTCCCATGTTGGGCTGGGGGAGGCTCAGTTAAAGCCCTGCCCCAAGGATGTTTTCCCATGTTGGGTTAGGGGAGGCTGAGTTAAAGCCCTGCCCCAAGGATGTTTTCCCATGTTGGGTTGGGGGGAGGCTCAGTTAAAGCCCTGCCCCAAGGATATTTTCCCTGCTGTCGTGAGTAGGATCAGGAGTGACTCACTGGCTCCAGTGCTTTTTGTGTGCTCCTGTTGTGGGAGCAGCAGTGAACTGATGAGGAGCAGGTAGCAGCTCCTGCATGGTGGCACAGAGGGGCTCTGTGCCCTGTGCTGGCCCTGCCCTGCAGAGCAGCTCCCTGTTTATGGAACTCTCAGATCCAAAAGGATCAGAGCCTTGCAGGCCTGAAACCTCTGAGTGTGTCACCAGGGCTGGAGCTCTTTCTAAACAGTCTCTTCCCTTCCTCCTGATTCTTGTTCCTGCAGAGGGAAAGCTAAAGTTAGCAGTGCTCCCATCTGTGACTGTTTGCAGAGATGTCCCTGTGGTAATTTGAAATGCTAATTACAATCATATGCCTTATGAAGAAAATATTAATCAAATGTGGTTGAAGCAGCCATTGTGAATAAGAGTGAAGAGTTCATGGTATGTGGTTATTTAAGGCTCAGGCACTGAGACTTGCTGAGATTTAACCAGAGCACTGGGACAGATCCTCCTCCTTTCTGGAGCTCCTGATGATTCCCTGTTAGGCTCCTGCTTTCTGCTGGGCGTGGATGGAGTGTGGCAAATGGACCTGGCACCTTCTGGGCTGGGGAGGGGCAGTGCAGGGGCTGCTGGGGATGGGATGGGGTGGGATGGGATGGGGTGGGCAGGGGCCACGTGCTCCTCACGTGCTGAGATCCTTGGCTGTAGGGTCTGGGGAGGGGGTGGCAGCAGCGTCGTGCACGTGGGCACCAGGCTGGGCAGGATCCTTTGTGTTCTGCTGTGGGTGGCTGCGTGTGGCTGAAGGCACCCTGGCCATATCTGGGTGGCAGTGACAGCAGTGACATTCCTTGGTGTCCTCGGTGCATGAGACACTTGCTAAAGAGCTGTGGGGGAAGGTGTGTGGTGAGGTGAGCTCAGGGGGAGGGTGACACCTCCCTGCATGGCCTCGTGGCTGTCAGGTGGCTCCTCAGGGCTGGTGAGCTCTGGCATTGCTCTGCTGTGGGGGTGAGGGGGCTCTGAGGCTTGTGACCTGGGTAGGGGAGGTGACAGGGAGCTGCTTGGTGGCCTGGCTGTGACCCTGCACTGTCACCTTTGTTCTCCCTGGAAATCCCTTCCTGAGGGAGCTCTTGGATCACAGAGGCTGAGAAAGGCACAGAGAGCACACTGCAGGTCTGGGCTGGCTGAGGAAATGCTGGCAGTAATTTTGTTCTCAAGAAAGCAAAGGGGAATGCTCGAGTTCTGATGGATGGGGAAGGGTCAGCACAGAGGGTGAGAAGCCTGCATGGGGCAGGAGCTGTGTGGGCTTTGTGGGGAAAGGGCAGGAGAATTCCTTCTCTTCTCTTGGTAGAGAGGCACACTGAGAGGAGTGACCAAAACCTTTTAAATGTTTTTAAAAAGGGAGCCTGTGCCTCAGGCAGGGCTGAGCAGGGGGACCTGAGTGCCAGAGTGCTGGGGCACAGGTGTCTCATTTCACAGCAGTGCTGGTGGCCCTGTTCCCTTTCTCCATCCCCACTTTCCCTCTGCCCAGCTGTGGTCTGGACCCCCAGAGCTGTGGCCGTGGCCAGGGGAGCTCAGGTGCCACTCTCAGGGGTGGCTCTGTCACCTCCCTGCTCAGGCTCCCCCCGTGAGGGATTGCTGAGGCCAGGAGATGAAGCACTTGTAGCAGTGGTCATTTGGATAAAGGGATTTGCTGGGGAGAAATGTTCATGGTGGTGTCACATGCCTGGGTTTGCCATTCAGCTGGAGCAGGAGACATCCCAGCACCTCTCAAGGGACACAGTTAGCAGGCACCAGCCACCTCTGCTTCTTTGCTGCTTAAAAAGAACTTTTCTGGAGCAGCACTAATGGAGCTGAGGCTGTGCTGAGCTTCCAGGTCCTGATTGACCCCTCCAGCCACACCAGAGCTGTCCCCTGCAGGAATCACCCAAAAGCAAAGAAACACCCCAGCTGCAGGAGCAGGAGGCAGATCTCTGCCTGGGAAATGTGCTCACCCTGCTCAGGACAGGCTTGGGGACCTCCCCAGGGTGGAATCTCCTCCTGGCTGGCTGGATTCCAGGCTGAGCTCTTTGGGTGCTGCTGAGTTGAGCACAGCAGCAAGGCCTTGGTCCTGCTTGGTGCTTCTGGGAGGTTTTGTAGTGCCCAGAGCAGTCACTGTGAGCCTCAGCCTTGATGGAAGGTGATGTTTTGGGATAGCAGGGCCACCTCCTGCTCTCCTTTTCCCCCTCCAGAGCTGTGCTGTGAGTGGTATGAGAAGGGTGGCTCTTGGTTCTGTGTCTGTAGAAGGATGTGTTAAATGCTGAATAGTGCTGGGAAAATCAAGGAATTTGGCTTGATAGCAGCTGGTTTTATTGGAGGTACAAACTCCAAACTCTTGTTTGTGGTGTCTCTTGCTGTTCAGATGAGTTTCCAGTTTCTCTGGTGTATTTTATCAAAGATTATCATTAGTGTTTTTAGTAAAAACTAACAATCATTCTCTAATTATCAGTAAAAAAAGAAAAACCCAACAAAAACTAGAAATAATAAAAGAAAATAAAAAAGACTTAATGTCTTTCATTCCAATGTTCTAGCAGTTGGTTGTAGCTATGTGCTAGGAGAAAAGGCTGTGGAACAGACTGTGCTGTTGTCTTCAGCGTGGAGCAGATGCTATTGATGGCTCCCAGGAGAAATACTTAATCAAGGATCTGGTTTAAACAGGAGCCCCTCTCTTCACCAGTGGGCTGCATCCAGGTATTGCCTCAGAGCACACTGGAATTAACTCAGGAAAGGGGGAGAAGAGCTGGTGATTTTAATGGTAACCATAAAGGGTCATTTTCACACCATCAGCTGCATCCTGCAGCTCTGGTGCCAGCAGAGGAAGGTGCTGCCTGCCAGGGGCTCTGCTCGCTGCCCTGGTGTCACGGGTGGCTGGGACAGCCTCTGCAGGCCTGGGGGCAGCTGGCACCAGCAATGGCTCCCCCAGCCCAGCACATCCCTGGAGCTGCTGTGGGGAGCCAGCCCTGGTGCAGGGGGAGTCATAAAAGGGTTTGAGTTGGGAGGAAGCTTAAAGCTCATCCAGTGCCACCCCTGCCATGGGCAGGGACACCTCCCACTATCCCAGGCTGCTCCCAGCCCCATCCAGCCTGGCCTTGGGCACTGCCAGGGATCCAGGGGCAGCCACAGCTGCTCTGGGCACCCTGTGCCAGGGCCTGCCCACCCTGCCAGGGAACAATTCCTAATTCCCAATATCCCATCCATCCCTGTCTTCCTTAAGGCCATTCCCCCGTGTCCTGTTCCTCCAGGCCCTTGGGAGGTCCTGCTGCCTGTTTTGCAGATCCTCCAGGTGATCTCCAGATGCTGGCAGAGGTGTTGGCTCTGCACTGGTGTGTCCTCATTCCATGGGAGCAGGCTGGGGCTGGGGCTTTCCTTGCACATCCTGCTGCTGTGCACAGCTCTTGAGACTCCGTCAATTATGTTAATCCCTTGGATTACTGGAGAAAGCAAGTGATTGTCCTCTGCAGAGAGGAAGGGAATGTAAATGTCACTGTCCCTGTGGAGCAGAGATTGTGAGGCACTCAGTTATCAGCTGCACAGCAGGCAGAGCTCACCCTAAGCCTGGGATCCCTGTTCCCAGAGCCTCTGACCACAGGGAGTGAGGCTTGGCAGCTCAGAGGCTTCTGAAGGTGTCCCATGGGTCTGGTTAGGCTGAGGGGTGGAATACAGCAGCTTTGAAGGGCATTCCCCAGGGAGCATCCCCCCAAAACTGTGTCCCTCTGGGAGCTGGCACTCACCACAGTGACCTGAACAGTTGGGCAGGGCTGCTGTGCTGTGGTTCCTTGGATTCTGGAGGGGTCCAGGACCAGCTGACAGAGAGGACGTGGTTTATTTCTATGTGCTGGAGAGCTGAGATCTGTGTGTGAGCAGTCCCAGCTCACTGAGCTGCAGAGAGCTGCTGGCACTGTCCTGCCTGTGCTCAGTGACAGTGGCACTCATTCCTCTCCCAGCTTCCTGTGCCTCTCTGCTTGCCAGTTAAACCCTGTGCTTTGTGTCTTCTCTCTTCAGATGAGTCAGACTACCAGACTGAGTATGAGGAAGAAGTTCTGGACAGCCAGAAGGATGATTACCTTGATTTCATAAGCAACCAGGCTGAGGAAGACTCTGACTCGGTATGAACCCCCCTGGAACAGGCAGAGGCTGCTCATTGTGGGTCTGGCTGAATGGTGTGAGATGGGTGTGTTGGGAAAGATGCTGAGAGGAGCATCTGGGAGGGGCTGCCTGAGGAGGACTGTGCAGAACTGCTTTTTGTTAGTACAGACACTAAATGGCACATGCTCACCCTCCTCAGGTCAGTCCCTGCCACTTGTGGCAAGACCTGGCCACAGTTAAATCCTGGTCCTGCAGCTCTGTGGGTTTGCTCATGAGGTGGATCAGGGCTGGAGAGCCTGAGGGAGCTGCTTCCTCCAGCCTGGGGGAGAGGAGCTGGAGGGAGGATCTGCCAGCAGGGTGGGGAGGGAGAAGGGGTTATGGAGGAGAAGGGGTTATGGAGGAGAAGGGGGTTATGGAGGAGAAGGTGGTTATGGAGAAGATGCCCATCAAAAATCCAAGAGGGGACAGGCACAACTTGTGCTGAAGGAAACCCTCCCTAGGGCCAGTGGGAAGTGCTGCCCTCTACACACAGCTGACACCCACCCTGGGCTGTGTGGGGAGAGCTGCAAGCTCCACCCTTATAGATATTTGAAAAGCAAACCCCTGAAGAACCAGCTCCAGCACTTGAGCAAGCCCTGCTTAGAGCAGATGACTGGATTTATCTTCCAAAGGCCCCTTCCAAGCACAGGGGTTTGATTCTGTGGGACAGCAGGCCCACCCTGAGGTGACTGTGAGACCAGGTGTGCTGTGGTGTGGCCCCCAAGCTGAGCAGGTCACATCCCTGTTGCTCTGAGTGCAGCAGGGTTTAGAAGGTGCCTGTTGGGTTAGTCAGGAGCAGTTCCCCAGTGGGAGCACAGGATGGAGGGGAAGGGCCCTGTGAGGGTGTCCCATGGTGTCGGTGTTTTGAGAGAGGGCTGGGCTTACCCGAGCCGTGGTGGGAGAGGAGCTGAAGAGGACAGGTTTTATCCAGCTCAGAGATGATGCTGAAGTTTCAGTTTGTGCTTGCTTTTCTCCTGCAGGATGAGGAGATGCAGCTGAGGAAGCGCAGGAATGTGCCCGGCGGGGAGGGCCAGGGCAGCACTGGAGAGCCGGGATAGAGCTGGAGAGGCCGAGCTGCCAGCTGGGAGCCACAGCCCAAACTGCTGACAGAGCAGCCCTATTTATTTATTTAATGCTTCACCAAACCAAACAACGCCCAGATGAATGAAACCAGAGTTCATCCTTCTCCAGCCAGGACCGGGGACTCAGCACAACCTGCCCCGAGTCCTTTGGAGCTCTGGGCAGGGGGGCTGCCGTGGGCCCTGCTCCTTCCTACAGGTGCCAGGAGCAGCAGTTCTTGATCACAGACTGGCAGAGGGGAAATGTGCAGTTCAACGCTGCCTGGATTCTTGCTGCTGTGTTTTTAGGCGCTGTTTTATCTGCCAAGGCCCAAAGAACACCGGGAACCTCCCCCTGCAAAGTGCTGGGAGGGCTCCGGGCAGCAGCACTGGAGAGAGGGAGGGGTTTGTGGGTTGCAGCCTTGCTTTCTTTTCACACGAATCAGGTAACTGTAATTAACTCCTCAGTGACTTCCAGCCATGTACTGGTGAGAAATGCTCTGACAGGAGCAAATCTGAATGTATTTCACATGAAATCTAAACCTAAGAAATCATTGTGAAGGGTGGCCACAGAGCCTGGACCCTCGAGTCATCAGCAGGACATTCACTGATGGATCATGGAGCTGACACTTGCTGGGCAACTCTGGAATCACCACTTGGCTGTACTTGCCCTGTTGAAATAAAGTTATTTTGCTGGATGGAAATGTCTCTGTTTCTTTGCATCAGATTCTACAAAGAGAAAAGCTGTCAACAGCTGAGAGCCCAACTTGCCTCTGCTTATCTCAGATAGAAAAGGAGCACACACGGTTTCCAGCTGCTCACCCAGCAGGAGTCACTCCAGGTATTGTCAGGCACTGGGAAGCAATCTCCAGTGCTCTGTCCCCAGGGCTGGAGCTGTCCTGGCAGTTGGATCCTGTCCAGACATGCCCTGGTGCTGGCTCAGCTCGTGTCACATCTGTCATTGCCATGGCTGCACAGCCAAGCTGGTTCTTGCTTTATGGAAGCCCCAGCTCAGCCCCAGCTGTAGGTGCTGTTGCCTTGAGAGGATTTGTCATCAACCAGAGCACCAAGGACACCCCCAGAGCTGCCTCCTTCCCTCAGCTCTCCTGGCCCTCCAGGCATCACCAGAGCTGGGCAGCACCCTAGGGCCAGAAACGTGTTTGGTGAGGACTGGGGGTTGTAAAATCTGTGAATTGTGAACCCTTCTCTGCATTTAACCTCCTTTTCTCTCCTGGCACAGGCTGTCCTCTGCCTGCCCTGCATTGTGCTTTCCTCTGTTGCAGAATCCCAGACTGGTTTGGGTGGGAAGGGACCTTAAAGCCCATCCAGTGCCACCCCTGCCATGGGCAGGGACACCCCCCACTGTCCCAGGCTGCTCCAAGCCCTGTCCATCCTGGCCTTGGGCACTGCCAGGGGTGGGGCATGTCCATGAATGTGCAGCCTGTGCTCAGGGAGGCTGCTGCTCTTACACAAAATGTTATTTTCAAGTGTCAGAGCCCCCAGTCAGTGTTTGTTCTCAGGTGAGGCCACCCACCCTGGCTGCATCTCCATGTGGCCCATGGCTCATCCAGAAGCAGTGAAAGCAGCTGGAAGCCTTCCCTGCAAGGATCATGCAGACCTTTGATGCAGATTTTGGTTAATGCAGTTGTTCAGAATGTGTTGCAGCCACTGGAGACTTTTCCCTGCTATTGCAAAGAATTCATTCTTACAAAGAAAACTTGAAAATGGTTTTAGAAGTGAAGGTAGAGCAGCTGGGGGCTTCTGTGGAGGCACAGGCTGCCTGTGGAGCTGGAGAGATTGAATTTCTGTTGGGGCTGGTTACAGGAGTTGGTGCTGGCTATGGAAAGGCTCTAAGCTGGGACCAAGGCTGGAGGTGAGCACAGGTCAGTGCAGGTGAGTGCCCACCTTCCAGCAGGTCTGCTCTAGGCAAACATCTTGTGCAGCAGCAGAATTCAGAGCTTTGGTGTTTTGGTGATGAGTTGGCAAACCAGATGTGAGGCCCTTCAGTGTCTGTTTATGGGTGGTTTCACTCCAGGAACCTCTCCCTGGGGATTAGAACTGGAGCACAAACCCCAGAGATGACCGAGGTCCTCTGGCTGCCCTGAGCAAGCCCCTCCTGGGCCATTTGCCTGCAAAGGATAAAGCCAGAACCAAAAGTGCCTTCAGCAGAGGCTGGATCCAACCTGCTGGCAATGGACAGACTTCTGTTGGTCACAGCCTGTGCTCTGGAGCAGGAGCTGATTCCACGTGTTCCCTCCGGCCAGGGCAGCCCCAGCTGGGGCAGAACAGGCACCACAGGTTATTGTGCAGAAGAATGAGAGCTCTGTCAGCCTGAACCCAGCTGCTCTTGTTCCAAGAGAGCTCTTCCCCTCTGTTCAAACAGGTAATTCATTTCCAAGCTGTGTGTGTTCCCTACAAACATCCTGGCAGCCAGACGTGCTCCTGGAGCCTGGGTGGGAACTGCTGGGCTCATTGAGGGACTCACAGAAAACAGACAAATATTGGGCTGCTGAGTGTGCTAATTAGAGCCTCTCTATTTGCTTTGTGCCCTGTACCATGGGAAAACAGCACTTAGTTCAGATGTATGAATTCAGGAGATGAACCTCTGATGTGAGACTGAAAGTCTCTCCTAAATAATTGATCACGTTTTTCCTCCCTGCTGCATCTTTTGCAGCTGAGCTATGAAATGTCCTGCTAATGTCCAGCCGAGCTAGCTGGACATTAAACCAGTCTGTTCTTCCATGCTGAGGAATGTAAACCCATAATGGGACAAATGTAAAAGCAAAATTGTTTTTTTCCATCCTGCTTTGCTGCTGTCTGGGTCCTGCCCAGCTGCCCGGGTCCCAGAGGTGACCATGTGTCCAATTCCATCTCAGGAGGTTTTAATCAATCCCTGCCCACGTGGACAGCAGCCCTGCCCCTAGGAGCCAGTGCTGTGTCACCCCTTTGTCCCCCAGGCTCTGCTGTGCTGGAAATGCAGTGGGAGGAGGGTGGTTGGAAGAGCCTGAGGCTCCTGGCCCCTCTCTCCTGGCCTCGGCCAGGTACAGGCTCTGCCTGGAAACCACCCTGCAGCTCCTTTATGAGTGTGTGACATCCCCATAAATGTGAAATCTGACCAGAAGTTGGATTAATTTCTCTTTGCTGGAAGAGCTGAAGCAGTTGCTGAGGTTTCATCGTGGGTGAGGAGGACACAGAGCTCATTCCCACAGCAAATCTGGTGCCAGCCAGTGCCAACCCCGAGGCAGCAGGGTCAGAGCAAGGCCCTGAGGAGCCACGGCCACAAGCAGAACCTGCAGTGGGAATGTTCCCCTCAAAATCTTTTGGTGACACATCTGGGGGGAGTAAAACCTTGACTGAGCTTTCAGAAATGTGTCCCAGTGATGGAGTCAGAGCAGATCAAGCCCCCATCCTGAGTCCCCTGGAAGAAGCTGGAGTGGGGGAACACCCCCAGGCTCTGCAGTGACCAGGATTCCTGCACCAAAGGGACTCAAGGCAGGGGTTTGGGAACCAGGTTCTGTCTGGTTTGACAAGACAGGTGTCTGCTAAGGAAGGCAGGAGCCTCCCTTGAAATGGGAAATGTAAATCCTCTCCCTCTGAATTATTATAATTTTGAAATTAAGAGGCTCTTAGGCAAAGATATGGGAGCAGGAATAACAGTTCTTCACTAGGAAAATTTAAATAAAAACGCAGTAATACAAAGCAACAACCACAAAAAAATCCACTGTCAAAGTCAGAATCTGACCTGTCCCCCTGTGGGTCAGGGTGGTGGCACAGCCCCATCCCATGGGGGCTCAGCCCTCCTGCAGTGCCAGCTGTGCTTCTGCTGGAGCAGGGATCCTGCACAAGGGGGGAGTTTTCCTCTGCAGCTCCAGGGCTGCTGGAGATGGGCCTGCTCTCCCTCTGGGAATGCAGGGCAGGAGAAAGCTGCTCCTCTGGGCATGCAGTGGGCAAAGGCTGCTGTGCTGTTCCAGGCTCAGATTGTATCCAGGTAGGAATGCTTGGCTCCTGCCCTGGGCGGAGCATCTCCCCATGGGATGCTGGAATTGGATCAGCCCTGCAGGGACACTCAGTGGCCATGGACAGCAGAGATCTGCTGGAGGGAGGATTGGCTGTGGGAGAGAGAAAGAAAAAACTGCCCCATGAGCAGAGGAGAACTGCCCCAGCTCTGACAGATGGAGACAGAACACACACCCCCAGCCACATCTTGCATTTCCAGCCTAGGACAGGTTCCCTCGGGAGAGGGGATGCCATGGAGTTTGGGCTTGTCCCCACCAAGAGCTGGTGGCAGTGGCACTCCTGTCCCCAGGGCAGCACCCTGGGGCTTGGTGCAAGCAACAAACCCAGCTGCTTCCTTAAAGCCATGTGAGTTCCTAGAGAATCCCCAGTGGGGTTTAGAAAGAAGGAAGACGTGGCAGCTGGAAGCACCTGTCCACACCCTCCAGGAAGCCCTGCCCAGGATGGGGGAGAGCTTTCAGCTTTCACTGAGCAGTGGGGCTCTGGCTCGTGCCCAGCTGGTTGTGACAGCTCTTGCTGTGGCTTCTCAGGTTTCTGTCCCTGTGTCCGTGCAGCCCCTCTGGGCTGTGCTCCACAGCAGGGACAGCCAGGCTGTGGTGGGGCCCAGCGTTGCTCCTTCCCTGGCAGACGTCATCCTGCCTGTGTGTTGTTCCCAAATTAATCTCATCCTGTTTCCTCGTGCTCCCTGACCTCCCCCAGTGTGTGATTTTCCCTGCGTGCTGCCCGAGGGCTGTGTTTGAGCTGTCGAGATGCGGGGGCTTGGCTGCGCCGCTGGGTTTCACTCGCTGTCGCTGCAAGAGCTGCTGAGAAAATCAGCAAACAAGAAATATATGGAAAATGTTTTCCTCTCCCTCCAGGGCTCCACGTGGCAGGACTGGCACCTGCCAGTGCCACTATCCTGAGAGCCCCACCATGGCCGTGGGGTGCCAGCTTCCAGCATGGGACAGTGGTGTCCCAGGGCAGGAGGCACTGGCACTGGTAAGGTGGCATTTGATGAACAGAATTTTGGGTGTTTTGCTGGCACCAAAGCACTGATTCCCATCAATATCCCTTCCCAGCCAATGGCTGGTTCTGCTCCCACTAGGACTTGTGAGGTTTGCGTTTGTGCACTTTGTCCCTTGTCCCCTCCTCAGGTCATGGAGGGTGGACCCTCTTTTCCCAGTGGTCTTAATTTGGGTTTTAGAAGAGAATACACCATAAATGCCCATATGTGTGTGCCAGGATGGCTCCTGGAGGTTCATTGCAGGCAGCAGGAGCA
Source organism: Passer domesticus (assembly GCF_036417665.1). NCBI lineage: Eukaryota > Metazoa > Chordata > Aves > Passeriformes > Passeridae > Passer > Passer domesticus. The sequence goes on from NC_087491.1 coordinate 3,596,532, forward strand.
GCATCCCAAACACTGGGAAGGCACCTATGGCCTGAGTGTCACTCAGCTCAGACGCGGCATTGGCACATGGCAGAGCCACAGTCACCACTCACCACTGCCACCAACATCAGCAGGGACAGCTTTTAATTAAGACTTATGCACTCAGGGGTTATGGACAGGAATGAGCTTCCCATCAGGAAGCAGCTGAGCCCCTGGCTCTGGACAGGCAGGGGTTTATCCCTAAGGAGTGACATTTGTGCCCATCGTGCCCTCCAGACAGAACTGTGCTGAGCCTGGATGGCACAGAGCCCCTGGCACCAGGCAGGAGTCAGTACTGGTGAGGCACAAATGCTGGCAGTGCTGCTGGAAATCCTGGTTTTTGGGAATTTGTCCCTGGCAGTGTGGCTGCCAGGGAGGGAGGCTCAGAGCGCCGCGGTCCTGGCGGGCCGAGCACAGCTCCCCGCTGCAGCACGCGGGCAGGGATCATTTGGGATCAGCAAGAACACCAAATGCGCATCAATTTTAAATGTACCATAAATGACACATTTTTTCCTTGGATAAGGCACATTGGATGTGATGCACAGAGCCAGGAGAGTGTGTTGAGTAAGGCTGGTGCAGCTCAAGCAGCCCTGACCTGGGGCGAGCTCTGAGCTGTGCCTGTGCTTGAGCACATTGCTGCTGCGTGGGCCCCCACGGGGGTCACAGGTGACCCCAAATGCCCTGTTTGCCCTTGGCATTGCCTGCCAGGGTGCTCTGCAGCCCGCTGGACCCAGGGAGGCACAGTGAGGTGCTCTGGCTGTGCCTGTGGCTGAGTTTGCATCCACTGCAAGGTGTTGCCCCACCTGGCACAGGAGCGTCCAGCTCTGCGTGGGCTGAGCTGCCAAACCCTCCTTGCAAGGACTGATGGCTGCCTCAAGGCACAGGCTCTGGGGGAAGGATTCGGCTGATCACTGCCATTGCCAGAAGGGCTGTTTCTGCCTTTGGGATGTTTGCCCAGCCTGTGTGGGGTGTTGGCCCTCATGTGGTTGGATGAATCAGGGAAGAACACATGTGTTGGCTCTGTTGTCCTCGGTGTCATTGTTCCCAGTCCTGTCTAGGTGTGTTCCCCTCTCCCACTGCTGTGGGTCTGCTCCCCCAGTGTGAGACCAGGCTGTTGCTGCTGTTTCCCTCCCCAGTTAGGTGCTGGAGTAGCTGGAAGTGGCGGGTGACTTCTCTTCTCTTCTCTTCTCTTCTCTTCTCTTCTCTTCTCTTCTCTTCTCTTCTCTTCTCTTCTCTTCTCTTCTCTTCTCTTCTCTTCTCTTCTCTTCTCTTCTCTCCTCTCCTCTCCTCTCCTCTCCTCTCCTCTCCTCTCCTCTCCTCTCCTCTCCTCTCCTCTCCTCTCCTCTCCTCTCCTCTCCTCTCCTCTCCTCTCCTCTCCTCTCCTCTCCTCTCCTCTCCTCTCCTCTCCTCTCCTCTCCTCTCCTCTCCTCTTCTTTCTCTTCTTTCTCTTCTCACCCTGAAACTAGTGCCCCATGGCTCATCTCCAGCACTGTCACCTCGTGGCTGTAAAATCCACCCCCTTCACTTGCATCCTTGCTGGAAATAGAAAGCTTTTAACACAGCAAAGTTCTGCAAAGCTTGTAGAGCTGGGCTGGCAAAGCGATGGACCCCTGGGATTTCGGGGGTAATGAGGAGGAAAGAGCTGGCAAGGAGGAGTTGTGCCAGCCTCGTGGATCAGTGCCTGGGCTGCAGCCACGGGTGCTGACACGGGGCTGCACAGCCCGGGCAGCCACAGCCACCTCCTGCAGGGACACAAACCTGGTGCTGAAGAGATTTTGGTCCTGAAGGCAGAGGGAAGCCTTCCTGAAGCCTTCCTGAAGGCTGAACTTTGCAGGGGTTGTTGGGGTCAGTGTGTCTCTTTCTGGAGCTCTTCTGCAAGCGGTGAGCCTTGTCATGAACTCCAAGTGTCAGGAAAGAGGTTTTCCAAGTGCCCAAGAGGGAAGGTCAGGACAGATTCATCAGCAGCCCAGTGACACTGGGAATGAGTCTGGTCCCTGATGGGGCAGTGGGCAGGGAGGACACCAGAGCCTGGGCATGATCCATACACCCCATCAGCTCCACTCCACATCCCTGGAAGTGTCCAAGGCCAGGCTGGACAGGGCTTGAGGCAACCTGGTCTAATAGGAGATGTCCCTGCCCAGGACAATGAGATGCTTTAAGGTACCTCTCAACCCAGTCTGTAATGTTATGATCACCAGAGTCAATCTGGGGGCTCCATAAGGCCCAGCTGGCTACACAGTTTGCCCCACTGGAAAGCAGAGCTGTTGAGGATAACTCCCTCGGGCACCCAAATCCAGGCTGTGCCCATGCCAGTCTGGAGCTGCTGATTTTATCTGAGGCAAGGCAAATGTGGAAATGCAGAGCCCAGCCACAGGGCTGTTGAGTCCCTGCAGAGCAGCACCCTCCTGGGAGCCCTGCACATGTCCCTGCTGCAGACAGCCCTGGCTCCCACGGGACCCTCCTCCTCCTCCTCCCCTGGGCTCTGTGCGGACCCACGGGGAGCCAAGCACCACGTGCTGGGGACAGGGTGCCCTGGGGGGCTGTTCCTGGGCCGGCAGCATCTTCCCAGCCCGTGGGGACCCAGAGGGCCGAGAGCTCTGCCTTCCAAAGTAGGTCGTGCCGTGAACCCGAGCGATGTCGTGGGCAGAGCTAAAAATACCGGCGGAGCCGAGCTCGGGTCACGGCCCCGCCGGGTCACCGGGGCCGGGGCTGCTGCTGAGGAGCAGGGAGGGAAACCCCTCTGCGGCTGCAGAATCCACGGGAGGAAACCTCTCCCTGCTGATGGTGGACAAATCACTGCAAGTCTCCTGGCAGGAGGGTGCCTGCTCCTTGCACAGCCCCTGCTGCCAGCCTGGGATGTCTCAGTTCCAGCCTCCTCATCCGCCCCTCAGCAAAGCCCCTCAGCTTCCCTTCCATGCCACAGCTACTGGCAGAAAAGGATGTCGGGGAGAGGGATGTAACCCCAGCCTGATGCAAGAGCTCAGCAAAGCAATTCTTTTTCTCTTGGGAGAGTGAGTGTTTCTCTTTTAGTGTCAAGGCTTGTGAAGGGCACGGAGAGGATGAGGACCAGTGCTGCAGGGACATGCAGGGACGGGTCCTGTGCTGCTCCAAGGTGCAGGTGACAGGAGGTTTGAGCTGGAGCTTGTCCCCATGACTTGCACTCCATGGGGTTCTTGCAGCTCAGGGGCTTTGTCCTTGTCCTCTTTTGTCTGACTCTTTTGCCACTTTAGCTGTCCCCTGGAGACACCTCTGGTGTCCTCTGCCCACCATTCCTTGCACTGCAGGACTGTCCTGCTTTCCTCATCCTCTGCTCCAGTCTCTGCACCTGGGGCCAGCACTGTGGCTGCTGGAGTGATGCAAAACCAGCTGCTCTGAGTTACTTTCCCCTGATGATGTCTAGATTTTTTGTATCCCATCTTTTTTTGATGAAACCTTTCCTCCCATCATTTTTTTGGCTGAAATGTTTCCTCCCAACTCTTTTGGATGAAACCTTTCCTCCGTTCCTGTTTGAAAGCTGGCCTATTTTAACACTGCCAAGTGAAAATGGGTTGTGCACAGAAAAGATCCCAGTTGCTCTGTAGAACTTCTCTGTCATAATTATTCACTGCCAGTCCTTCTGCTCCCAGCAGCTGTATAATTTATCAGCTGTGTTTTGTGCTCATTTCTCAATCAATGATGAAAACATTGATTAGTGTCAGGCTGGGACTGACTCTGGCAGAATCCCTCTAAATCATCTCTGTTCACTGACGAGTCCTTGTTTTGGAGCTGGATTTGCAGCTCTCCATCCATTTAATGTGGGCTTTATTGGGATTGTATAGCGCTAAATTTGTAATTAGGGTGTCATAGGATATTAACTCAAACACGTTGCCAAAAGCTAAGCAAATAATGGCTACATGGTAACCTTTATCTACAAACTTGTAATTTTCTCAAAGGATGAACTGAGGCTCATTTGACAAGACACTTTCCATTGCACCATGCTGAGGGGTGTATTTTTAATCCCTGAATTCTATATTAATTGAATCTTCTGCATCCTCTCCATTTTTCAGTCTGGGTGTGTCGTGCTGGACTGAGCAGCTGTTAACCAGGGCAGCCTGTCAGCATCCTGCCCAACCTGGCAGCTCCCAGGCTTCCAGACCTCAGCAGCAGGAGAGGCAGCTCAGCCTGGCTCAGTGCAGTGCTCGAGGGCCCTCAGGTGCAGCTCACACAGCTCTGCTGCTCACAAACCCCACAGATGGCACCTGAAATGTTCTGGGTTGGTATTAGACCACATTTCATCACCGTCATGTCTGACATTCTCATTCTTTCCAAACACAGAAGGGACCCACTGAGCAAACCTCCTCATCCAGGAATGCTGGGGCCTCTCCATGCTTGGAGATCTTCAAAATTCACCTGGGCAATCCCTGAGCAAGGCAGTGTCACTTGGATGTCAGTCCTGCTCCAAGCAGGATGTCAGACTGGAGACACCTGAGGTTGCTCCTGACCAAAATCCCTTTATGCTCTTCTAAGTCTATCTAATGAGTCTACAACATCATTAATGTTTCTTTTGTTTCTAATGTATTTAGTAAACAACTCTTTACTGGCTGTGGCTTTGCCAGACATGGATTTTCCTCTGTCCATTTAACCTCCTCTATCAATAGCTCTGCTCCATAGCTTGATGTGGTTGCTGCATATTGATCAGTATCTATTCCTTTCTTCCTCATCATATTTAGTGTCATTTTTCTTCCAATGGCTGTTTTCAGGATTACCAATTTACAGGATGGGCTTTTGGCCAAACTTAATTTTTCTAGACTCTGCAATATCAGCTCTTCTGCCCTGTCACAAGCTTGACTCAAAGAACTGCTGCTTTCCCACACTGCAGGAGGTTTTTTCCCCCACAGATTCTCAGAATTGCCACCATCTCCATGAGGTTTGTGAAGGTGCTGGTTCCATAAGTGATGAAGAGCTCAGAAAGCCCTACAGGCCATGGAGGGTTAGGTGACTCCGTGGCATTCCCAGGCAGGAGCAGAGTGCTGAGCCTGTCCAGTCTGACCTGGTGCCCAAGGGAGCTTCTGCTCCATCTGATCACACCTGCACTGCTCTCCCTGGAAGTCTGTTCCACTGCTTCACAACCCTTACACAGTTTTTCTTCAGGAGAAACCTGAATTTCCCCACCACAGTGTAACCCTGTTGCTCCTTGCCCTGTCCTGCCTTCAGCCTTGTACATAACCAGATTGTGCTGCTTCAGTTTCCTGGGGTGGATCAGTCCCTTCTCCAGCCTTTGCTCACAGCTGGCACTTTTACACCATCTGACCCCTCCTGAGTCCAAATCTCCCCTGAAGCACCACAGCCTGGGGCTGTCCCAGCCCTGCCCAGCCCACACAGGGCTCTGTTGCTGTTATTTCTCGTGCCGTGACATTCGCCTATTCTGCACAATGACAGCATCTCTGACTCTGGTTCCACTGAAGATTTGCAGCAGCATCCAGGTCCTTTCCTGCAGAATGGGTGATGGATTGAGCTGCTGCCCATCCCAAGCTCACTGCCAAATCCCACTCAGCACTGCTTTGAATCACTACAAACCTTTCAGGGCTGCTCTTCCTCCTCTCCACAGGACAACTTGAAAGTGGGGCAGGAGCAGGGACCGCAGAACCCGAATTCACGCTGTGGCCACTCCTCCTCTTCGCCTTGAGCTATTTTGTAGCAATTGTGGAATTTGTTCTCTTTGCCAACAGGATCTAAACTAGAGGCTCTTTGCTGCCCGTGCCTCTGTGTGATGCTCCAGCTGAAGCAGATGGCACCTATTTTGTTACACCCTCACCGTGGCCAGGAGCTGCTGATGGCCCTGAATGTGTGTGCATCCCTCCTCATCCTCCAGCTGAGCTTTCTGAGTCACCCTCCCCAAATGTTTCTCCCTGCTCTCTCCTGGCTCTGGACAGGATCAGTCCCCACGTGCCCCTGTTCAGCCTCATGGCAGGCAGAAGCAGAAGGAGCTGCTCCTGCCATGCCCTGGGCTCCAGCATCTCCAGCTCCTTGGGTGTGCCCTCAGAAGCTCTTCCAGCTTCCCTCAGGCATGTCAACCCCTTGGTGGCTGACCCCACAACTTCTTGGCGTCATCTGCTGGAAGCACCCTCAATACAAAGTCTGTGTTGCTGATATTTGACAGCCCTGGCCCCATACAGACCCCTGAGGGACACCACTTGTCCCTGATCTCCACCTGGACTTTGAGCCATTGATGGTCACATCCATTCTCTGCATGTGATCATCCAACCAATTCCTCATGCACTGAGCAGTCCATCCATCCAGCCCACATCTCTCCAGTTAAGACAATATCCAGTTAAAGCTATTGTGGGGGACTGTCTCAAAGATCTTACAGAAGTTCAGACAGACACCATGTTCTGTAGTCCCCTTGTCCACTGCTGCAGATGATCTGAGCCCTTCTGCCAGCAGATATTTCATTTCAATGGTTTATTTCTGCACTTTTAGATACAGCAAGGGTTGGACATGGTGCAGGGTAGGGCTGCAGCAGAGTTTTGGGAGTGAGATGCTTCCAGGGACACAGTCATACAAATTTTCCCATAATCATAACATTTTTTTTCTTCCATCTTAGATATGACACAGTCACTTCAAACTTCAGCTCTTCTTGTGCTGCATGGTGCCAATGTCAGGACAAAGTCAGGCTGATATTTTGCCAAACAATGAAATACTGAGATGTGGATGGAGCAAAAACTGAGTAATCACTGAATCATTGAGCAATCAATTACCACTGATCTGTTCCTGGAGCTGTTTCTGGAATCCCGACCTTGAGGAACTTCCTTTGTAAGGGCCCAATCCTGCACCTCCACAGCTGCTGAGCAGTCCCTGGGATCCCTGGGAGTAAAATGTGTCTCTGGTAGGTAGAAAATTAGTTTCCTTCACCAGGAGGGTGGCCAAGTGTGGGAGCAGGTCACCCTGGGAGAGTTCAACATCCAGCAAGTGCCTCAGTGTGGCCAAAAGAAGTTATTGTGCCAGATTTCCAGCAAAGACCTCCAGAAAGCCTTTACACCAGAACTTCCAAAATTCTGTGGAGGAGTTAAGGAGTCTTTTCCCTATACGGCACATCCATATTGTTGTTTCCTTTGTTATAGCAATTGGGTTTATTATTTATTGTAGTTTATTCTGAGGGATTGGTTTATGTCTATTTGATGCAGCCAATAGGAACAAAATGTCATTACCACCCTGCTCAAATCCTCCTTCCTGCTACAGCTGATGCTTCTTGCTTTTGCTTCTCTCATTTTAAGGGAAAAAGAGGTATCTATTATTATGCTGCTCTTGAAATGCTCAGTCTCCTGTCAGCCCTCCTGACCCAGAAACATGGTGCCACCCAGAGTTTTCCTCTCCTGGGCAGAGGGAGTTAACTCTCAGGGATTTAGGATCATGCTTTTGAAAAGGTCCCACCCAAAATATGGACACCGACCACAGCAATCACCCAGGCTGAGGCTGTGTCTTCTCTTTGATTGACTGGGGTGTGCCCAGTGCAGTGGTGGAGCCACCACCACCCTTGGAAGGATTTAAAGGATATGTAGATCTAGCACCTGGGCAGATGGTTTGGTGGTGGCCTTGGCAGCACTGGGAGAATGGTTGGACTTCATGATCTGGGAGGCCTTTTCCAACCTCAGTGATTCTATGATGCTGATACTTCATGTTTCAAGCCCTCAGGTCTGACAAGGCTTCCATTTGAGATACAAATCTAATAAATAACTGGCACGGCTGAGTGCTGAGACATCCTTGTGGCTTGCCTGTGACCTGGTGTCACCTGGCTGTTGTGAGGCCAGCCAGACCCAGATGGAGCAGCCCTGTCAGGAAGGCAGCTCAAGATTTCAGCCAGCAGAGTAATAACTAATTGAATGTATTTCAATCATGAGATCCACAGAAGGAGAGCAAACTCCACAGAGTAGAAGGAAATTGCATCCTAGAGTAATCTGAATGTGGGTAGATAATTAGGCCTATATTTCATGGGAACATTTGCTGGGCAACATAATGAAAAGGCCAGCAGCATAATTTTCTTTAAGTAGTGTGATGCCTCCCACTGGGGTGGTGCTGTGCCAGTGCTGGTGCTGCAGTGCAGGGAGCAGGGAGAGGCAGTGCCTGAAGCTGTGGCACAGTGGTGCCAAGCTGGAGCCTGTCCTCCCCCTCTCTAATGTCTGCTCAGGGAAAGCTGCTGAGGCTCCTGCCCTGCAAAGTGGTGGCAACCCCACAGCCTCATCATTTTCCACCAACACACGAAGTCTGCTCAGGTTGTGCTTGCAGAGCCAGGCAGAGCCAGTGCTACCCTGGGAGTCTCCCAGGGGAAAGCCAGGCTGCTACTACTGACCGAGTTTGGAGCTGCTCATGCCCTGAGCCCTTGCTGAGCCAGCCTGGCAGGTCAGTGGAGGTGAAGAAGCAGCTCTGGGGCTGGGATTTGAGGGACACACAGGTGTGTGTGCCTGGGAAATGCCCTCATGCCCCCCAGGCATGCTCTGCCAGACAGGCTGCTGCTCTCACCCCAGGAGAGCGCACCCACCCTCAAATCCCCCCAGACTACCACCATGCATGGGAAGTAAGCCCCCAAGACCTTTTTCAAGGTTTTTTTTTCCCAAATTTGGGATAAAAATCTCTGCTTTTCCCTATCCTCCTCCCACAGCTGAGCACAAAGCCTCCCTTCCAAATCTCCAGTTTGGGAGGGCTTCTCTGGCTTGCTCTGCCAGGACCTTGCTGCCTTGGGCAGGAGCAGACAGATAATGTTAAATAAATAGTATTTGACCTCTTCATAATGCTGGCAAAATTAGAGAACTTGGGAAAATGCAGTTGCTGAGGAGGGAGGAGGAAGGAGGAGAGGGTTTAATCTTTGAGCTCAGCCTGTGCTCAGGGTCCCCTCCCAGCAGTGCTGCCCTCAGCAGCACTCGGGGCTGGGATGTGTCACGTACAGAAGGCAGGGCTGAAAGGCTGTACCCAACCCTGGCAATTACTGATTGTGTCTTTTACTAAAAATAGCTGGGGGTGAGCTGGCCAGCATGGGGTCTGAGTGTCCTGCATCCCAGCTGGTTCAGAACTGTCCACCCAGGGACTGGGACTACCCTTGGGGCTGGGTTTGAGCAAGCTTTGCTGATGCCAAATGCTTGGCTGTGTTAGAACAGCTCTGTGCAAATGAATCCACTCAAAGAAAAACCGTAATTCTTGACAAACTCCAACTTGTTAGCTATTGATTTTGCTTCAGTGATATATGGCCTCATTTTAATTATACCAGTGTTGGGAGAGTTATTTTCTTACAGTTCCTCATTCGAGTGAAGTTCGGACTTGATGAATTTAACAGCAACATCTCGAAGGGACTAAACTGGCCAAGCAGGAAGGTGGAGAGGTGATATTTGAGTGACCTTCTGGCACCCACGAGAACTTGAGCTTCCCAAGCACTTGGCCATAACCGCTGTCCTCAAAGTCTATTCCGGTGCTGTGTGAATAAACCCCATCAGCTCCTCAGTGCTGTAGGTTTACCACCAGCTCTCAGGGCTGCTGTGGCTTGTCAAAAGAGCTTAACTGGGGCAGAGTGTTTAATGACAGTGGGCACATCAGTTTGTCTTCTCTTTTCACTCTTGTGCTTTGCCCCTTCAGTATGAACACACTCAGGCCAGTTTTTTTGTGCAGAGAAATGGGAGCAGAGGGCAGGGGGCTAAAAAACATCCCTGCCCTGTCCTGTCTGTGCCAATTCTGTGCCATGTTCCTGGGGAAGCACCTGCACCTTGGCTTAAGTTGTGGTTATGTGAGCCCTGGGAAATGTCTAGGGGTCCCACACCTCCCTTGGCACTGCTGGCCCTGGTACTCTGCCCTTCCCTGGGTGACTGACTGTGTTCTCTGCAGGGACCATGAACAGTCCTGGTCTCAATTTGGACCACAGGAACTGCAGTCATCTCATATGGGCCATTAAACACCCCCCTTCATCCTGGTTTTTTGCTTACCACACTGCTGAGTCCCTTCCCTTCTCTCAGGGTTGTAGTTCCACCAAAGCCAGGAGCCAGCATGAGGCACAGATGGAGCTGGGTTGGGCAGGATGATATTCAACTGAACCTGGAAGAAAAAGAGACTATTTCTGAGGATAAAGATCAGTGCAGAGCCCAGTGCTTAAGGAGTTGGGATTGTTTTCATCCTGTCTTTATCTTTGTAATTATCTCCTCTGGATGTCCTGAATCTCTTGCTTAGTTATTCACTATCACGAGGCCTTTGTATAATTCTTCAGTGTCTCGTGTATTTATGACCCTGAATGCCTTAACATCAGCTGCAAGCTTTGTCCCTCCTTTTTTTTTTTCCCCAGTTAATTTTCAAGATTATTTCTGAATATGCTGAAGTGAGCAGAGCCCTGCCCAGGTCCCTGTGGGGCTCCTTTCCAGTCCTCCCTCTATTTAGGAGCTTGCCTATTGAGAGCTGTTCTTTGGGAAAGTTTTAACCAGGTATTTATCTATTTCATGTATTTTCTGTTAATCTCATGGTAGCTGCATTCCTGTAAGAAACTCGTGTGACAGACCTTTTGGAAACCCAAGCAGACTACACCTCACACTTATCAACCCCTCTAAAGAACTGTAATATGTTCGTCAAGCATTCATTTTTCCAGGAAAATCAACTTTCTTTTCTTCCCAGTACTTCAAATGTATCCAACTCTGCACTAATGAGATTCTTAGTGACAATTTCACTTTGCTCAGGGGGGAACCTCAGCCTTCAGGGTCAGTCTTAACCCCAAACCCTTTGCATTTGTCACCTTGAAGCTCTCAGACAGTGAGGCTGTTACACACAGTGATTACATGCTACAACTGAGTAATTAAACTGTTTCACCTCTGAGCTCTCACTGGGCACTTAGGTGAACCATCTCAGCCTGGTGCATTTGCACTCTCTAGTTTGGCTATTTATTCCTCAACTTCTCCTGCTGACACTTGAACATGAGCCAAATCCAATGCCACGTCCATATAAAGATGACTTTTGGCACAGGAACGTCTCCAAGCCTTTTCTCACTGACTACAGATGCAAAATATTCATTGTTTTTCTGTTCTGACCTTATCTCCTACGAATGCTTCTCTTGCACCATAGCCAACTTCTGACTCTCCAGCTTGACGTGCTTGAAGAAGTATTTATTATTGTTTGCCTCTCCCTTTTGCAGGTTGCTGCTGTGACTCGTTTTGGCTTGCCTTATTTCTCCTTTTTTGTATTTAAATTGTCAGGATACACAGTTTTTGCTCGTTTAGACAAAAATTACTTTTATAAACATAAAAAGAATGGTTCCTTAGAGTCTGAGTGTAAGAATCTGACCTGAGACCTAGACCTAATAGGTTTGAGGTTCTGGGTTTTCTACCGGACAGAGATGTGCTGTTTGGTTTGACAGGATGCAGAGACACCAGATTTTCAAGTGTGATGCATTTCTCTGGACAAAACCCATAGCTGGTTGGGATGGGCTTTGCCTGGCTTGGGCTTCAGGGCATTGCACCTTCCCTGGTGGAAGGAGGGAACGTTCCTCTGGCCAGCTGCGATTATTTTGGAAGGTGTTTTGGGGTGAGAGCTCCGTGAGTGGAGGTTTGGGGCTCGGGTGGAGGGGCTGTGAGGCTCCCAGCCCCCGTTTGCCTGTGTGCATGTCTGGAGGCCCTGTTGCCATGGAGAAGCTGTGGGAACTGTCTGCCTGGCTCGCCTGACTTTTTTCCTAGCACCAAGCAAAGACATCTCTCCAGCTGTAAAGGGCCCTCTGGCTGCCTCCTCCTCTGGGGTAACCCAGACCCTAAATGCCTGGGATAAACCCAATGGCAGGGAGGAAACCCTAAAGGATGGCAGGGAAGAAGCAAAATCAAGAGGGGAATCTGCAGGGATGGGCTCCTGGGGGGGAGTCAAGGGGCTGGGTGCTTCTCCAGGGCACACAGCCCAACACAGAAAATTCCCAGGGGATCTATGGGAATCTTTCCCTGTGAGAGTAGTGCAGCCCTGGGACATGGACCAGAGCATGGTTTGCATCTCCATCCTTGGAGGTGTTCAAAACCCAGTGGGCCAAGCCCTGAGCAGTCCCCAAAGTGAGCCCGGCTCTGGCTGGACCCTCCCCAGCCTCAAAGAGGGAGACCTTGCTGGGGAATGGGCAAGGGAGAGTTCGAGGCAGCTCCAAGAAGCACAAGTAAGAGCAGTCTGACCACGGGATGAATATGGAGGCATCCATCTGGATGCTTTTTAATTCCGGGAATTGATAGCACTGGGCACAGCTTCATGGAGACTGTAACTGCTTGCATGGCTCCAGTTCTCTACAAGTCAATTTTTTTCAGTTGCTCATTCAAAACAGATGGATTTTTTTCTCCTTTTCTGTTGTAGGAACTCTTTTGTGACATGACTGTACAACAAAAACCAGGGTGGGGGGAAGTCATGAGTAGAAATTTAATTGGAGTCATAATTGGCAAAAAAAATCCAATATATTGAGGTTGGGTTTTGTTTAGTACATGAAAAATGTCACTGTGAGCAACTTTGAGGTGCTTCCAGGTAGATCTGGTGGGAATTGTGTTCATGGATAGAGCAGACCTGCCTGTTAGTTTGGAGTGTGAGTTATATTTTAAGGAATAGCATTTGCCTCAACTGGCAAAATATTTAAACATAGAAATAAAGAACATTTTCCCCATCTAGTTTACATACAGGGGGAAAGGGTTGGGAAACACAAACTGACCTTATTTGTTATGTATTTCCATGTCTTTATTGTGCACACATGTCACTTTTTCTGCTCACAGCTTGAGCCTCAGCAGAGATACAGCTCTGAAAATTTGTTATTCATAGTGAATTGTTCAGATTGTGATAAAGGCTGCTTGGTGAGGTATTTGTACCCTGCTCCTTGTGTCCACAGAGACCAGGGGAATTGGGTACCTTCATCGTTTTTCCTCTCTCTACAGAAATTACTTTATTTTTCAATGGGTAGATTAATAGACTAAAGAGACTTAATTTGTTCAAATACTATTATATTTTCTTGCAGATTTTACTTTGGAGGCTGTTGAGAGAGAGGACTGAAGCTTTTCCCCAACTTTTGTTGTCTTCATGCAGGGTCTCTGAAGGACAGTGAAATATGAGCTATTCTACAGCCCTTCCTCAGCTACAGACAGGACAAGGTGCGCCTGTCACTCCCTCCTTCAGCTGCCCCTTTTCACAAAGCCTGTAGGAATTTTAATTATCTATAAAACTTCTACCCCTCTGTCCAATATTATTGAATGAGTGGCTCTGAGTTCCTGGGGTTCCTGCACTGCAGAGTCAGGGGGACAATCCAAGTACTTTTTCTGTATGTTATGTATTGTGAATAATATATAAGAATTTGCTGCCCCATTCACTCAGGTACCCTGATAGTAGAATTATAAAATACTTTCCCAAGGAAAAACATTTTCCCAAACACCCTAGGGATCGAAACCTACACACCTGAAATTGATCTGGAGACTGGAATCCCTCTGCTGTGAAGAAAGGCTGGAGGGGTTGCGAGTGTTCAGATGGAGAAGATAAAGCTCTGGGGAGACCTTCTTGCAGCCTTTATATTGAAAGGAAGATTATAAGGAAGATGGTGGGAGAATTTTTATCAGGGCCAGGATAAGAGGCAAAGGAATAGATTAAACTGTGTAATAGGAAGAAATTTTTTTATGATGAGGGTGGGCAGGCCCTGGCACAGGGTGCCCAGAGCAGCTGTGGCTGCCCCTGGATGTGTCCAAGGCCAGGCTGGACAGGGCTTGGAGCAGCCTGGGACAGTGGGAGGTGTCCCTGCTCATGGCAAGGATAGAGTAAGTGATCTATGAAGGTTCTTTCCAACACAAGCAGTTCTGTGACTGTGTGGATTGAAAATCCTCTGAGGCTGGGCTGCCTGGTTGATCAGCTCCTTCTGTTGGGTTTGTTTTAAGCACTCAGTGATCTCAAGGCAGGTGTTTGCTCTGGCAGGTGACACTGGGCACGAGGAGGTTTCTGAACACCCATCTCTCCCTCATGGCTCCGCTGCCTCGTCACTGGCAACGGCTGTGCTGCTGCTCTGGGACAGCAGTGGGGAGCAGTGACCTGCTCAGGGGACAAAGACAGTGGTGTTTGTGTCAATTCTACAGAGCTGTCGTGTCCAAAATCCAATCTTCATGACCGTGTCCACCCCACGTGCAGAGGAATGCAGCTGCCCTGCTGTGGAAAATAAACCGTGTGTGAAACCTTTCAGCTGATCTGTCAAAGGCAGGCTGCAGTTTTGTGTCAAAATGACTGATTTTTTTGCAGGTTGCACGCCTGCTTCCTGACAGGAGCCTGGAGGCAGATACTCCCGGGCCTCCCCTTGCAGCCGGGTCTGACGGCTGCTGGCTGGGTGTTCCCCTCAGTAGAACCGCGGAACCACAGAGTATCCCGAGCTGGAATTGACCCACAGGGATCACCCAGGTAAACTCCTGTCCCTGCCCAGACCCCCCAGCAACCCCACCCTGGGCACCCCTGGCAGCGCTGGCCAAAGGCTCCTGGAGCTCTGGCAGCCTCGGGGCCGTGCCCATTCCCTGGGGAGCCTGGGCAGTGCCAGCACCCTCTGGGGGAAGAGCCTTGCCCTGAGCTCCAGCCTGAGCTGCCCTGGCCCAGCCCCAGCCGTGCCCTGGCTCCTGTCCCTGTCCCAGAGCAGGGATGGGAGCTGCCCCTCGGGAGGAGCTGCAGCCCCCTGAGGTGTCCCTGTCCTTTCCCTCCTCCCGCAGCAGCCCCACACGCCCCGCGCTGGGGCCCCGCCGCCCCGCGCGGTCCCTGAGGCGGGGCCGGCGCCCCCTCCCCGGCCATGATGTCAGGCGGGCGGAGGAGGTGCCGCTGGCCAAATATAGCGGCGCTTCCTGGGCGGTGGGGCGGGCTCGTCCCTCCTTCTCTCCCTCCCTCTCTGCCTCCTGCCGCAGTCAATGGGGCGGCAGCGGCCGCGGCGGAGCGCAGCGCGGGCCGGGGCCGGGGCCGCGGGCCGGGGGCCGGCATGGCGGGGCGCTGAGGCGGCGCGGCAGCGAGGGGCGGCGGCGCGCCCCGGCATGGGCAGCCGCGGGGCCCGGCGATGAGCGCTCCCCCGGCCGCGACCCCCCGCGCGAATATGGGCACAGCCGTGTCCAAAAGGAAGACGCTCAGGAACGAGGCCATGTCGTCCGTGGCGGCCAAAGTGAGGTGGGTGCCCGGGGCGCGGCGGGCGGTGCCTCGGGGGGCCCCGCGGTGCCGGCACCGTGCTCACCCCTGGCCGCCTCGGGGGTCGTGCCGGGCTGGGGGGAGCCCCGAGACCCTCGGGACGAGCCCAGGTACCGGTGCGGGCACTACCGGGGCTTGTGCCCAGGGCCATCCCGGGCTGGGGAGTGGCAGCTGCCGGCGGGTCCCTGTCGCTGGCTGCCCGATCCCCCCAGCCCAGCCGCGCACTCGCTGCTGGCCGTGCTGCCCTTGCAGCCCCGGACCCGCAGCCTCTCGAGGGGTGACTTGCCTCCTGAGGCGTCCCCGCCATCGGCCCGGCCACAGCACCCACAGGGCTTTATTTGCTGGGTTGGCAAAGAGCGTGTCAGAAGTGGATTTGTCAGGGATGGAGCTTTACAATCTTCGGGAATTCGGAAGTGCGGTCAGTGTGCCCGGTGGTTTCTCCTCTGCTGAAATGCCGTGTGCGTGTCCGCGGGCAAAGTCAGCAGCCTCCTTCAAGGGGTCTCGCTCCTTTGAATAGAAAAACTGCTCTGTGAAAATCTGCACCCACCGTGTCTGCCCTCCCCAGCAGCGTCCCAAGCCACTACATGGACCAGTTAGGGGATTTGGGTTGTATATTGTGCCTGTTCTGGTTTTATATTGCTTGTCCTGCAACGTAGTATTTCGCTCACTGCCTGATCCCAGTGCTTTTCAGTATCAAGCATTGCTGCTTAGTGGTACTTAGGTTAAAAAAGCTGTCAAAGATGAGCTTTGCCTTAGTGCCCTTTCCCAGATGAAAGGACCCTTCTCCCACGCTGCAGTGCAAGTGTCACAGCAGTCACCCGGTGACTGTTTGGGGGCATTGGCGCAGCTTTTTAGCTGCTCCTTCAGCACAGCTGTAGGGAGTAGGTCTGTCACTATCTCTGCTTCAGCTAGACTGGCTCTTTGCTGCTGGGGAAGAATTGGGAGAAATTAAACTTTTCAACTGTATTATATAACGCCTCCTTTGTGTTGTTAGACAAAATTGCATTAGAATAAGCTGGAGCCATGTGTAGGACTCAGTCCATGTTGCTGAAAGATCTCAGTCACCTCTCTCTGTAACTCAGCATTACGGCATCTCTGCTGTGCTCAGAGGAAAGAGAAGTCTTAAGGCTTGAAGTGAAGAGATGCAAAGCTTGTACCTTGCCATCTGTTTGAGTTGTAAAGAAACCCATCCTTCAAACTCTGGAGTATCTCGAGGGAAAGCTCTCCAGGCAGAGCCTGCAACTTCTCCCCACGTTTTGTTGCACCCTGCCCATAACCAGTAATGAAAACATGAATGCTTTCTGTGGCATTCAGAGATTTGGAAGTGGGATTCTTTGTGGTGAGGTCAGCCAGGTGCATATACAGAAATGACATGTAAAGCACCATAAGTGCAGTGATGGAGTTCTGGGAGTGGGATTAGGCAGTCACACAAACAACACACTCAGTAATTGGTAGGGTTTCAAATGGTAGTGTGGGTGTTTGGGAGCGACTAATGTGTTTTGAATGTAATGACTTGTTAGCCTACACCAGGGTGGGCAGATGCTGCTCAGGTTCCATCAGCTGTGGAGTCCAGGAGGTGCCTCGGGGGTTCTGGTTTGCTCCATACCTGCTGACAAGTTGCAGGTACAGGTTTGCAGGAGCTGTGTGGTGTCTCTGTGAAGTAAGGTGGTTTGACCAGAAAAGTTATGGGTGGGTTTGGGTTGGGGGACATAATGCCCTTGAGAAGTGTCTGGTCACATAGACCATGGCACAGGACAGGTGCTTTTATGTGTCTCCCTATTGATTGATGCCTGTGCTAGAAATTCCTGATCCAAAAATCATTTGAGGAGGTCGGCGAACTTGCCGAGGGGTTCCCTGCAGAGCCTCTTTGTGTGGAGAAGGTGCTGGTGGTGACAGGTGCTGTCCATGTGCCTCCATCCTGCCGCTCCAGGCACAGCTCAGTCCCTGCTTCCGTGAGCTCTGTCATGCTTGGAATTCCTGCAGCAGCAATGACCCACCTGCTGGAAGGTTTCCTGGAGCACATCACCCACAGCTCCTCTGCTCTGCCCTGGGTCCTCCTCCGTGTATCTCCCTCATCCTCATCTACAGCAAGGACTCTGTAGGACACTGGGGAAGGCTACAGAGAGACTGTTCTGTCCACCCCACGAGGGCTGGGCACTTGGGTCACCTGTGTGGGTAGCACTGCTGCAATGGTCATGTGCCCTGTGGGTGTAGGCAGCTGGGGGATCCTGGGATTGCTTCTCTGCATCTTCTGGGCTCTGTCCTGTTCATATTTTAGAACAGAGAAAAATCATCTCCTGGAATTCTGCTGCAAGTCCAAGGGACCATGGCGTGTATTTCTTGTGTGTGGCTAGAGCGCGTGTGCGCACTTGACTGTTTTACTGAGCAAGATGCAGGGCTTGTTTGCTGGTGTGAGTAATGGGATCCAGGCAGGAGGTGCAGGCTCCCTAGATTGTTAAATTAAAATCTCTGCAGAGCCGCTCAGGGGAGTTTCACGTCCCAGGAGCATTAATTAAGCTCCATGCAGCTTGTTGTGTGCTGGGTCTTTTAAGTAGCTTCTTACAAACTAAGGACACAATTGCTCTGTGGAGAGCACCCACAAGGCTGCTGAGTTTGTTCTCTGTGGTCTTCTCCTGCACGCCCCGGCAGGGCTGCGCTCGGTGCTGCTGCTCTGATCGCCTCTGAAGGGCTTGCGTGTGAGGTGTCCCTGTCAGGAGGGGCTGTTCCCTCCCTGTGTGTGCTTTTATTGCCCTGCAGCTCCTGGGCCCCAGTGCTGAAGGCAGGGCTGACGCAGTTGTCCTTGAGCGGTGACCTTGGTGCTGCCCCTCCGCTGACAGCCTCCCCAGGGCCCTGCCTGTGCCTGTCTGACTTGTGCTCCTTGGCTTCCTCAGAACTTTTCCAAGGGCGCAGATGAACCAAAGCCCTTCAGAAAGGGGCTTTTGTTGCCCTTGGTCCCTTGACACCTACAGGAAAACACTGGCACCCCAAATGAGGCAATAAAGCAGATGTTTTCCTGCAGCTCTGCTTAGAATTGTGCTGCCCTACAGCTGTTCTTTGGGAGAGCGTGACGGTGAGAGCAAGCAGACATGAGGCTTTTGCTGGGTGTTCCAGAACCATCTTTTCTTGCAGTCTTTAGCACAGGAAATATTTGTATTGACAGTGTGGTTTGTCTTGCCCAGTTCCATTACCTTGGCATCTAGTCCAGGATAGCCCACAAAGGGGTAAGAATTTGGTCTCACTCCCTCTCTTCCTGCCTAGAGAGGGATGAAGAGTGGTTTTGAACACAGCATTATTGAAAGGGTGGATTTTTCATTGATGAAATGCAGAGGTAAGTGACCATGTACCTTATCCCAGGCTTCTTGCTGCGTGAGTGATTTTTGGCTTAGCTTGGGGTTCTTCATAGAGTCTAGATTCTTCTTTAATGCTTGTGAATTACTGGAGGTATGAACTGTCTCTGATTGCCTTTTTCTTTTAACTTCTGCTGCTCTTCCTCTCTTCTCCTGTCCAAACTTCATGATCATAAATTGCTCCAATACTGTGGGATCTGTAAGACCCATTGCTGATGTTCAATCTCCCTTTACTGAATGTGAGAATTTTAAAATTAAAATTTTCCAGCTACCATTTCTCTACATAGATATTTTAGAAAACTGATTTTTGTCAGGGTATTGTTACTATTAGGCTTAAATAACGTAGGTGTCACCAGTCTTTAATGACTGAGCTGTTAACTGTGGCTGTGCTGGAGGTGTTCCCTTCTCTGCTTGGTGACAAGAGCAGGATTGCTGCTGTAGGAGGATGTGGGTCCTGATGATGCAGGTCTCTTCTCTCCTGTATGCCTGAGATGCAGCACTGTCAGATGCTGTCACAACAGATTCCTGCTGCAACTTCTCTGGGCATTACTTCTGAAGAAGCATGAGAAGGTGGTGGGTGTTCTTTATTTTTTCTGTGTAATACTCCTGAATAGTCCAGGTTTTGCTTAGCTTGCTGCTAAATGGAGTTATCTGAGGTCTTTCCTGTATCTCTGAGCGTTTCAATCTGCATTTCTTCACTCTCTAAGTGTCAGTTTGGTGGATAAATTTATGTGCATCAGTTTCTCATAGCTGCTTGTGTGCATCAAGGCCCCTTTTATCCTGTTGATGTGATTATTTCAGAGACATGAAGGCCATTCTGTGCTTATTACATTGTAATTGAGATCTTTGTTATTTGGTGGCTTTGCTCCTTCGAGCAAATCTCTGTCTAGACTGTCTGTGCCTCTTCACAGTTCTCTTCCAGCCCCGAGCCCAGCTCTGACATCTGACACAGTGAGTACTGGAAAATGCCCCAAGAAGGGCAGCTGCCTTTGCTGCCTGTGTTGTGCTGCCCCATCCCTCCTTCCCTCCCTGGAGCCATTCTGATGGAATGCTGGAGGAAATGCTGGTGTTTTCTGAGGCTTGTCTCTGCTGGTTAGACTTAGCAGCACAGTGTGCTAGAGCCCCGGTCCTTGCTTGATGTCCATTTGTTAAATCAAGCTGTGCTGACTGTGTGACATGCAGGTCTGCTCTGCCACTAGAATGAAAACCTCGCTCCAAATGAGTCAGGGCTAAACTTGTCCTGTCATCAGCTGATCACCTCTCAGTGCTACCTGCTCATTGGTATGCAGCTTTTGCAGTGTCATACACTCAGGGTTATAGCTCACCGGCCCATGGAGCTGTAAGGCACCTTGTATTCATCTCACTTATGTGAAACAAGTTTTCTGTTTCATCTCTTGCCAGTTAAACTATCCCAAGGTGTCTCTGCTCAGAACCCAGTTAAAGGGGTTTATGTCCAATGCTGCCCAGTGGTGTGAGGGGGCTTGAACTCCATTGGCAGTGACAGAGGAGGCAGAGCTGAGCTGAGAGAAAAGTCTGATTGTGTGACTTGTGGTAGTAGATAAAAGAGAGAGAAAAGAATAGGATGAATAGAACAGCAACCATCTGTTTGAATTGTGCTCTGGCTTTACTTTGATCAAGCCGATGGGTAGCCAAGGGGAGCAGAGCAATGGCACAATAACGATCCAGGAGAGTGCTGGTGAGCTGGGATGGCTGTGTGGGCAGAGAATGAGCACAAAAGGCTTGGCAAGGGGCAAGTAGCCATTCGCAGCAAGTGTGGCCGTCAGAGTCCCCTTGGCAAAGGGCACTTGCAGACATTTGCGGGAGATCCGCTGAGGCACGGCCAAGGAGAAGCCGATGGCACTGGGGAAGTGGGAATGTAGAAGGGAACCACTGAGATAATAGGCAGAATAATTAGCGTGGAGTTTCGGGTGTAATTGGCTGGAAACGCACCGTTGCACACTGTGCTGTGTTCACTGGAGCTGGGGAGCTGTGCCCATGTGTCCATGTTTGTTTGCTCTTGGCTTGGCCTGAAGGGTCTGAGAGGCGTGGGGTGGAATGGCCAGGACAGAGCTGCAGGGAGCAATGCTTTTGAGCAGTGCCCAGCTTGTTTCTGACCCACACAAGAGCTCTGGGTATGGCCTGATCTCTGTGTATGACCTGATCTCTAGGAGCTCTGGCACCTGGGATTGTACCGTCTCCCTCCTTTGCCTAAGGAGACAAGAGGGAGGTGAGACACTGCAGCACCTTCCAGCTTGAGCTCTTACTGAGTGACACTGTTTTCATCATGGACTACACTGGGCTGGAGGGCAGCAGTGCTTCTCTGGCTCCGTCTTAGCTAGTTATCAATTTTGGTCTTAGGAAATGCTTTGTACTAGTTTTTGAGCCCGTGGTTTGCAAGCCAAAGGTGAAGCGTTGGTTCAGGTTTTCAGACACACAAAACAGCTCCAGGCATTGGCAAAGAGATGAATGGAGACAATGACAGATGAATTTGGAGCTCGTGGAGCTTTTGAACTAGTTACAGATTTATCATCATATTTCAGCATTTTTTGTATAAATCACCATGTTCTCTCACTGATAATTTACCTGAAAACTTGCTTGCTATTACTTTTCCTACATGTTTTGACTGCTGATGCAAAAGAGAAGCCTCAGAGTTTTTCCCAATGGCCTAAGTGCATGCCCTGTTTGTGAATGGTGTTGGTGATGCCTCACAAAGACACACATTTCCATGGGAAGCCTTGGAGTCTCCAAAGTTTTGGAGGGAGAGGTCTTGGAATCTCATGCCCAGCCATCTTATGAAAGCTGTGGTGTTTCCAGTGGTGTGCAGGATCAGCCATAGCTTTGGCTGAGCTTTAACCACCTCTGAGATGGAGTACAGGAGCAGCTCAGGAATGTTCTTGCAGCTGAGTAGCCTAATGTTAAAATCATAGAACTGTTAAGGTTAGAAAAGACCTCCGAGGTCAATGAGTCCAACTGCAAACCAAACCCTGCCACATCTACCATTAAACTATGTCCCAAGTGCCACATCCCCACTTCCAGGGATTTTGACTCACCCACTCCCCTGAAGCAGCCACGCTGCAGTTCCCAACTTTGCATTTGTGTTGCATTTGTCAAGTCCTGCTTTTGGCCTGGGCAGAAAGGTTGAGGGTGCCAGGAACATCCCTGAGGTGCTTGTCCTCCTGGATGGGTGAACCACGATGGTCACCCCTTTGCTCTTCACAGTGGGGATTGTGGGCTGATTGTAGAGCTCCCTGTGTGACAGAGTCTCCTTGTGACCACCTCTGGGGGTGTTAGGCACTGAGGAGGACAGTTTGGGCAGCTGCCACCCCAAGCCAGTGTCTAAAGGTACAGCCTGGAACTGGACCTGTAAGAATCCAAAAACAGGGAAAACCTCAGCCTTGTCTGTTAGTCTGAAAAGATGCAGAAGCTTCAATCTTTCTTCTTGCACAGCTCCAGCTGTGCTGCTCCAAAGCAGCATTTTGCATTTGACTGTGCTGAAATTTAGTCCCGGAGAGATTAAATTACTCTTTCTTCATTGTTCATATTGATCCTGTGTTGCTGGCTGTGGAAGACAAATGGACTTCCCACTCCTTCCAGCCCGAGTCACTCTGGGAAGTGCACTGGAGCCTTGTTAACCTTTTCTCCTCTGGGAGGTGGTGCATAAAAGCAGTGGGGAACATCCTGGCTGCACAAGATGGGATATGCAAAGCAGAAGGTGGTTTTGGAGGTCAAAGCCATTTTCCACTTGGATATCTAATGGTCATTATGAGCCTTTTGTAGCAGCTTAAGCTGGAGAGGATGTTCTGAGGCTGTGCACCTCTGAAGGAGGAGAACAGTGGATGTGATGCCTTGGTGTGGAGAGTCTTCTCTGTTGCAGCAAATTTTGTCCTTCCCCAGGAGATGCTGATGTGCTTGAGGGCTGAGGGTGCTCAGCTCTGGATTTCTTGGCTTGGCTTGGCTTGGCAAGGAGGTGGGTGGCTGTTTCACCTCCCTCTTTGCCAGTCTCCACCATGGCCTGCCCAGTGGCAGCTCAGCTACAGACCTTGGAGAGATTGTTCTACAAACCTGGGGAAAATGGTTGGCTGGGGAAGACCTGGCTCTAGTATTGTCTCTCTTGAGTCACAGGTCTGTTAGGTACAGGAGAGCAATCACAGCACCAGGACATAACAAATGCCCTGGCAGTTGGAGTCTGGAGGTTGCTGTGTTCCATGCCTTGACCAAGGATTCCTTTCCTGTGTGAGTTGCAAGCAGAAAGCTCTTCCCTGGTTGGAATATGCATAGGTTTGCTCTCTTATGTAGGCCTGGATGTGTGATAAGGGTTGAGCTCACCCTGCTTGCTTGATTCTCAATATATTCCAGTAAAATCTCGGTCATCCACAGGACTGGAATCCACCAGAGAAGCAGGAACTGCTTTTGTGGGAGGTTGTGGGTGTCTCTCAAATAAGCTTGTCCAGTAATCCAAATGGTGACATGGCTGGGGCTTGAGAACTTAAGGTTCAGGTAGGTAAAATGGGCATTAACATCCCCATGTGAGCTGTGATGGCTCCCAGCTGAGAGCTTTCAGGACCTGTAGGAGCTTGGAGTGGTGGCTGGCTCTGGGGTGGAGATGCCTCAATCCTGGGCTGCCAGGAGGGGCTTAACTCAGGGGGGCTGGAGACAGTGAGCCAGTTCCTGTGTGCATCACAGATTGCATGCAGGTGCATTTCAGTTCTGTTTTATAACAGAGAATCTAGAGCCTAAATGAGTCCTGGACCTCTGGTCCAGCTCTGTTTCCCAGCTTGGCCAGGGGAACACTGGTGTTCCACCAGAACCACTGGAATCCTGGTGTGGAATGAGGATGCCTCTCGTTCTGGCAGTGGATTTCCAGGGGTGTCACCTGAGGCTGAGGGAATGGCAGCTGCAGGAGCACAGCAGTGTGTTGGTGTTGAGCTGTTCCTTCTTTCCTTGGCCTTTAAGCATCTCAAATCTCTTTCTTTCTCTCCTTGGCTGCCTGCTGATGCTGGGACACAGAGCGGCGAGGGCTTTTGGAGAATACCTTTCACAAAACCATCCTGAAGGCAGAAATGGCTCAGGTAAGAGAACTGATGTGCTTTGGTTATGCCCATGTGTGCCTGCACCTGTGGTTAATAGCCTTAGAATGAAAGTGCATTTATTTATCTGTCACAAGCAGTGAGATCTCAGCAGCAGAGAGGCAGAGGAGTTGCCCCCAAGGAGAAAAGGCAGTTTGGTGACACAAGGCTTGGGTGGGCTGTGGGAATGAGTTCAGTTAGGGGACAAGTGCCCTGTCATAAATTCACCCCTGCAGCTGATATCCTTAGAAGTTGCAGCTGGGAAGTGACTGCACTGCACAAGGCTTCTGCACTGGTTTGTGACTCCTAGGTCTTGCTTTCACTGGGGTATAAAAAACAGGTGAGTTATATTCTGTTCACTGGTGTAAATCCTTGCTGGCAAAGGTGACATCTGGATTTATTGCAGGGGTTTGCTTCAACAGGGGTTAAACTGAGATTTGCCTAGATCAGGGAACTACCTGTGCTGGCTAATGTGTCGGTATTTTCCATGTAGATATTGTCTCCATCAGCTTATCATGAGTTCTGCTTGATGGGCAGGAGAATGCAGGATAAACTCACCTGACTTCTAACAGGGCTGTATCTTCTCTGTGATGAAAGAAAATGTTATGCAGGCAGTGAATTCATTGCAAAACCTACAGAAAATCCTGTGGAATCCACAGAAAGTCTCTGTGAACAAGTAACAAATTGTTCTGTGCTGTTAAGCTGTTGTGCAGGGGATAAAGTTATTAAATAGAATGTAATGTAGAGTGATGTTATCATTTTAGGTAAGCTGTGTGTGTTTAAGCCTTGCTTGTTTAAGCAAGAGGAGATGCCTCTTGCTCTAAGAGCAGTCACACAGTCTTTGGCAGCCAGCTGAGTCCTTTCCTTTTCTCTTGGATCTGTTCTAATGACCTTCAAGTCGTCCTTGGCTGAATTGTGCTAATGTTGTGAATGGAAAGGCTCTAAGACAATGTACCAAGGTTTTCTTGGATTCTTTTCATGAAGAACTCCAGGGACACTTTAATATTTGGTCTAAGAACAGCATGTGGAGGTAGGAAGGGAAGGGCTGTGGTTTGGTGCAAACCTTTTTTTTTTTTTTTGTTCCTTCCATTGTGGCCATTTCTGCAGCTTCTTCTGTGATCTGGAGTCTCTGCCAGTCCTTTTTGCAGCCCCCCACCCCAGTTTCCAACAGGAAGAAGTGTTGGCTCTTGCTCATTTTGTAGTGCCCTTGTAGTATCTGTGGGGTCATGTTGGGGCCAGGCAGAGAATCTGTGATGGAGACAAGAGGAGATTGCAGATCTGCCCAAGGTCTGGTTAGCCCTGGTCAGATCCAGGGAGTGGGAGCCTCTCTGATATGCACTTAAAAAGCTGATGTTTCACTCATCCTTGGGGTGCTCCTGGTTACTGAGTGGGTTAGGAGAGCATGGAAATGCAGCTGGTGTGACTCCTGGATCATGTGCCACAGCCAGGCTCCCCAGAGCAGCATTTCAGCCCTGTCTCTGCTTGTGACATCCATAAGCTCTCTGGGGAAGCCTTTTCACTCACTGCTCCTTGGTGTATCAGCCTTGAGATTGTTTTTGAATCCAGGAGAATTTAGTAGTCACAGGCAAGAATGAAACAGTGAGAAGCACACTTGGAAATATCACAATACTTATGGGATCCTTAAGTATTCACTTGGAAAGGAATAAAATTCCCTAGAAATTACTCTAAATTCTGAGGAAGAGGGGAGGGAAAAAAAAGAATCGTCATTTTTAAGTCATCTTATGAAATTCTGCAATGTATAACTTAACACAGTCTGTAACACTTCTTTATAAATAACCCCAGTAGGAAGGTTGCTATCCAATAAAAAACACTGCAAGTAGAAAAATTTGGCTCCTTTTATTTCATCCCAGCAGCCTGATCACAGGGAAGTCGTGTCTTTCCTTCCTGCAGAAATTCCATCTCAGGATCACTTGTGCAAGTTCTGGTGGCTTCACCTTTGGCTGGGGATGGTGCTGGAGCTGCAGCATGAGCTGCCACCCAGTGACTCCAGGGAAGCCAAGGAAGGGCTCTGCTGCAAAAGTTGAAGGCATAGCACAGATCCAGAGGGACCTGAATGGGCTCCAGCTCCTCGGAGAGCAGGCAGAGGCAATGTGAGCAGGGTTCTCCCTGTGCAAAGCCCACCTGCGTGCTGTGGCTGAATTCCCACTTGCATTTGTTGGTGCCTTAGGTCCTGAAAGCTGGGTGCTCCAAAGAATGGAGTCCTCAGTGCCTGTATGTGTCTGTCAGCTCTGACCTTTCACCTGAGTGTTGTACCTGGTGGAGCAGGCCTGTTTCTGCTGTCATAACCCCAGCTGTGCACCCAGGTGCTGCCTGCACTGCCAGCAGACTGAGCTGGGATGAAGGCTCTGGCCTAAATATGACTGGAAGGAGGCAGGCCTTGGTTCAGTCCAGAAAAAAATGGTTTAAGAAATGTTTAAAAAGTCACTGATGAATGCAGTGGCAGAAAAGAGGTGTGGGTTTTGAGGAGCAGGAAGGTGGTAGAGCCATCAGTGGGACAATGGAGGCATAAATGGAGGAGGGAAGGGCAGGATCTTCCTATTCTTGACCCAAGAGCTAGAACCCTTCTCTCTCCCTGTGCAGGGCAATCCTCATGCAGAAAATGAGGCGGGTGTGAATCTTTGGGATGTCAGTTCTTTGCTGCTTTATCTGCTGGTTCAGCTCCTCAGCAGAGGGGTGAAGCTCTGACCCCCCAGGCAGCCCCAGGAGATCCATGGAGATGTGGAGGGAGATGCCAAGTGCAGACTCTGCCCCACCTTGCTCCACTTCTGCTGCACTTTCTTCTCTGAGGATTGTCCATTTCAGTTTGCCTTTTTTTATCTTTTTAGTCCATTGACTCCAAGGAAAGGAAAAGATATAATGGCTTTTGCATCCCTCATAACTTCACATTCCACAGCTGATCAAAGAGCTGCTTCTTCAGTCATAACTTCTATTTGTGGTGACTCCTCTGGAGAGCTTGTGTGTTTGTGTGTGACAGAATGTCTTGGAGAAACTGGGGAGTGGTATTGAAGAGCTGCACAGGGATTGTAGATCAGCAGGACAGGCCAGCTGCCTCATCCAAGGGCTGAGTTATGTGCAAGGCTGTGTTTACCTTCTATTTTCAGTAAAAGTGCAGAGTGCATGCTCTGCTTGCTTTGCTGGGGCAGGGCTGGGGAGTTGCACAGCTTGCACGAGATAGAAAGGCTTGCAGTTGTTGCAGGGTGTACCTGGAGAACAGAGGTGAGGGGGAGCATTTGTTGGTTACAGCTTCTGATTCTTGCTGATGTGAGGCCCAGGAACTTTGTGGCTCAGAAACATTGTGTGACTATTCCTATGCAACTCTCCTGTGTCTTATTCTGGAAGAGTTTTTTTTCCAGGTGGCTGGAGAGGTGCATTTACCTCTCCTCTTTCTCAGAGGTTTTGTCAGGGATGATGACCATGCAGAGTTTTCTTCCCTTTGTTTCCCTTTTGGAACAGGGCAGTTGCCTGGTGGTGGGGTATGAATGCAGAGGATGGAAAGGTTGTCCCTTTAGGATCACTCAGATTTTTTTCCCCTGATCTTTAAAATATTTTGAGGAATTAGAAAGAAAGGGAGGGTTGGAATCTGCTGCAGGTGACAGGATATGGATGTGTTGAGGGAGCTGGTGCCAGGGTGGTGATGCATCTCCTGCTCTCTTCCTGCCTCTCTTAATTGCTGGTTTATTTATGCAGGCTGGAGGTCTGGGAAGGTTCCCATGCAGAGCACTCTGCCTCATTCAGCATTCATTCTGCCTCCAAGGCAGAATGGCCAGAGCCTTTGCTGACTATTGTAGCTTTCTGGTACCTTTTAATGTAGAAGTGGGTGTCCCTTGGGACAGACTTAGAAGAAAGATACAGAAAGGGATTAAAATGTGAAAGGGAAGTGTAAAAAGGCTGCAGAGAATAAAGCATGGAATAAGTAATCAGTCTTACAGAGCTCATGGAATTTTGGACATTCTCCACCTTAGGTGTCAGAGGCCCCACACTGAGATAATGCACATTAGATTTTATCTCCTTGTTCTGGAACTGTGAGAAGAAAAGGTACCAGGGCATGGGGCAGTGACATTGAGAAGGACAGCAAGCAGAGCCTTGGAGAAATTCCCTGCTGTCTGGGGAAGCAGGGATCCGTCCTGGTGAGCTGGGATTCAGACACAAGGATCAGGAGGGAGCTGTGTGAGTTTTTTTCCTGTTACTTTTTTAATCTGTTTTGCTCACTGGGGTTATTGGGAGGGCAGCTGTAGGATGCAGCACTGGGCTGCCTGCTGTGACCAGCTGCTGTGGGCAAGCTGTGTGGGCAAGGCTTTGGAAACAGGAGAGGGAGAGATCAAATATAAAGTGTCCTTGGTGCTGCAGAGGTGATGGGCCTTGGGCAGGAGCTGTCTAGAAGGCCTTGAGCTAAATTCTCCATGGCTGCTGCTAAACCAGCATGGCTGCTGCAGCCTGACAAACCAAAGGGGGCAGTTACCTGAAACTGGAAATGCTTCTTTTTAAGCTCAAAAAAAGTAATCTTTGCGTCTTTCCTTTGTTGTTTTGCATGTGCATGATTTTGCCTGATTTTTCAGCCATCAGTGTGAGTGTGTAAGGAGAAGAGGGCCCTTGTGAGCTTCCCCAAGCCGAGTGGCAGTGGGGAGGGGTGGCAGGAGCAAAACCATGTTTGTGTCTGTGCTGGGTGTGCAGCCACCACTGGCTCAATCACTCGTGTTTGGAGCCTGGGCTTTGGCTGTGAGTGTGTGTGGAGGGAGCAGCCAGGCACAGAGGAACTGCCTGATGCTGCCAGAAACTGGCATGGGGTTGGAGAGACCCCAGGTGAGGCTTCGTGGGTGCTTCAGGCTGAGTGAGGAGTGAGCTGTGAGCTGAGCTTCCTGTGCCACCAGCAACTAAAGCTGCAGCTGTGCAGTGCTCTGAGAGGGATGTTCCATTTCCTGGCTCAGACTGTGGAGCTGCCAGCCCAGCCTGGCTCAGAGTAAGCTCCAGGTTGGTCTTTTTCTCTAGAGATGTTTGTCTTGTCCCCAGGACAGACCCAGCAGTGCAGCTGGCCCTGCTCTCAGTGTATCCCTGTGCTGATGAGGTGGTGGTGCCCTTTTTGGGAAAAGCCCATGCTCTGGGGGGAGTTGGAGGTGGCCTGAGCTCAGGACAGAGCAGGGATGTGAAATCTCATCTCTGAGGGCTTCAGGCCTCTTCTAGCATGAGCCAGTGCAAGGATGGTGTGGGTGTATCCTAAACTTGCTGTGGAATGTGTTGTTGGCTTACAAAGGGAACAAAGACGTAGGTCACGGTGTTACCATGGAGATGCTGAGGTGATGGAGCTGCCACTTGCTCCTTTGGGTCGTGTCTCACAGTAGCAATTTCATCTATTCACATTAATGTTACAGACCAGACTAAAAGGTTACTCACCTATGAGATGCCAGGTCAATGCTATCTTGAGCTTGTTTGTTTTCGAAGCCCGTTTGAGCAGGGAAGACTAATTGGAGCCATTTTGTCATAGTTAAGTGACCTTCTGGTTTCTCAGAGCAGCTCCTTTCCAGAAGCAGCCTTTGCCTGTTCCCTGTGCACAGCTCAAGAAGGACAAGGAGCTGCTGGAGAGGGTCCAAAGGTGATGAGGGGTCTGGAGCATCTCTCATCTGAGGAGAGACCGCAGGACTGGGTGTGGTTAGTCTGGAGCAGAGCAGTCTCAGAGGGGATCTGATTAATGCACATAAATATCCCCAAGGGGTGTCAGAGGATGGTGCCAGACTCTGTTCTGTGGTGCCAGTGACAGGACAGGGAGCAGTGGCCATAAACTGAAACACAAAAAGTTCCACCCCAACATGAGGAAGGGAAAAAGAGCTCTGGATCAGGTGCCTGGGGAGGGTGTGGAGTCTCCCTCTCTGGAGACATTCCAAACCCACCTGGACATGTTCCTGTGTTACCTGTTCCAGGTGACCCTGCCTTGGCAGGGAGTTGGACTGGATGATCTTCAGAGATCCCTTCCAACCCCAGCTATTCTGTGATTCCACTACTCATTTGGCTTTGAAGCTACTGCATGGCTGAAATGCCACTGTCACTTTTTTTTTATTGTTGTATCTTCCATTTTGATATCCCTGCCTCATGCTTCAATAACTTGAACAAAATTTCCATTTTTTCCCATGACTTTCTTGATCCCATTTCAGCCCTGAGCCCAGCAAGCTGGGCTGGCTGGGGTCACTGGTTGTTGGGAGAACAGAGCTGGCATGGGGAGAAGCTCTGCATTACATCTCTGAGAGGGAGCAGAGGAGAGCAGGACCTGCCAGCACACCTGAGGGGCAGGGACAGGCATGTGGGAGGTCTTGGAGTTGTGATTGCAAGAGAAACTTCTCAGCTGTGCCATTTGAATGGTTGTTAAGGGTTTTGCAGCACCCTCAGCTCTGGCCAGAGCACCTCTGTGCTCCCCTCACTGAGGGAATCAGCTGGGTTCCTCCTGGTGCAAGGTAAAAACCTCATTAAATTCATTCCTACTTCTATGAGCAAGGCCATGTACTTACACCCAAAAACTTTCCATTCATCTTCAGTGACTGTGGTAGTTCTTTGATTTAAAGTTGGAACTTACTTGTCATAAACATCAGGTCCAGAGAGTTCCAGCTGAGGAGGAACAGGGAAGAAAGAACTGTCTCTCTGAATTTATTTTTTTTCCTGAGATGACAGATGTTCTTTTAATAGGGTTTATCTGGATTCCCCTTTGCCACTTTGCCTCTGATGCTGGAGCGGAGGCTTTAAATCTAAGGTGCTTTAATCATCAGTTTAGCTGCTAAATACAGGAATAAATTTGGAGCTTCTGTCTGTGCCTTGTGGCTATATGCTGCCTTGATTTATAAACTTCTCATCCCAGGGGGTCACAAGGCAGTCTGCAGCAGATAGGAGTTGGCTCCAAAGTTATGGATAGGCATCAGTCAGTGGGGGCTGATCCCAGCACCTTCCCTGCTCTGGAGAAACGTGGTGGCAGTGAAAGGAAAATGTGCAAGCCCTTTCTCTGTTCCCTAAGTCAGAGTGAGTGCTCAAGCTGGAGTTACTGAATGAGAAAGGATGTATTGTAAGTATCTAATACTAATAAATTAGTATTAAATTACTGCCTGATTATCAGGAACTACATGTACTGAGAATGTGGGTTCTTGATTTCCCAAGACACTGCTGGTTTCTCAGCACAGGTTTGTCACTGCTGTCAGTCTTTGGTCGTGCATGTGGCCTGTGTTGGGCAGTGCTGTGTGGAAGGTGAAGAAAGAAGTGTCAGACAGGAGTAAGTGAAGCCAAAAAGACAAAAGGTTGTGTGTTCAAGTACATAATGAGGGGGGTGAGAAGTGGTTTGGCCCTCAGGACTGGATGTCAAGCCCTGCTGGACTTGGCCCAGGTGGGCAGGGAAGTGATGGAAATATCTGGTACCAAGGGATACATGACCGGTCTTCTTCCTTTTGTCTTGCTGCTCAGTTCCTCATGCATAATAAATCTATGTAGAGCAAGAATCAAGGTGAAAAGAGAACCTGAGGAAGCTGATTTATCTGGTCCTAAGTAGCTTTGGAGCAGTGTGAGACACAGCTGTTGCTGCTGAAGGCAGCAGCTGGGGGAGTAGAGTCATTCCCAGGGCAGCTCCATGGCATGGTGCAGGGGAGGGAGCTGTGCCAGGCTGCCCAGTCACACTGGTAGGGGCTGCTGTGGCAGGAGGATGGAGCAGCTGGGAGTGGGAGAGGTGACAAGAGCCATGTGAAATGAAAAAAAGGGAGCAGCAGCTCGAGACGAGGGTGTTAACAGCATCCTGCTGCAGCTGACTCCAGAAGGCAGCTCCAGTCATTGCTGAGCTCCTGTGAGTGTCCCTTGGTTCTTCTCACCCAATATCCCTGTGGCTCAGCTCTAATCCAGCACTGATTTCAGGACCAGCCTGACTTCTTTCCTAGCAGAAGCAAAGTATTAGCCTCAAATGCCTTCGTGGCAACAAGGGCAGTGTTTGGCACCTGAATCCTGTTCACTGCAAGCACAGACAAGGGTCACTGGTCACATCTTGGTGTGTTACCTTGTGTATGTGAATGCACAGACTCCTGAAATGGTGTGGATTCTGTTCTACAGGCCAATAATTAATTATGATGGATGTTTGAATCTCTTTTCCTTCCACAGTATTTTTTTTCTGTAGATAAATTCTTTATTAACAACTGCTCTTGAATAAAGCTTCATATTCCCTTGGCATATGAAGTTGCTTCTCCAGTGTGTAATTACTGAAGGTGTTAAATTGAATGAAAATGAAGAATTATCCAATTGTTTTACAAAAAAAAAAAAAGCACATTGGTGTGCTGGCAGCCCTTTGTAGTGTAGATCCTGAAAACTCTTATATAAGTGCAAGTAAAAACACTTTGAGGAGGGGACAAGT
This sequence comes from Passer domesticus, assembly GCF_036417665.1. Lineage (NCBI taxonomy): Eukaryota > Metazoa > Chordata > Aves > Passeriformes > Passeridae > Passer > Passer domesticus. The sequence continues at coordinate 3,628,484 of NC_087491.1, forward strand.
AAGGTAGGAAGAAAGAATTATCCTCACATGTTACATGCTAGATCAGGTAGGTAGTTTATGTCATATATATCTGGTCAATCCTGCCAGGATTTCAGTAAAAAATTTACTCTTGACACCAGTCATGGGCCCCTGAAATGTCTGTAAATTTTATGGAGCTGAACAGACCTCAGTGCTTATAAAACAGAGATTGGAATTGGTCTCTTTGCTCCTGTGATCATCAGCATTTTCAGGCATACTGTGCTTTGGGGACTCCATTTTTCCATTTAGCCGTAGATCCCATGGCTCAGGAATTCCTGGATCTCTGAATTCCAGAGCTGTCAGTGTGTGAGTGAAGGTGACACTCCTGTGTGTTCCCTCTGAGGAGGCTGTGCATCTCCCATACAAGTATCAGTTTCAGGAGGAGCAGGGGCAGCTGTCAGCCACGATTTTGTGGTGTCTTAAGAAATCTGTAGCGTCACTGTGCCCACACAGATTAGTAAATTTGACAAGTTGAGAAGAGTACTTAGAGCTGGCCTTTGTTTTTAATTTTAAAAATGGTTTGTTTGGCACTATTAGTGAGCACAGATCTTGGCAGATCTCAGGGAGTCGTTTGGTGGTGTTTTCCCAAGACATGCCCACTCTAGAGCATGGTTAATCCTGGAGCTGGGGAGGATCTGAGCTGCTGGAGAGCAGATGTAGGGGACCTGCTGCTGCCTCTTGAGGGGTGACACGTGGTTTGAGAGATCTGGGGCCTGTAGCACTCTGTGCACTGATCTCTGACACTGCAGGTGGGTACAGGCTTTGGGATGACAGCCTGTGGAGCACCTTCTTCCACTGGAATGGCCCTTGTTGTCCATCAGGCTCCTCCTGGAGCAGGTGCAAATGTCCGCACTGACCATGGGGCAAAGTAGAGCCCTGCCAGCCTTTCACACTGTCTGGGCTGTATCTGAGGGGCACTACCCCTCACTACACCTGGACATGGATTTTTGACTTCATATGAAGCCTGGACAGAGCATCAGCTGCAGGTTCAAAAGGCACAGCTCTTTCTTCAGGACTCCTACAGTGTCTCCTCCTGACCAGCTCCAGTATCCAAAGACTGTGAGGAGACAAATGAAAGGAAACCTGACTTGTGTCAGCCTGAACAGCCCTGACAGTCACTTCTTGAGCAGAGTGGGCAGAGACTGATTTATTTCCTAGTGGTGCTGGGGGAAGTTGTATCTCAAGCAGAAAAATGAGACATGGGTGACACCCTGTACCAGTACTAGCTCAGTTCTGGTTGCAGGCAGAGCAGGGGGAGAGGGTCTGGGCAATGTGAGCATATTCCAGGATGGATTTCAGATTCAAAAGCTGACTGTGTATGGCCTCAGCTTGGGAAGGCTCCACTCAGAGGGGCACAGGAGCACTTCATGGGCGGCAGAATGTGGCAGGAGTGAAAGGTCCGTGTTGCACACTTGCACCACCACTCTAGTCCAGAGGTCGTTCTCCTTTTCCTCCTTCACTTCATGGCCAGTTGCAAGGTAGCCAAGCCTTCAAATTGTGGATGAGTTCCTCCAGGTCATGACTCGGTAGCCAAAGAAGTTATGTTCCATGAATATCTACTGAAGTAAAGGCTTGGGTTTGCTTTCTGCCTCGGTTTTAAGTGCTTCTGTCTGTGCTGGACAGTAATGATTTCATTTTTTGGGTAGCAGTCACATAAATAATGCATTCCCTGCTGAGCCTTTTTGCCAGTCCCTGAGCTGCTTCCCATCTGAAGGGAAGTGTAAGAGGTAATTAACAGCCACTTGAAAAAGGATTAGCAGGTGGGTGGGAGCTACTGTTGGGTTCATGCATGGAATTGCCATGGAAATGCTGAGATTTCCTGGCACTTCATCCAGTGTGTGGGCTCCAAAGATAGTTGCTCTCATGGGCCTCTCTCCTTTGGATCTTCCTACCCTGCAAAGGGAGCGGCTGTGTTTTCTTCCAGGACAGCTCCCACGGGCCGAGCCGTGGCCATCTGTGGGACCGGGGCGTGCTGCGAGCCGGGTGCTCTGCTGCAGCTGCCAGCTGAAGTCTTGCTGCATTTCTTTCATGTCAAACCACCTGGCAGAAAATCAGGAGGGGAAAAAAACCAAACAAATGTTGCTGGTTTGCCTCTTTGCCAGTGTTCTGAAAGAACTTAATGCACCAAACACTCGGAGTTTGGCACTTGGAGAAGGTGGTGCTGGTCCTTGTCCTGCAGACTGTGACCAGCTCTGTAGCCCTCGTGTGGCTGAACAGGGCTGCAGCTGAACCAGGCCTGTCTTGCATGGCAGCATTTTCAGGCTGTGCAATGAGACCTGCATTTGCTGCTAGAGTTGTTGGGTGGCCACACATGCTTAGAATATTGGGCCTCTCTGTGAGTAATATCTCTCATTTTAGTGCCTGCTCTGAAGGTTTAGAAGGTGGTGACGGGCACATGTTCATCTGAAATGGTTCCTGCAGGGACCTCCTGTGTCTGTCTCCCCTACACAGCAGTAGCAAAGAGCCTCCTGAATTTGCCAGTGTCTGTGGGGCTTTGCTTTAAGGAAAATGTGCCTTTTGTTTCAGATCACCTGCTAGCAGACTCCTACATCGGGCAGGAGGACTCCCCTGAGATGCAGCAGGTGGCCCAGAACAAGCGCAGGCTCTCGGTCATCTCGGACGGCAAATTTGAGAGGAGCTTCACCGAGGAGCAGGCGGAGAAGATGCCGAGCGAGGGCCCCAAGCCACGAGTCTACACCATCTCTGGAGAGAGGCCGATGCTGTCGGAACACGAGAATGACAGCATGGAACTGGTGGTGATGAAGGGGGCTGCCCACGAGGAGTGTCACCACGGCCACCACGCGCACGGCGCCGGCGGCTCGCACGGCGTCCGGCACTGCAAGGCATGGCCGGGCGGCCGCCAGGGCTCCAAGGAGTGCCCCAACTGCTCCAGGCTGGCTGCCCCTTCCCAGCAGTCCATTGAGCTGGAGCAGCACCCACCTGGCGAGGCTGGGTGGCACAGGAAAAGGCTGGAGAGGATGTACAGTGTCGATCGAGTGTCTGGTAAGTGGGTGCTGGGTTCTTGTATTGAGGACAGGTGAATAAAGTGATCTATAGACTCTAAGGTCTCAGAAGGTAAAATGCAAAGTTTATTAGAAATGACACATTTTTTTTTATAGACAGTTACCATAAAGGTGGACTTGATCGGTTTTTAATTACAGAATAATGAGGTTGGAAGAGACGTCTAAGATCGTCGAGTCCAACCTATGCCCTGATACCTCAACTAGACCATAGCACCAAGTGCCATGTCCAGTCTTTTTTTAAACACATCCAGAGATGATGATTCTACCACCTCCCTGGGAAGAACATTCAAGTACTTTATTATTCTTTCAGTGAAAAATTTTTTCCTAATATCCAACATATACTTTCCCTGACGTAGCTTGAGACTGTGTATTATTACAGAATAATAACAATAATAATAATAAATGTTTATAATAATATTTATCATTAAATATAATAATAATTATATGTAACAATCTTCATACTATTGGTTAATTAGGAACAGCACCCTTCTTGTAAGCATTTTACAATTAACAACACATTTTACAATGAAAACACCAGCTGCAGGATTGTTTTAATTCTCTCTCTGAGCTTTCTCAAAACTTTCCAGAGGAACATCTGGGAAAGTTTATCTGACTCTCTCCCTCTGACCAGACTGTCAGCCACCACACCAGCTGACACAAAAGGTGATACCCATCTCATGCCAGCACAGGGATTTTAATCCTGGCCCCTTCTGGTACCATGGGGCAGAATTCCTAGAAAGGGATTGTCAAAGGAGGAGTTTGCAATAAGCTGAGCTCAGTTGGAGGCCAGCTCATCCTAGCTCTTGGTCATCAGAGGCTGCTCTGGTGGTTTTCATGACTTCACGCAGCTCAGTGAGCTCCTTTTCTGTGGAGGAAGAGCAAAAGAGGAAGGTCTCTGTCAAAACCCTGCATCCATGCTCATCCCAGTTCAGAGCAGGATCCTTCTCTGCCTCTTGCTGGGCAGGGGGAATCTTCCTGAACTGCTCTGTGGGAGCCTCAAGTTATGGTGTTCTGTGCTTTGGTGTGTTCCCAAAATGCTTGTTTGCAGGGCTGGAAGCCACTCATGTAGTGCCACCTCATGGGCTTCCTACAAATACTAGCAAATAACACAGTGTTGGACTTTTTCCCTCCTTTCTTCCTGGCTTAATGTTCTCAGGGAAGAGTGCTTGTAATTATTCCATTCCATTTAAAAAAAAGTTGTCTTTAAAAACTGAACCATTAATCAAATATACGTCACAGTGTGTGTGCTTTGAATTATAAACTGATGGACAGTCCATCTTTGCCTGTATGTGACTGGCAAAGAGTCTGGCCTAATTTGTCTGATTTTTTCTGTAAACACACATCAAGGCATTTAGAGCAGAGAGTCTGGCCAGGAAAGGTCAGCATTTTCTCCTTGAAAAGAAGCTGTGTATAAGGACTGAAGAGATCAAATGGTCCAGATTTCCTGGGTTCAGAGTTTTCTGATAAATACTGCTGTGATGTTTACTACAGGTAAAATCACCAGAGGTTTGGGTCCTGGACCATGTTTTCATGCCTAGATACCTGAAATTATATGGCTACAAGAATATATGGCTTAAACTGAAGAATAGTAATGAAAAAACAGCTGATTATGAAATGTGTGGAAAAGCTGCAGTCCCCTGAAATCCTGTGCATGATTTTTAAGCATTGTTCCTCTGTTCCCTGGGATTTTTTGGGATTCATATCAGACACTGCGTGTACCCCATTTGAGCTGCTGTGAAGAAAATGAGCTTTATCCTAGCCCAAACCAACACACCTGGACAAATCAGAATTGTGCTGTGGAACTGAAGGAAGTTACTTGATACAGAAGCAAGGCAAAGCTCCACAGCATTGATGGAGGGGTTTAACTCCTCGTAGCTGGAGCTGTGTTTGCTGGAAAACCTGTGCTGGTGATTCCTCCAAGGAGATGCTGTTACTGGGCCTTGGAATTCAGTGTCTGTTTTCAGCCAGGCAGCCGTTCACACTGGGTCAGTCATCAATGTGGAGTGGAGATTGTCTTTCTGAAAATGTGTCAGAGTAGTCACTTGAATGGGAGCAAAGTGGCCAGTGCAGGACCTTTGGATGCCCCCATGGGCATTCCATGTTCCAGCAGCTCCCCTGGGTTCTCATCTCAAGCCTCTGGGTCCTGACATGTGTGGCTGCACAGGCAGGGCTGTGTCCCCAAGCCCAATTTCCATCCCAGCACTGGCACCATGGAGGGAGAGTTCCCTCGGCTTGGTCTTATTTGCACTCTCTGTCCAAGTCCTGCCACTCAGATAACCCCACAACTGAGCAGCACAAGTGCCACAGATTGCAAGAATTCCCTGGCATGTCCTTCTGCCTGGCTAGCAGGGGACAGGGAGCAGGGAGGAGTGGAGGCAGGAGAGGCTGATTTCCCCAGGGTTCACCTGACAGTGCTGCTTCTGTTTGCATTCACATGACGAGTTGCTGCTGCAAACCAGCCTTTATGGCAGCCAGGCCCCACTGGCATCACTGACTATGGGTTTTGGTGCTGAGTTTCTGATGCCTGACACCATTCCAGGGGATCACAAGCTGTGATCTCCTGGGCTGCTCCCAGCATCTGAGACACACACATCCACTCATGGACAGAGGTGCTGGGTTTGGGTGCAGTGGGAAGTGGCTGGAGGTGCTGGATGTGGTGGTGGTGTCCCTCCAGTCTTACCAGGCCCCCCTGGCTCCTCCACTGTTTCCTCACAGTTGATGGTGAAAGGAAAGGAGAACAAGCTGCTCTGCCTGTCCAGAAAGGATGTGCTGCCTGCTCCTGGCAGCAACAGCCATGCCCATGACCTGAATTTTAATTCGGTGAGTGAGCTCTGGAACTGAGCTGTGCTGCCCAGTCCCTACCTGTGAGCTCCTCTGCTGATGTTCTATCTTCTGAGGAGTCCCAAATCCTTTATTCCACATTGAGTGCTGTGTGGAGGGCAAGGATATTTTTCCTAGGTTAACTCCAGTTGTGAGAAAAGGAGAGAAAGCTCCCAGCAATGTGCAGGCAGAGCCTCCTAAGGATATTAGCTGTTGTTCATAAGCTCTGCTTTGAACCAAAGCCTATGGCTTAAAAGCTGTAAAACACATGAAGAAGCTGTCAGTCCTTTGGGATGAGTAGTCCCTGAGAAGCCTGTACAGAATTGTTGGCTAAAAAGGAATTTGTGCAGCTTCTCCTTTGCCACTTCTGTGGGTTGCAGGCTTCAAACAAGTAACTAATTTACAGTCTGAGTTGTTCTGCTTTGCTTCTGTCTCTGTGTTTTGGAGGAGAGCAGACTTTGAGACTGCAGCAGAAGTCTTTAGCATACTGGAATGCAGTTTCATTTAACATATATATTTCCTTGGAGTGCTTTTAAACAAGACTTGACGTAAACTGTGAGCTGAGAAGGAGTGTCTGCTACAGCTTTCTATAGATTTCTTGGAAGCTGCACTTCAAAGGAAGGCTCCCCAGCTGCGCTTAGCACTTTTTGCATCTGTAATTGCAGCCACTTTCTGTACTTTCAGGGAATAATTTGTAGGGTATGATGGTCTGTACAAAACATTTGATAAGATACCTGGTCTGTGGTAATTAGGCCTGCAGTGGGTATGTGGAGTTTGACTGGGCTTGGGCCAGTGAAAGTGAATTAAAAAATACCTTGACAATGCCAGAATATTAAATACTGTCAGATCTGAAGACTTGAATGACTGAGGCAAGACACAGTCAGCAACATGGGGCAAGGCATTAGGCAAGGGAGTCACAAATGGGGTGTGAAGCAAGATGAAAAATCAGGTAGCCCCCAGCCCCAGGAATGCAGTTCACTGAGCTCTCACAAGTGTTGTGGCAGTGGATTTCAGTACTCCTGTGATTCCCTGCCTGCCTGACTCCAGCCTGAGAGTTCTCAGCAGGAGCTGCTGCTTGGGCAGGTTCCTCCTCCTGGTCACCACACATGTAATTGGTGATTTTTTTTTTTCTTTTTGTCTTAGTGGTCATTCAGTGAAGGTGAGGTAGTGTTCTGATGCCCTGGAAATAGGAAAAAAACCCCACAGTTGGTTTGGCCAGGGCAGTTTCCAAAGGGAGGTGACTAAATCAGCTCAGTTACCTGCAGGGTGTGGAGCTGATGGGTGGTTTGACTTCCAAACCAGAGGAACTCCTGAAGGCCAAGCCACCAGGAGCAGGTGTGAGAGGGGTTTGTTGAAACCTCAGTGGCAGAAAAAGAGAGGCTATTTCAGGCTTACTGTTCTGAGTGGAAGGTAAATGCTTTTCATCACTGGGCTGTGTCAGAAAGAACTGGAGGAGTGGGACAGTTTAAATCAATGCTATAAGGGAAAAGGCAGAGACAGGAAAATGCTTTTAATGAAAAATGTTTCTTTTCCCTGTTTTTTTTTCCTAGTTCAAATGTCAGTTCTGTAATTCTTGGATTATTCTAATCTCCAATGGTTAAGATAGAGCTTTTATTCTTCCCTTAGTAGCCTGATAGACAGGCTTAGCATGAATTTGCAGAACACTCAGTGGCAGTGTGCATTTATATGAGGAGGATGAGACTTGAACTGTTCAGTCAGGGCAAAATGCTGAAGGAAAGTCCTGAGAGAAAGAGCTTGGGGAGGAAATGTGGCTGTCTGAAGGATGTCTGTGCCTGCTGGGTGCTCAGGCTCTCTCTCTCTTGCAGATGATGTTCCCATACGAACCTGGTTCCCAAAGGAGAACCTCTTCAGTTTTCACACTGCTACTACAACTATGCAAGCGTAAGTGAAACCACTGCTGTGGCTTTTGTTCTGTATCTCAGGGTCTGAGCTCAAAGCTCAGAGCCTGCAGCAGGAGTTATGTGTTTGGCATCACTGTTCAGGGATAAGAGAGAAAGACAGAAATTTGTCTCTCGTTAATTTTCTTTCTTACTTACCAGTTCTTCCCTACTGCTCTCATTTGTTTGGTTTTACCTTCTTTAACTCCTCGGGTTACCCTGCTCTTCTCTGCTTCCCTGATTTTGTCTGTGACACTGTGGCCTGGTTGCTCTGCAGAGCAAGGGTCCTGTGGATCACCAGCTGAGACCCTCCACCAGCTGCTTCTGCTGCACACACTTTCCAAGGGAAGGGGATTCCAGGCTTGCCCTGCATCCTTCACTCCAGAGAGATGCCTTCCTCTGGGATAAGGAAGCCCTGCAGCTCTGCACGTGTGAAAAAGTGTCAGTAAAATCCCTGCAAAATACAAAGGGGTGTGAATTAGGAGGAGCCTTTCCCTCCACACTCATGCAGGCTATGGGGTGCTGAGTTTGGGAGGAGGCAGCTCTCAAAGGGCTCAGGAGAGTGAGGGAAGCCTCCTCTCCAGGCTGTGCCAGCTTGCCAGGGAGTGCTGCCTTCCTGCTTTCGAGTATTTCCTCCTGACTGGAAAACTAGGGCAAGCAGAGAGGAAAACAAGATGCTGTTCTACCTTCCAAGGCCCTTCCCCAGCCTTGCCACCTTTTTCCTGTGTGTTTCTCCCAATGTCTGGGACACCCTCAGCTCTCTGGCTCTGTTTCCTTCTTGTCTAATCTGGTGTCCTTTTTGTACTCTTGTTTCTCTGATACTTCTTTCCCTTGTGCTTTTCCCTCCCCAAATCCTGAAAAGAGGCTGGTTATTTCTCTTGGCATAACCCAGACTGAACCAGACCCGGAAGGATTCGTGCAGGGAGGCTGGATCTGGAGTTGAGGAGTGGGGTAGCTGCATCCCCCAGAAAAAAAAAAAAAAAGCATTTAAAAGATATTGTCTGATAACAGCCAGTGGTAGTTCACAGTTCTGATCTGACTCACAAAACATGAGCAAAATCATCACATTTGGACACAGCCTTTGCTGTCTGAATTTGTGTTTTCTGGGCAGATCTGTTGCAGGATGATGGTCCATAGCTGGGCTCACAAGGCTTGAAGGCCATTGTGGGGTTGGTGTGGGGAATGGTGCCCCAAGGGAACCCTTGAGGAGCAGAAGTCCCTTGGTAGATGTGGCTCCTTGGTTAACATTTCTAGAGCTTCTGTGCTGCCTCTAGGAGTGACACAGAAACTCCTCCAGGAGTTCAGGGCACCTCCCCAAAGTGCTGGGGTGGCTCCTGGTCTCTGCTCCAGTGTTTTCAGCCTGCTGTGCTCACTCCCTTCCTGAAGCAGGAAGCATGAGCCAGCTTCAGCAGTGTTTGTCATGGTGGGAGCAGCTCTCCCTGCTCCAGGAGCTCGTGGTTCTGCAGCCTGTCAGGCCACACTCAGCTCTTGTACATCTGCACATTCTCTGGGTTTGTGTGGAGCTCACTTTGCATCCACACCACATGTCAGCCCTGCCCCAGGGAGGATTGAGCTCAGTCAAGGAGGAGTCTTACCACTGAGAAATGTTTAATTTAAAAAGCAATTTCCTTCCACCTAACAAGAAATATTCCTTCTGGAGTGAGAATTCCCTCAGAATGCCGGCTGGGCCTGAGCACTAATAAATTCCTCTTTTCTCTCTTTTTCTCTGCATCTCCTGGAATCTCTAGCATCTCGTAAGTATAATCTTATTTTTTTAATGTCCTTATCTGTTGGTCTGCTGGCTAAACTCTCCTCTCCTGTCCATCATATTCACTTGTGCTTTCCCTGTGCTAGGGGCTGTCTGTCAGCTGGCTGAGGTTAGGTGGCTACACCTGGTAGGCCTACATGGATCCCACCAAACCATCCTCATCCTCCAAGTGCAGCCCTTAGTCGCTGGCACACTTTGTCCCTCTCAATGCTGGTGTGCAGAGAGGGGGTGATGCAGCTCCCAGGTCCTTTCTGCAGAGCAGGGATGGTGGGTGCTCCTTTGGGCCACGTTCTGATGTTTGAGGAGCAGCCCAGGGATGGTGGGTGCTCCTTTGGGCCACGTTCTGATGTTTGAGGAGCAGCCCAGGGATGGTGGGTGCTCCTTTGGGCCACGTTCTGATGTTTGAGGAGCAGCCCAGGGGAGCGAGGAGCTGTGGCCTGAGTGCCCTGACCCACACACAGTGCTGCCTGGCCCCCTGGGCAGCTCAACCTCTGTTGTCTGCCCAGAGCTTCCCTCTGTGTGTCCCTTGTCCTCTCCACTTCCAAGCTGTGGACTTGGTTAATGGCTTGAAATGGTTTCCCAGGGCGTTCAGGGGCTACGCAGAGAGGAAGAGACGGAAACGAGAGAATGATTCTGCAGCTCTTATCCAGAGGTAGGGCCCGTCCCCACGGCTGTGACCTGGTGTTGCATGGGCCCTTGGGGGCACTGCTGAACCCTGGTGGCGTTGACCGTGGCTGTCCCTGTCTCTGTGCTGTCCTGGGGACACTGGCAGTGGCTCTGCTGGAGCCGTGGAGATGAATGATGCTCAGGATAGCTGATCTCCATCTTCTTAAAGAACACTGTCAAGTTCTTTTAGCATTCCACATGATCTGTGCCTCAGGCAGAAAAATACATACTTAAAAAATTAAAGATGCAATTTCCCCGTTCCAGTTTGGAATTTCATATCATCACAGAATGGCTTGGATTGGAAGAAACCTAAATTATGATCTAGTTCCAACTCCCCTGCCACAGGCAGGAATTTGAGGTTAGATGAATACTGTATGTGCCATTGCTGTATGTACAAATGCACCTCAGAAATCTGAGACCTAGGCAAAATTGACATCTCTAGTGACCAGAAGTCTGTTTTTAAATCTTAATTTTTTTCAATAATAGAAGAGAAATAAAAGTGGATGGAGACTGATTCCTTGTCCAGGTATTGCAAAAAGGCTTGGTTTCCTTCTGCAGGCTTCCTATGGCACATCATATACTCAACAGCAGGAATCAGAACTGGTTTGGTTTTTTAAATGTGCCAAGAGTTGTGTCAGCCTACTAAAAAATGATAACACAGTGTCTGTGTAATTGGTTTAAAACTGCCATGATCACTTCAGCACTGTTCAAAACCAAGTGGGAGAAAAACATCAGATTTTCTTAACTGAGAAATTGCCAGGCAATATTTTTTTATAGCAACTTCAGAATGGTGAGGTTTTTTCATCAATAACAAAGAGAAATAAAAATCCAAACTAAAGACACTCTAAAACAAATAGACAGTGTACCTTTAAAAAGAGAGATTGCTCAGAAGTTGTTAGGCAGAGGCAAGTCTTGGTTAGAAAATGGCTTGTGAGTGCAGGAGCAGTTGTGAACCTTGGTGGGGCTGTCAGGAGAGAGAATGGACTCACCTGAGCCGTGTCCCTTCTGCTGTGCCCAGTGCAGGGCTGGCAGGGCAGGGAGCCTGGCTGGGGCTGCCGTGCCCCTGAGAGGAGGTGGGACAGCAGTGGAGGGGCCCTGGCTGCAGGGATTGCTGGCAGAGCTCAGCTCTGTCCTGCAGGGAGCGAGGAGAGCCCTGCTGTGTGCTTGGGGGTTTGCTGTGCAGCCCTGGGTGGGTGTTTCAGGGTTCAGCTGTTCTCACACAGCCCCTGCAGTGCTGTGCTGGTGTCCAGGGAGGCTGGATGGTGTGGTGTGCCCACAGGGATGCTGCTGCCTCTGGAGTGAGCGGTGCCCAGAGCTTTGCCCACTGCAGGAGCAGCCAGAGAGGGGAGTGTGAGAGGTGCTGCCAGGAGTTTGGGTAGTGAAAAGTCTTCTGGGCAGCGTGTGGTGACCCACTGCAGGGTGTGGAGTAGGACTGCAGTGTCTTGGAGCCCCTCTGGCTGGGATGGAAACCCTGGAGGTGCCATGGGGTCATGCAGACCATGAGGCACACTAGAGGAGAGCTGCTCAGAAAAGGGAGATTTCATCACTGAAACTTGAGGGGTTCTGGTTGTGTCATGATGGGTGGAGGGATCTTGCAAGGGATCAGGTGCCACAGGTCTCCTGGGTGCAGTTGCAGGAGCCCGGCAGGAAAGCTGGGCAAATTTGGGGACCCCCCTGCTGACAGAGCTGGCTGCAGCTTCCCAGGGCCTGTCATGCTGACATGCAGGCACAGAGGAGCCTGAGGAGCCAGGCAGCTGCAAGAAGCCTCAGAAGGATCTAGAAGTTCACAGCATGGCCAAATTAGGAGGCAGTCCCAGACTTGCACTTCTTTCCCAAAGTGCTGTTTTTCTGGAAGAAAATAGATGGAGCAAAAGGCCTTTGTCCCATTCTGTGAGTGTTTAGTGCAGTGGTTAACCTTGAACAGCTGGATTCTCCTCGGAGCTGCTCTCAGCAGAGTTTAGGAGATGGTATTTAGGTCTCTCAAGGGAGAGCCCAAGCTGTACAGGCAGCTGGGAGCAACCTTCTTCTATGGCAAAGGCTGCTTCACCCCTCTTCCCCCAGGGTCTGAAAAAAATCCTCCGTGTAGAGGACAGCTGAGCATTTAAAAGAAAAGTGGATTTTATTCCAAAATGCCCAAAGGATGTGGCAGTGGCCTTGGGCAATTAACAGTGATGCTCAGTGTCTGGTATGATCTCAGGCCCACAACAGACCATAAAGATTTCCATATAACATACGTGTGATACATTTTTTTGTAAAGAACAGCCCGGGTTCCTTTAAAATGTTGTATTTGTTTGGATTTTAGTTGAATCCACTGTAAGACAGACTCAGTTGTCAGTCTTACAAGTTGTCTGGGGTGATGGTGCACCCCAGAAGGCTTTGTACAAAGAGCCAGGCTAGGGATGTGCCTAAAGGGGCACTTGTCTGATCCACAGCAGTGAATCTTCATGTACCCAAGTAGAGACAGAATAAATCTTTGGGAAACATTAATAGCCCAAGTGTAGACAGAAGTTTGGCATGGAATAATGCTGCTCCCAGCTGCTGGTTTTGCTTCTTGCTGAATTTGGAGCCTGATGACAACAAGGGCTCCCAGGCCAAAGAGGGGAGGTGCAGGAGGTGATGTGGGTGCAGTGCTCTCCCACGAGGACAGTGTTTGTGTGCATCTCCTGGACAGGAGCAAATGTATCTGAGTTCCTCTGAACAACTTCTTGTCAGTACTGGGAGTGTCTTTTGGTCCAGTCAGTTTGCTAAAGCATCTGCATGGTTGTACCATGTCCTTACTCATCCCACTAACCTGTGTGTGAGCCAGACAACTTGTGACTTACCCCTTTCACCAGCTGTGGTGTCTGTTGCCTGGTGTTTGCCCTGTGTTTGGGGGCCACAAGGAATCCAGGAAGGCTCCCCCACTCCAGGGTGTATGAGCTCTAGGGCTGCACTGTGGAGTGAAGCCACAGTTGCTAAATAGGGTTAATGGAGAGATGACACTGCTCTTGATGCTGCTTTTCCCTGTCTCTTCTGGTGTCCTGTTTGTTCCTGTCCTGTTCCTGCCTCGTGAGTGATGAGAATCTGAGAAACTGGTCCCTTGCACTCAGAGGGGCTGGACAGAGTCCCTTTGCCATGGGGTCTGAGGAGTGGCCAGGACATCCTGTTTCACACAGACCTGACCCTGGGGTGTAGCTGCTCCCCAGGGCTTTCCCCTGGAGCTGTGTGCTCTGCAGCCCCTCTGGACCTGCCTGTGAGGCCAGGGCAGCACACAGGGAGAGCAGGCCCGTGGGGACAGGCAGCATCACTGAACTCTGCTGTGCAAGGAGGGAGAATGTGCTTTGGTCCTCCCCAGCTGTGCCTGGAGAGCAGCACGAGCTGCATGGTTACCAGCAGCACAGGAGGGGTTTTAGGAGCTGTGTTTGGGAATGAGCACAGCCACGAGTGTGCAGGGCCTGGGCACCCCATGTTCTGCTGGAGGGAGGGGAGCAGTTACTGCTCTTTACCAGGAAAAGAGGGAACACTGCCAGCACGGGCAGCAGTGGGTGTCCTCAGCAAATACAGCACAGGTAAAGCTTAACCAGAGAACAGGGAAAACAGCCATGAGCAGGGGGCTGCCCTCTGGGACCCCACTTGCCCTGTACCACCAGCCCAGGGAGCTCAGAACAGCCCCACTTAAGGAACATCACCATCCCAGCACTAAATCACTGCAGGCTGGGGACCTGGTCTCCAGCTTTGGAATGCCCAGAAGGAAATATGTCCTCATCCCCATTTTATTTTCTTCCTCCCTGTTTTCACAGTCCTGCTGGGCCCAGGTGTTGCTTCTTGTCACGTTTCTCAAAGGTTGTGTTTGGCCTTTCTTTCAGGAATTTTCGGAAGCACCTCCGCATGGTGGGGAGCCGAAGGGTTAAAGCACAAAGTAAGTGAGCACCTGGCAGTGTGGCTGTGAGGAGCTGGGCCTTGTGGGGTTCGTGTCACATGCACATGTGGGTTGAAAGGACCTGGCTTTGGGCTGGAGAGAGGAATTGACCTGTCGGTGCCATTTTACCCTACAAACAAGAAGACCAGGTGGTTGCAAGTGTCCAGGACCTGTGGATGCCTGCAGCAGCCTGGAGGCTGTTCCCAAGGACCCTCTGCTGTGGCTGTGGGACATCTCTGGTGCAAGGCATGGAAGGAAAGCCCCGGCATCCTTGTCCTCTGTGTGAATTTTGGTGACCACTGGGGTGGAGGCCAGTGAGGAGAACCTGAGCTGTGAGTCCAGCAGAGCTGCCTGGCCTCTCTCTGCAGCTGTGACCAGCTGTGGCTCCATGTGCCACACAGACTGCTGGCTGTCCTCTCCTGCCCTGTCCCCTTGTCATCTCCACAGCTGGCCCTGGGGGAGAGTTGCCTGGTGGCAACTGAGATGATAGTGGAAAGAAGAAAGAAGAGGATCAAAGAAGAGATTGGAGCAAGGGGCAAATCAGGGAGTGTTATGCCTCACTGGGGAAGAAATCACCTCTTAGGCCTGCAAAATTGCAGTTCCCTTTCCCTGGTGAAGGCAATAATCCTCCAAAACTTGATTGGGCAACACCCTTAGTGCTGTGAAGGTGGTGTGACCTGCTCCTGGGAGCTGAGGATTGCTCCAGAAGAGAAAGCATCTTGTTCTTCCCAACCTCCCTGGCCAGGCATCATGTACAGAGTGCCCACAGCAAAGCATTGCTGAGTTCAATTTGCATTCTTTCCTTTCTCATATGGGAAGTGATCAGCAAAGAGATTTGCACTTTCCAGAGTCTTCTTCAGCATCTGAGTTAGCACTGCCTGACATGGACAGGGCTTACCTCCCTGAAGCTCAGGCGTGCCTCTGCCTCAGGAACTCTTGGGTCATGTTTTCAAAGCTTTCTTTCTGTGCACAATAGTTAAACACCTGGGTTTATCTGAAAGCTGAGGATGGAGATCACCTGAAGAGCTTGAAGACATGGCTTGTCTCCCCAGACACCCACCCTGGCCACACTTCAGCAGGGGACAGGCTGCTCTTGTGATGCTGATCTGCAGTGAATTCCTGTGCTGCTGTTACTCAGTTCCCTGCTGCACACTCTGTCTGCCACCAGAAATAGGTATTAGTGCCCATAAGTGGCTGTTAATCCTGGCATAATGGCTCTCACATGGGCTTGCCAAGTCAGACACCGTGGTTGCCAGTTCCCAGGAATTTGCCTGCGGTGCAGCCGTCTGAGCCAAGCTCCCTGGTTTGTGCTTGGGAAATGTCAGTGCAAACAATACAGCATTCCTTGGGAGGAAAAAAAGCCATGAGTAGTGCTCACAAGAGTGCAGGCAAGCAAAGGCTGAAGGATTTCCTCTTTTGCAACAGAATGTAGAAAGCTTGAGCTTTCCAGAGACATCCCCTCCCTGCTGTTTGGTCCAGCTCTGACTGGGATGCCAGTAGAACGTGAAGGGAGAACTTACTGGAGAGCTACAGCTGCCTTCTGGGCATGCAGGTGTCATTTTAGCTGTGCAGTGCATGTTTCTGTGAGGCCTTGGAATCTGAGCACTTACACTGGGACACTGGACTGACCTTGGTTAAATTGAGGTTTGAGCTGTGTGCATTTAAGGAGGCCATCAAGTGTTGTCCTTTTTCTGTGTTCCACGTCCCATCCTGTGCACAAGTGGGCACTTGTCTCTGCTGTGTGGAAAGGACTCACATTTGGCAAGTGGAAGGACCAGCCCAGGGGAGTCTGTGGTGTGTGTCTTTGGTGGCAGTCTGCTGGATGATTTGTTTGCTGGCAGCAGCAGAGGTGCTTTGGGATCTGTTAATGTCGTGCTCTGGTTTTATCCTTTAGCATTTGCCGAACGGCGTGAGAGGAGCTTCAGCAGGTCCTGGAGTGACCCGACTCCCATCAAAGCTGATTCCTTCCATGACTCTCGAGAAAGTGAGTTCTGAGTCCTTTGAGCTTCCTCCTGTGGGCAAACCCTCCAGCAGTTGTTGACTGGAGTCCCACTGGAGTAACTCCTCTGTGCCCTCTGTCCTGTCTGTGATCTTTTTTTAGTTTCCTGAGATCGGAGCAGGTAACGCTCCAGGTGTATGTACCTGTTCATCTATGTGTACCTGTATTTATTTGTAGAGCACCACTCATCCAACCTCAGATTATTGAGCAGTTGCCAAAGGGTACAGCTCTCTTACAGCCCTCTGTTCCCATCATCCCTTATCCTCTTGGCACCTAAACAACCTCTCTGGAAACTCACCAGTCCAAGGCTGCCTGTCACCATAGTGGGGCTAACGTGGCTTCCTATGCAGGAGCCCCTTCTGAGCTCTTTCCTAGCCTGGAATAGCTCAAGAATACAGCTGATGAGATGGAGCTTTGATTTCCTGCACAGGTGATAGCTTGGGGCAATCTGATCTTCATTTGGGCTGCCAGGAATCCCTCTGGGAATCCCCAGTAATGCTGCCATGTTCTGCTTGAGGGGACTGAGATGCTGTTGTGTTCATTTACAGGAAGGAATGCCAGCATCTGTATTCTTATAAAGGGAATGGCTGTTTTACACAGATTTTATTGCAAGCCTGTAGGCAGGAGCTTGGTGGATATGAGTTTGCCCATGTTGAAGTGAATTTCACTAATGAAATGACCTGATCTACCAGGTAAGCGCAAGATCTGGCCCTGCTAGCTGTAGAAGACCCAGGTTGCAAGGGGAGGTGTATCAAAGGCCAGGTTCACAACATGACCCTGTGGTTTGCCAGTCTGACTCCTCCCTGCTCCCTCAGCTGCCCGGAGGCAGATGGAAAAGCCATGGGAAAGCCATGGGAAAGCTGTGGTTCACACAGGCTCCGGGCACTGCCCAGCGACACTCGGACATCCCCAAAGGCACAAACAGTGGCACCTCGGTTCTCTTTCCTCAGTCCAGCAACCATCTCTGTTTTTAACCTTTAATGGTCAATTATATTCCTTCCAGATGTTTTTTTCCCCAGGAGGCATTGAAGGCCAACAGGTAAGGTCGATTTGGAGAGCAAGTTCAAGTCTACTGTTGCAATATGACTGTGTTTGTTGCAGCTGTCCTCACGCACGCTCTAAGACTTCTCTGCCAGGATCAGTCTGACCAACAAGTCAGATTTTCTTTATAATCCCTGAAAAGATGTAGTCAGAGCAGTAATTACTACAAGGAGACCAGCTTTGAAATCTTTGGACTTTTGCTTATCAGCCTGGCAGTGCTGAAGTGTAGAGAGTCTGTCTGTGTTCTGTCTCCTTTCCCATTTCTGGAGTGACAGGGTGACTGTGTGACCTAGCATTTGAAAACCAAGCTTGGTGACTGCGAGAGTGATGAAGTTCTGTGACACGTGATGTGAGCTCTCTGTGCACTCTTCATTTGTTACATGTTTGTCTGTTTGAAGACACCAGCCCCAGAGTGGTGTCTGTCACTCTGTGGGTGACAAGAGAGCACGAGTGTCGTGGCACCTCCTGTGAGGAAGCTGCCAAGGCAGGATGGAGTGGGAAAGGCTGTTCTGCCCTCATAATGCTCCATGTGTTCTGGCAGGCCATGACCTTCAGGATTCCTGCGGGACTCTGGATGGTGACTTTGACTTGAACTGGGAAGCAGAAAAGGAACTTGAAGCCATGGCATGTGACGGAGAAGACTTTATTCCACCAAAAATAATGGTGAGAGTTTCCAGCTCGTGCTCTGCCTGTCCTTTCAGTGCTGCTAAGTTCAGCACTTCATGGGAAGTCTGTTGTGTAGGCACAGCCTCAGGTGTCTGTGAGAGTCACTCAGAGATGAACCAAGACATGACATGGGTTCAAATCTGTTATTGCTGGGGGTAGTGCATTGAAATAAAACTGGAAGGAGAGATCTGTAGTCCAAATCAGAGCAGGACTGACACCAACACAGAACCAAGTCAGTCTGAGGCTTGTTAACCCTGAAAATAGAGACCTGAGCACCACTGCTAGCTCTGCTCCCACAGCGAGGAACTGAGGGGCCTGGAATCACAACAGAGTTCAGGCTCTGGTGCTGCTGGAGCCAGCTGAGGCTTCAGCCAGAGTTGTCAGGCACTGACACCTGCAGCCCTGTGCCTGCTGTGCCTGGTGCAGGTCCCAGCAGACACTGAACAGGCCCTACAGCCAAAAGGAGTGATCATCACTGGGATACAGCCATCCATGGTGGTGCATGAGCTGCTTCATCCTTTGTGCACCCCAGTCTCCCCTTTCCAGCCTGTTCTGGGCCCAGTGCAGCCTGAGGGCAGAGCTGTGTGCTCATGTGACACTCAGGGGCACTTGGCAGGCCTGGGGGTGCTCTGGGCTGGAAACCTTCCACTGGGATGTGGATAGACTGGGTTAGCTGCTACCTGGGGGCACGCCTGAGACCAGCTGAACAGGCCAGTTTTATGGCCTTTGTGCTTCTCTCCAGACTCTACTGCTCATGCTGTTGCACCTTTTTTCTCCTTTGCAGCTCATCTCTTCCAAGGTGCCCAAAGCAGAGTATGTCCCAACAATTATCCGCAGGGACGACCCCTCCATCATCCCCATCCTCTATGTAAGTAAATCACTTCTGCTGTGATGACAGCACAAGTGGTTTGCAAAAGCTATCAGGAAGGGGCTGGGTGTGTTGACCCTGCTTTGGGGTCTAGGGTGGTTTTGTGGGGGCTCAGGTCCAGGTGGAACAGTCGGGGGGGTGGAAATGGCACATGTGGGCTCTGGGCTCTGCAGGCCCAGCTAAGCTGCGTGGGAGGATTGTCAAGGGAAGGCAGGGCAGGCACTGCCAGGCTTAGGGCTCCTCCTTATGCTCATCCTTGGGATGAGCAGCACTCAGAGCTCAGCAGTGAACCACCAACCTCATCACCCCACGTGCAGTGGAGCATTCCTGTCAGTCATTAATTTAACTCTGACTTTTCCCTGGGAGTCTGGCCTGAGCAGGTGTGTGATACAGCAGTGAGGAGTCATGGGTTTCTTTTTCTAATCACTTAATTTGCAAGGGAATGTGAAACTGGGAGCCCAGCAAGGCCATTGTCAGGGTGCAGCAGGCTGTGCTGCTGGGGTTTAGCCTTGCTGCTCTTGTCTCTCTTCCTTGGAGGGTTGTTTAGTGGTCCTGATGACCCTGCTGTGGCAGAGGCAGCTGTGTTGGGAGTGCAGCTGTTGGTCAGCCAGCTTGGACAGGGGTGGAGCCAGAGAGTGGCTGCAAAACACGGGCAAACAGGCATTGCTGATGTTGACTGCATCTGAGAGACAGTCTGTGCTCTGGACGTGCCTGCGGGCTTCAGCTGCAAGCCTTTGAGTGGATTTGATCTTCAGGGGCTGTTCAGTCTTCAGCTTCTGTGCTGAAATGTGATTTAGTGTGGGGGTTACTGCTGCTGTGACCAGCAGCCATCAGTCGGTGTAAATGTGCTCTTAAAGCATCCTTGGAATGGGATTGTGTGATTATTAGGGAGCTGGTGGAGTGACAGTGAACCTTTATATGTCTTCTCTCTTGGTTTCCAGGACCATGAACACGCCACCTTTGATGACATCCTGGGTACGTGAGTTTTACCTCCTTTTCTTATCTCCTGCCCAGTGCAAATGTAACCATCAATATTTAAGTCACTCAGCTGCCCTGTGCTTCAGCTGCCACTCACAGAGTTGTTTTTGTCACCCCAGTGACCCCTGACAGTTAGTTGGCTGCTGTAATAAACACTCACTTCTGTGTCCTGTTTTCTGTGCTAAATTCATGGTTTGTGGCAGGGAAACTGAGGCACAGGGCAGCAGGTGCCTGCTCATTGTACCTGTGGTGGGGAGTGGGAGCAGTGACAGAGGACCAGGAGGGCTGGGGCTGCTCTGGAGCTGTGGTCAGTACAGAGCAGTGTCTGCTGCTGTTCCATCCTTCTCTGCCCTGTCACCTGCTGACTTTTCCTGCTTCCACAGCACCCTTGGCATGTACTGAGCACCCCTCAGCTCAGCTTCCTGCCCTCAGGACTAAGTGTAAAGAAATAAGATTAATTTTGACCTTTGTCTGTGGTTCATCTTTTCCAACATGTTTTGTTTGGTTGGCTTTTTCTCTGCAGAGGAAATAGAGAAGAAGCTGAACATTTATCGGAAAGGCTGCAAAATCTGGAAGATGCTGATATTTTGCCAGGTACATGAAAGTTGTTAAACACTAGGGTGATTTGTTACAAATTTGTCATTTTCTGTGGGGAAAGTGACAGAGAGGAACCAATATTCCAAAGTCAGCTTCCATTAAAGTGGCTGCCAAGGCACAGCTTTCACTTCCCATTTCCCAGACATGGAGCAGTCTCAAGTTGCTGTGACAGCAGGAAATCAAACCTGATTTAGTGAGGCCAAGTCAAGAGCTGGGCTGATTTTCTCAAGGAACCCCAGACAAACCAGCATTAGCACTGACCTAGAAAGGATTCCAGACACAGGAGCAAGCACTGGCAGTGCCAGAGTTATGGTTTCCATCCAGCTGCAGTGTGACAGTGACAGTGCTGTGTGTTGTGGGCCAGACTGGCAGGTGGCTCAGCTGGAGCTGCAGACCAGAGGATGCAGGAGAAGGGTCAGGCTGGAGCCGTGGCTGGGACAGTCCAGGCCCTGCTGGATTTGGGAGTTGCTGGGGATTTCCTTCCCAGGTTTGCTGTTCCTCGTGGTGGTCAGCTGTGGACTTCCCCAGCAGCTGTGCCATGAGAAGTGAGGGAGGTGACCTGACCTAACTCCCTCCACGTGCCCAGTGCTGCAGAGGAGCAGCTGTGCTGCACACTGACCTCGAAATTATGACTTTTAATGTTCCTGGTGTTATGTCAGTCTGTTCTCCTGCTGCCCAAGCCCAGTTCCTCTGCAGTGCCAGCCCTTGCCTGCTGTCCCTGCTGTGCTCAGCTGCTCCTCTGCCACCCCCAGCATCCCCAACTGACAGGGACTTTCTTGTCTTCCCTATTACTCTCCAGCCACCCACAATGGCGTTTTAAATCTATTATTGTGCCTTTCTAGAGTGATGTGGGCACGGAACATCAAAAGCCATGGAATCCAGCCCCCAGCCCAGTGCGTGATGTCCCTGAGCATGTCTGCAGTGCAGGGCTGCCCTGCTCCCTTGTGGCACCTCTGGGAATGGTTGGGCAGGACAGGAAACACATCCAGGGTTTGTTTCCTCAGGGCCTGTGCGAAGGGGTTTCCATCTGACTGTCTGTCTGTCTCTTGCAGGGAGGCCCCGGGCACTTATACTTGTTAAAGAACAAAGTCGCCACTTTCGCCAAAGTGGAGAAGGAGGAAGATCTGATCCTGTGAGTGGCTGTGCTGTGTTCTGGGCTTGCATGGTGTTTCCCTGCTGGATTTGCTCAATGTTTGCAGCACATGGTGGAGCAGGAAAAGTGAAGGGAGCTGGGGTGGCTTGGTTAGGGAATGAGGAGGCTGAGGAGACACAGCTCATTCAGGGGTGACAGCAAAGGTGGCAGAGCTGAGCTCATCCCTGGAGTGCTGCAGCCCTGTCACCAGGAGATTTATTCTTACATCTGTTTAGTGTCTCTGTGGATAGAGACTGTCAAAAAGGAGGGAAAAAATATATTTCTTCTACTAAAAACAGCTTTTCTGACCAGAAGTGAGAACATGCACTTCCAGCCTCTGGTGCTGTGATACCATTGCTAAGCTGGTGGCTGTGGCAGAAATCCAGGGTGTTCCCCCACAGCTGACTCTGGCCAGGGGGAAATGGAATTTGTCTCTGCAAAGCCTGCTCAAAGTCCAGCCTGTTACTGAGGAGGCTTTTCAGTAACATGCCAGGCTTCAGCTGGGAGTGCTGAGCAATTTTGCTGCTCCTTGCAGAGAGTAAAGCTTTGCCTGTTTTGCTGCCTACTCGCTTGTGCTGGCTCAAACTTGCTTGGCTAACAGTGCCTGGCTGTGGGGGAGAGGATGTACACCAACCTGTTCCCACACAACTTTTTGTTGGCATGAGAACTGAGTATTAAAATCAACATCTGCTCAGCAATCTCATGCCCAGGCACAAACACTGGCTGTGGAATTCTCCAGCACGTGTGCACATCCACGATTCTGAGCACATCCCAGGCATAGCTGCTCCCAAGCTGATAAATCAGGGATCTGCAGAAAGCTGTGAACACACAGCTGAAAGTTGGGGAGCTTGGAAGTGAATGTCTCCATCCAGCTGGTGTGCTCCTGGGAGGCAGTGCTGGGGAAGGCTGAGGCTGAAGTCTGGTTGGAACACCCATGGAGGAATTTCTGGGCTTTACAGCCCCCCAGAGTTGCTCCAGCCCCCTGCCCAGGGGAGGGGGCTGTGTTTCACATCCCTCAGGCACCAAGTGCCTGGTCACAGTCACTACACTACAAGGGGGGGTGACTGTGAGCAGCACCAAGCACGGGCTGACATGGAGCTGCCTGGGCTGTATTGTCTCACTCAGAACAATCTCTCCAGCTGTTCCCTGCTGATTTCATGCTCTGGAAATGAACCAGTGCACTGATAACCCTCGTGTTCAGAAAGGGCAGTTGTTGATAGAAATGGGAGAGAGGAAGCTGGAGGGGATGCTTGGTGAAACTGTCACTCCAGAAGCACTCCTGGGGGACTTTGCTCCCTTCTCCTCACCTTGGAGCTCCCTTGGCTTGATGGCTGCTCCTCCTTCTCTGCCACATGACTTGGGCCTGTTCCTCAGGCCCTGGCTCTCCTCTGTTCTTCCTTGTCTGGGATCCAGTGGCTCTTCCTGAGCATTTTCCTGCCCAGGAAACAAACCTTGGGCCCTATCTGAGTGCTGTGTACACACGTCCTTGGCATTACTCTTTTTTTTTTTTTTTTTTTTAATGATGTGTTCTGTTTTTTCCAGCTTCTGGAAGAGGTTGAGCAGGCTGATGAGTAAAATCAATCCTGAACCAAATATCATCCACATCATGGGCTGCTATGTTCTTGGAAACCCCAATGGGGAGAAGGTAGGAGCTGGTGGGTCACCCCTGGAATGTCTGCTGGGCCAGAGTCACACTGGGAGCTCTAAACCTGCCTCTTTGGCTGGCTGGGAACATGCTGGTTGTCCTGTGGGAGCTGTGGCTGGGAGAACCCCCTGGATGTGGGGCAGGGGAGGAAGGATTAGTGATGTGCAGGACAAATAACTGAAACATTTGAGGAGAGGAGTTATTGAAAGCACTTGGTTTATTTATTTACTGGTGAGATAGGTGTTTTAAAGGACATGGGAGGAAGGTTTTCCAGAGCAAAGATGGGCAATTGTGGGTGCTCAGAGTCATCACTGTTTTCAGCTGTTAACTCTGGTATGTTTTCCTTTCAGCTATTTCAGAATCTGAAAAACTTAATGAATCCTTATAGGGTTGCCTTTGAGTCTCCACTTGAACTATCAGCTCAAGGTAATTTTTTCCTTTTTTACCAAGACACACACACCCTTTGCTAACCAGTCTGCCTCCTTTGGGGGGCATCTTCCTGAAAAAGCAGTTTTGACTGCCTTAAGTCCTGCCATGGTCTTTGTTTTGCTTGTAACACCTTGTGTAGTTCAGCTGCTGCCCCAGCTTTTCCCTTGCAGTTCCTGCATATGTTCACATTTCAAATGCCCTGTTTGTTGTGCCTGAGGCCTCTCTGAGGGTCCTGGCAATGCAAAGGAGAGCTTTCCAGGCTGAGTGTAGGAGAACCCATCATTATTAGGGCATGAGGAGTCTGTGGGGGAAATGCACGTGGAGCAGAACCTTTTCTGTGGCCAGGTGTTCTGGGATCTCTTCTCCAGAGCTCAAACCACTGGCACCAAGTGAATTGTGTCAGTAACCAACTGGGATATGGCCCATCAGAGCTGTTCTACAGCTCAGCCTGCTGGCCCTTTCCCCTTTTTTTCCTGTAGCTCAGGATATTTCAAGAAGCTACAGGATTTTTCCTGTTCAATGTCAGTAATTCACAGTGCAGTTTCACAAGTGACAGATTCTGAATTTGCCCATGTTCTTTTATTTTTACTGTAGTTCTTGGCTGATAAAACCATGCAGGATTCAGCTGTAGGCACTTCTGTGCTGCCCACAGCTCTGGTCTCAGCACTGATGGGTTTTTCTTACCTCCCTTCAGCCTCAGGAATGTGCAGGAGTTGAGCACGTTGGTGCTCAATTGAGCAGAGTTCACAGAACGCAGAGCTCACAGAATCAGAGTCACAGACTGGTTTGGGCTGGAAAGGACCTTCAGGGTGCCCCAGTTCCAGCCCATCCATGGGCAGGGACACCTCCCTCCAGCCCAGGCTGTTCAGTTTCCTGTGCATGATCAGTTCAGCTGCACAGGAGCAAACATGCTGGGATGTGTTCAGGAGCAGCTTGCAGGGAAATTCCCAGGTTTGTGGGCAGCTCAGCAGGCCAGGCAGTGGGTTCTGTGTGCAGGCATTAGAGCAGCTGAGCTTTCAGGAAGCTGGGCTGAAGAATACGTGTGAATTTATCCCCTTGATCAGTCTGGGACATACTAAGAGTGTACCCTTGTAATCCTTTGCAAAGTCATCTAAAACTAATCTTAATCAGGCCTCACAAGTGAAAATCCCCTCCTTGAGCCTTGTCTTGAGTGCAGGGTTGTTTGCCCTTGTGTTTTCAAATGCACCTCCTGGCTACCTGTGAGATCCCCTGCAGTCAGAGGGGCTGGGGGGCACAGCTGGCACTGGTGTGTGCTGTGAGCTCATGGCTGGGAGCACAGGCAGGAGCAGGACAGGGATGGCCTGGGCATTAAAAAAATATGTATTTTTTAAATTTGAAATTTCAGTGTTAATTATTTTTAGTGTTTCTTTACAAGGAGTTAACTCTTGGTTTACAGCCCCTGAAGTCCCTGTGCCTCATGCAGCCTGTGGCTGATCATCTCCAGCACCCAGCTCCCCTCAGCCCTCAGAGCAGAGAGGGCAAAGTCTGGAGACAGACTTCGTGCTCAGTTCCTGCCCCCAGGGACAAACCCTGCCAGGGGATTACAGGGAGCTGTTCATGGTTGAGGAGATCTGAAAAGATGTTTGTCTCTCACGGGCCCCTCCACGTGCCCAGTGTCAGCATTTGCCATGGCTGGGCTGGGGTTTGTGCTGCTGTGTGCTGTCACCTCTCCCTGGTGCTCCTTTCAGGGTGTGACCCCTCTGCCTCGTTTCACTTCTAGGTAAGCAAATGATTGAGACTTACTTTGACTTCCGCCTTTACCGCCTCTGGAAGACCCGCCAGCACTCCAAACTGTTGGATTACGATGACATTTTATGAGCTGGAGAAGACTTTGCAAGAGGAAGCTCATCACCAGTGTCCAAGAAGTCATGCTTTATTGCAGAGAGACTTTTTTATTGGCACAGGGAGCCCTTCACAGCCCTACGGGAGGCAGCAGTGCTAAAGGGAGGGAAGGAGGAGCCCTCGGAAGTGTCGGCAGGAAAAGTCTCCTGGGCCAAGAGAGACTGCAGGGAAGGGGGTGACAGTGACACCTCGCTGGCCTCAGTCCGAGCCGTGGGGCCTCAGGAGGAGCTGTGCGAAACGAGGACAGGATGGAGTTCCTGGCAGAACTGAGCTGTTTTGGGTCAGAATGGGCCAGATTTGATTCCAGGTCCTTTTAAAGACTTTTGAAGCTCAGGTTTTCTTACAAAAAAAACCACAAACCCAGTTAACCCGTGCACTACAGTGAAGAAGTCACCAGAGCACAGAGGGAGCAGGGGGTTGTCCTGGTGGGACTTTCTGTGCTGGGAGTCCTGGAGAGCAAGGACTGCTACACCTACTCCTGCAAGCTTAGAGCAAGATGATCCCGTTTCCATGTGAATATATACTGGGATATAGAATTGAAATCTTCTTTTTTGTTTGTTTGTTTTGTTTAATAGAAAATAAGTGCAATTTTTATAGCGAGGGAGGGGGTAAAATCCCTCCTGATATTTAATTAGTTAAAAATAACACACCATAACCAATAGATGAGGTATTTTTGGTCTGCCTGAAAATATATTCAGAATGGTAATATATCTTCTGTAGACATATTTAATCACCAGCAAACATGGTTTTAACATAAGTTAGCAGACCCTGCATGTCTGCTGCATTGGTTTGGTTCCTTTCAGAGTAGCTGTGCTGCACTACCTGTACGTGCTCTCACGAATGTGTAGTTCTCCTCCAGTTAGCCACAACTTCATTCTTTCTATTTTGCTGCTTGCAAAACTATGGAACTTTAGTTTTGCTGAAATACTTAGGTTAGAAACACGGGACCTGGCTGGGAAGCCTCCGTCAGGCTCGCTTTGGTATAAAAATGAATTAGAAATTAATAGCCATGGTAATTAATTGTTCATGCCGGTGTTTTGCTGTGTGTTGGGAGAGAAGCTCTCTTCCTGTGTGGAGACCCCTCTGAGGGGGCTGAGCACTGAGGCATTCAGCAGAAATGCTTCTGGAGGGACACAGCACGGGCTTGAGCATGAGTTTGACTCTTTGTTCACTTGATTGCCAGTTGTTTGTGCATAACCCACCCCTTTTCCCTGACCTGTTTCTTGGTCTGAGCTGCTCAGCTCCTTCCTGTGGAGGACAGAGAAAACCCTGAGCTCTGTCAGAGCAGCCTGAGAGCCCAGGTCTATATTTTATATTTGGTGGTACCTTTTGGAATCTATTTATTTTTGTTTGGTTGGGTTAGGGGGTGCTTTTTTGGTTTTGGGAATGGGGCTTTTTTCACATTCTGCTGTCCTTTCAGAGGACAAATAGTACTTAGAGTCTATGTAGGTCACTGGCAATTCTGAGAGGTGACACAAGTTAATTCTTTTACAAGCAAAGGAAGTAACAGGGAAGGATTACCTTATTTTCCTGATTTCCTGGTATCTCAAATTTGTTGATTGTGAAGTGAAGGAAAATACATGTACAAATCTTCTTTTAACTACTTACAAAGAGAACTTGGTGTTCTGATCTGTAGAGTCCTCCTTCCCCTGTGCCATACCTGTGGTTGTGATTTTGGGGAGTAGGCCCCTGGCTAGAACTGCTGAACCCTTTACATTTAGAGCAGTTTTATAGCAAAACTTTTGAAGAAATAATGTACATACAGTAAGGAGAGGAATGGGTGGAGAGAGGTAGTTTGAAGTCACTGGAAGTCACACAGACAGGTGTGGGCTGTTGCCTCCCCTAGGTTGGGAGCTTTGGTAGCCACGTCTCATCCCTGGACTCAGTCAGGTTTGCCAGACTTACAGTGAAGGGGAGGACAGGCACCAGTCTGTAGCTTTTGGAAGAAAATGCCAGATATAAAAGAAAAAGAACCCCAAATGTATGCCAATTACTGTTTAACTTTGGTGCTTTCACCAGCTCTGCGGTGAGAGGTGGGAGCCAGAGGTGCAGTGAAAGCACAAAGTCATGTTCTGGAGAAGGAAATGGTTGTGGGAGGATTAAAATGCTGACACAAAACTCTCTCCCTTTCTGACCCTTTCACCTCCTCACTGGAGACAGGCAAACTGTTCTTCCTTTCTCAAATCCCAATTCAGTGAACTTGGTAGCATGAATGTAGCATTGTGCAACTGTTGAAAATCTTATTTAACCCCCAAAGGGCCCATTTATGTATCCACTTGAGTGATTTCTCTGTAGAATTGTTGTATATCTTCACAGACCACTTGTAGTACTTGGGGTGCAAAGTAGAAGGTAGATTGTACAGTAACTTCTGTGTTGGAATTGACACTATGGACTGTTCTCCTGGTGCAGTTTATGGGATATGACAACTGATGAATGCATTTCCCTCCAAAGATCTATATTCCTCATAGCTTGTGATGTTTATGACATGAACATATTTTTTCCTTTGTAGCATTCATATGCCTAAAGAGATGAAATTCTGTCAGCTGTGACTGGAATGGAGTTGTGATGTTTGATGTCTGTGTGCAGCAGTGTCCTTGGAGTTAACCACTGGTGACAGAGGAAAACACTTTTATTCCCCTTTTTCACTGGTGGAGTTTTTCAGGTGACTGCTGGGAAAGGAAGGGGTTAGCAGAGGCAAATAAAAAATTATTTAAACTTTAGAGGTAAAAATAGAGCCTGGAACTTCCTCAGTGAGGGATGAGCCCAGCATGGTCCCAGCCAGGACAGCTCCAAGGCCCCGTGTGTTCCTCACCCCCTGTGCTCCTGCAGCATCCCCTGGAGGTTCTGAGGCTCCCCCAGCACCCTCTGGGCACACGGGACAATCTGCCATTCCACTCCTGCCTGTTCCTTCAGCTCTCAGCACCCTGCTCTCGGGGTGTGTCTGAAACCAGTTCTCTCCTGTGCCGCCGGCAGTTCCGTGTGCCAGGCTGGGTGAGGGGTGAGCAACGAGCAGCTCCATCCCACTGCCCTGTCCCACCAGGGCACTGCTGCTCTCTGTGCTCTGGAGCTGCCTTCAGCAGGGGCAGGAGAGAGGGGACACCTGCTTCACTTGAAGAGAAGCAGATTAAACCCAGATGGCTGAGCTGGGTGCCAGCCCTGGCTGGGGTTTGTGCTGCCCTTGCTGGAGGCAGTGTTGGATGTGACCCCCAGCCCTTGCCTGGGTAAATGTGTTATCACACCTGTTAAATGTGATAAATGTGTTATGGCCCGAGCTGGCAGTGTCACCTCCAGGAGAGGAGAGGGGCCAGGAAGGGCTCAGCTGTCCCAGCCCTGCTCCTCAGCCTGGCTCAGTGCTGGGAGTGCCCCGAGGATGTTCTCTGGTGCCTGCAGGGAATGTTCACTCAGCGGGAGAGGCCTGGGGGATCATAGGCTCTGTGCATGTGGCACTTTCAGAGAGGCTTTTCTCTTTTCCTCTTGTGTGGCTGGGAAGGGAAGGAAAGGGAAGAAGAAAATTCAAGTTAGGCATGGGATATAGAAATAGGTAGAAACAGATAAACCTTTTTGCACCTCTGCTCATGCTGCAGCCACCAGCTTCCCTTTGCAGCTGGCCTCCAGGCCTGGGGTGGGAAACACGAATTCCCAGATAATCCCTTCCTGTGTTAAAAAAAAAAGGCAGAAAAATCCTTGTAGCTCCAGCAAAACATCTGACTGCAAAAGGTACCCAGCCTGCTCATCCTCCCCATGTGAGGACTCTGCTGTGGGATCCCACCTGCTCCCACCTCTGGAGCCACCAGAGCCAGTGAAGGGGCTCATCTCTGTGCTCTGTGCAGGAAACTCCAGGCAGGAATTCTTCATTCCTCAGCCTGGACTTGCTGCCTGGAGCTCAGCACAGGGTTCCTGCTTCCAGTGGTGTGTCCACGTGCTCCTGTGTGCTCGCCGCCAGGCTCTGTCCCCTGCTCGGGGGGATGCTCCCTGTGCAGGGAGGTGTGAGCTGGGATGTGGTGTCCGGCTGTGTGAGCACTGCTCGGGATCCTGGCCCAGAGCCACCCACAAACAGCTCCTGCTGCTCCTGCCTTGCTGACCTGTGCCTGGCATTCCTGTTCCCAGCTCTGCTGGCAGGGCTGCTCAGCAACGCCAGCAGCACAAGTGGGGTTGGCTGGAGGAATGGAAAATGCTGGTTATAAACAGCCAGCCTGGCAGGATCTGGGAGCGTGTCCTTAATCCCAGCCCCATTCTTAATCCCACGGGAGGTGGAATGCCAGGCTCGCTCTGCTCTCTTGATCTAAATGTAAACATTCAGCCTCTCACAAGCTGGTCTGAGTCACACTTGGATATTATTCATGTCTTAGTCCAGGATAAGATATGTTACTGTGTGAGTGAGAAAATCCTTCCAGGGCCCTTCCAGCTGGCACCTGCTGGCAGAGCCCTCCACAGGGATGTGCTGAGCCATGCCCTCCTTCCCAGGGAACTGGGCCCCTCTGCCAGGTGGGCTCAGGTCAAGCTGAATTGCTCTGTGCTCTGGGTTTTGCTGTGCCAGTCCCTGGAGCTGGGACAGCCCTTCTGAGGATCCCAGTGCCCTCCTAGGGGCTACTGAGTGGTGATATCATTTTCCACATCATCTGTAAAGACTGTGTGATCCTGTATTTTGTCCCACTGACTACAGCCTATCCCTGGCTTTCTGCATCTTCCATGGAAGTGCTTTTTAACTCTCATTCTGGAAACACAAGCCAAAGTCAACTGGAAACCTTTACTGGCAAGTCAGCCTGTTAATGATCTCCTCTGTGGGAGCTGAGGGTGTAAATGGGTGGTTTAAGGGCCCTGACCCTGATTGGGATCATTATTATTCCCAGGTGATCCTGCTGTGTCATGGGCACAGTTAATGGTATGATAACCTCTTGGTGGGGCAGTGCATGATCTATCAAAGAGCACCAGGAACCAGCAGCAGCTTTGGTTCAGAAGTAACTTCAGCCCAATTTACTGCCAGTCAGTGTGAGAAATGTAAAGACTGAAAGGAATAAACATTGTGGACATTAAATGTAAAGAATCCATCTGAAGAGAAATGACATTGCTTTTTTCCATAAATGTTTAGTAATTATTAAAGAACTAATGCAACCTAATTTTTTTTCACAGTATTGTATTGCTTTTACAGTATCCATAAAAGTGGCATAGGTAAGGACAGATAAGACCCATCACAGGTTGTTGCCCTGTGTTCCGAGAATCGGGGTAATTACTCAGTTCTTTGGGCATTCCAAGCTTCCTTATCTCAGCATCCCAGTGGCCTGATGCTAATCACAGGAGTGCCCTGCAAACCTTTAGCAGGAGGAGCCTCTCCACCTGCACTGCTGGGCTGAGAGAGACCCCCAAGCACCCGATGGGGGTACGTGCTGGTCCTGTGTCCCCAGGTGCTGCTCCTGTGTCCTGGGGTGGCCCTGCTGTGCTTTTTCCCCTCTCTACAGCCTCACCCACGAACACAGCCCCTGCCTGCTCCCCACTCTCCTCCCAGGGCTGCAGGGATGTGTTGGGCTGTACCTGGGGAATGTTTCTCACTGGGTGACTGAGCTGCTGCTGAGCTGGACCAGGGACTGGTCACTGCCAGCATCCCCTGGTCTCTGGCTCAGGACCAGCTCAGATGCACATCGAGTGGATTCAAAAAGCTTGAGTGAAAAGTGGGGGGTTATGAGATGATTGGTTTCTAATTTGTATTTTTAGTGCTAATTCTCCATTGCAGTAACACAGACCCACCTACAAGGTGCTGTAAAGGTGGAGCTGGTGCAGAGCTGGGAATTCAAGGACAGGGATCTTTGCCCTTAGCTTTGCAATGCCCTAAAAACCTCAGAGATAAACACAGCCAAGTGAGGCCCCCGAGCAGGGCTCCTGCTCCCTGCTGTGCCCCTGTGCTCAGACCTGACTTTGCTGGGGGTTCAGGTGGGGGTGGCTGAAGGAACCCAGCGGGTTTGGTGTTCCCCATCGCAGGGAACCAGGCTGCACTTGTACCCAAACGTGCTGAATGGGCTGCAGCTTTTCTGCTGCGTACTTCCTGTTGTTCTTTAATAACACTATTCCTGGAACTGGGGTGACTTCAGTTGTGATACCAAGCAACAACACAACCTTAGCTCTCAAGGGCTGGGAGCCAGTGCCCTTTTGGGATCTTTTTCCCCTTGCAGTTCTGGCACCAGTTTTCATTTCCAGCTCCCTTTGCTTCTGCAGAGTGAGGGGACACCAGCAGCTTTCTGAACAGAAAACTCGGTGCCTGAGTAGCAAGGAGAAAAGGAAACAGTGACAATGGGTCTGGTAAATGTGGAGAAGGAGAGATTATGTCCAGTAAAGCCCCTAAACTCTGAGATGAGCAAGTTTCTTTCACCTTTCGCAGAAAAAGAAGCAACATTTCAAAATAATGGGGGGAGCCCCAGACCACTTCAGTGGAATTGCTCAGTTGGCAAACCTTGCAAAGATAAACCACTCTGCTGATGCTGCCTCTGCTCTCAGTGGAGCTCAGAGGGAGCTGACAGTGTCCTGCTCCTTTCCCAAGCCCAGCTGGAGTGCAGGGCAGTGTGGCTGCACCATCCCTGCTGGCTCCACACGGACCTGCCCAGCACTCGGAGCCCTCCTTGCTCTCCATCCCAGCAGGAAGCTGAAGGCACAGCAGGGCCATAAGGAGCTGGAAATGCTGGCCCAAGAGAGCCCTGGGGCTGGACACCCCAGCCTGGGACATGCTGGTTTGGGGCCAAAATGGTCGTGAGGCAAATGGGGAGTTTTGAAAACAAAGACTGTGCTCTCCCAGGTCTTGGTGGGCCCTGGAGCAGCAGGCTGGCTCCTTGGAAAAGCCAGAAGGAGGTTACAGTGACCCCAGCACCTTGCTGTGGTTTCTGGCAGCTGCTGCTCCCCAGGGCTGGGGCTAACCCTGCCTGACTCAGGAGCCCTCTGCCACCTCTGCTGCCTTGGGCTCCTCTGGGGCTCTGCTGCTTTGTGTGGGATAACCAGGCCTCGAGGCACAGACGTTTCTAGGCCTAAAGACATGATTTAATAAGAGACGTTTCTGGGAAAGCTGGTTTTTTCTCATTTGCTTTTTTGTTGTTCTCATTCTCTGGCTGAGTTTATAAACCCAGGAAATGGCACCTGGCAGATGCTTTGTGAGGGAAATGAGGTCTGAGGTGAGGGACCTACGGGCACTGGGCACCTCTGCATGGCAGCAGCTGAACACACAGGAGCAGAGCTCATGAGGGACAAGAGGCCCAGGTGCAGCTACAAGGGGAGGAAAGCAAAAGATCCTGATAATTTAAACAAGGGACCATCTGAGAGCTACAAATCCAGTCATGGGGATAGGACAGGGATAGCTCAGAGTGATTCAGGTTCCAGCAGCAGGCGGCTTAGTGAGCATGGGGTGCTAAGGAATTTAGAGCACATTAGGGATTGTGCCTCTTCCTGGGAGGAAGGCTAATCCCTGAGCACCCTCCCAGACACAGAAACAGGGCGCTGGAGAAATCCAGGGGAGGTTAAAGGCCTGGTAATCCCCCTGGGGAAAACAGGCTCCAAAACAGCAGGTCCCCAGGAGGGCAGGAGGCAGTGAATGAATTCTGATAAACCACTTTCTGTCCCACGGGCCTGTTTGAGTGATCTGCCACAGGGAGCAGCCCTGGCTTGAACTCCCAGCTGCAATTTCCCCCTTATCTCCAGTGCTGACAGTCACCTGCACGATCATCTTCTGACAGATGTGGTAACTGCAGCCCCTCGGCACAAAGAGAAACAGGCTGGACAGCTCTGTCATTTGAGCTATTTTTCTGCAGCCATGGGATCTCAGCCTCCATTTCTCCATCCTCCCCATTTGGGGATATTCTCCACGTGCCACCACCACAGTGAAGTGGGACGTGCCATATTCACCTCAGCTATGTGACAGATGACAGAAATCACCTTTAATCCCTTACCACCCACTGCACAGCCTTGTGGCACCTCTGGTGCCTGGAGGGCCTGGTGCCCAGAAAGATGGTATTGATTCTTTATCCTATATCCTGGAACCATTCCATGTGTCCTGGTTTTAAATCTGCACCATGAGGTACAAAGTCAAATTTGCTGGAGAGGCCCAGTTACAAGGGATTACTTTTCCTTATTGTTCTTCCCTCTCCCTTGGTGCTGTTGCAGGCAGTGGGTGATGGACACAAATGGAGTGGGCGCTGTGCAGGGACCTGAGTTTAAGGTGAAATCACCCAGAGTCGTGCTGGGCCCTGCTCTCTCCCTGTCCCCTCGCCCCCTGGCTCTACTCGGGGCTGTTCCTCACACCCAGCGCTGTCGTGCTCTGTGTGCCACCTCCCCTCTCAGCTCCGCACCAGCCGTGCCCCGGCGCTGTCCGTGCCCCGCGGTGGCACTTTGCCATCACAGCCTCTCTGTGATCGCAGCCGGCGCTGGCCCCTGTCATCCTCACACCTGGCTTTTGTAATCGAGCATTGCCTCTCGTGCCAAGATACCAGCGGCATTCCCGGGAGCCTCCTGGGACCAGCCGCGGGCACTCGGCCGGGTTCCCCGGGTGTAAACACAGCGGAGCGGGGATCAGCTCCAGGGCACTGCCCGCCGGCCAAGGCTCGCTGCCCAGCCCTTGACACTGTTCCACTGACTCAGCCGAGGCTTGGAGCAGCTGACAGAAATGATAGAAGGCTCTCAAATCCTGAGTGGCAGGGGATGAATAATGGTTGGATTTATTGTTTTGTTCTAAAGGCAGGCGGGCATGCAGTGAAACTAGCAGATGTCAGGTTCAATGTCCACAAAAGGAGGCGTTTTCTTTGCGCCAGGTGCAGCAAAACCGTGCGGGATTCATTATTTCAGGATTTACGGGCTTTACACAGGCTCAAAAGCCAACCAGACAAGACCACGAAAGAGAAATCCATTGAGATCTCCGAGCACAAAGGCACATTGTCGGCTCTGGCCGTGCCTGAGCCATGAGTCACCAGAGGCGGGGAAATGTCTCTACCCGCTTGCTCCGCTCTTTATCCTCAACCCCGGGCACCGCTGTGGCCCGGCGAGGGCTGGAGGCAGATGGGGCGTGATGGAGCTGTGCTTGAGGGAGCACGGCAGGTCATGCGTGAGCCTCGCATCACCCCGGAGCTGCCTCCTCCCCGAGCAGCTCCGCGGGGCGCGCACCTGGCACGGGCAGCTGCGGCAATAAAAGCTGTTCCCAGTGCTATCACTTCCAGGTGTCGTTTGGAGAGGGTGCGATTGCTCTGTTGTGGCTCGGGAGTGCAAAGGTAGGAGCCTTATCAGCGGGATCCGGAGCTGCTCCCGTGAACACACCCGTGCTTTCGGCTCCCGGCGGGGGCAGCCGCCCGTGCCGGGCGCGGCTCCGGGACCTCCCCGAGTCCTGCCCAAAGGTAATTTTATGTCACGGCGTGCCGTGTCCCCCGAGTCTCCCAGGCGAGGCTTTGGGAGGCGTGGGAAGTGCTGCGCTGCGCAGAGATCGTTTCCCGATTGCGCACACTTCCCAAAGACACCTGCGGGCGGCCGATAACAGGCGCTGACTGGAAATAACGCCGCGGCGGCACTTTGGTGTCCGACCAGCGGCTGCCAATGAATCACTGAATCACAGAATAGCTGGGGTGGGACGGAACCACTGGAGATCGTCCAGTCCAGCCCCCTGCCTAGACAGGGTCACCCGGAGCAGGTGGCACAGGAACGCTTTCAGGTGGGTTTGGGATGTCTCCAGAGAGAGAAAAATCCACGACCTCCCTGTGCAGCAAAGAACAGCAAAATGGGAAAAGTGTTCTCCCGCTCTGCTGCCATGTGCCATGGAAAACTCCACTTGTGTCCATCAGAGCTGTCCCTAAAACACCCATCTGACGGTCTGGGTACCACAGACACCGCTCCAGAGCCAGGGGCTGGCTCCCTGCTCCTGCACGGGCACCTGCTCCGCCTGCCACGGCGGCCGACAGCCCAAGGGTGACCCCGCAAGGCGTTTATCGATCCTGTCCTGGGCTGGCACCAGACGGACCAGTCCGGGATGGGGGAATGGGTATATATGGGTGTTTTGTGTGTTTTGGCATTCTGTGTCCGTCACCATGGCTCGTGTCCCGGGCCGGGGGTCTCCCGTGTGAGGGGAGGGGGAGGCCCGGCCGCTTCCCGGCCCGGGGGTGCGGCACCACCTCGGGTCACATCACCGTGCCCGGGTCCCGCCGCTGTC
Source organism: Passer domesticus (assembly GCF_036417665.1). Taxonomy (NCBI): domain Eukaryota; kingdom Metazoa; phylum Chordata; class Aves; order Passeriformes; family Passeridae; genus Passer; species Passer domesticus. The sequence continues at coordinate 3,663,955 of NC_087491.1, forward strand.
GCCGGGCAGCGGGGGCGGAGCGCTGGCCCCGGCCCGCAGCCGGCCCGGAGCGGAGCGGGGCGGCCCCGGCGCAGCTCCGGCCCCGCCCCGGCCCCGCGGGACGGCCCTGCCCGGCCCGGGGGCGGTGCCGCGGGGCCGCCCCGGTGCGGCGGGGCCCGGCCCGCAGAGCCCCAGCGCCGCCGCCATGAGCAGCGCGGAGCCGCCGCTCGGCGCCGGGCCGCGGGCAGCGCCCGCCTGGCAGCGGGAGATCCTGGAGCGCAAGCGGGCCAAGCTGGCCGGGGCGGGCGGCGAGCCCGAGCCCCCGGCCGGGGAGCGGCTGGTGGTGGCGGAGAGCCTGGGCCCGCTCCGCGAGAACCCCTTCATGCGGCTGGAGAGCGAGCGGCGCCGGCTGCGGCAGGGGCGGCCCGGGCCCGGCGGCGCGGCGCGGCCGCTGCAGCAGCTGCTGGAGCTGTACAGCGCCGTGCCCGGCATCCGCACCATCCGCGCCGACAACATCCTCATCATCGAGTCTCGCGCCGACCCCGCCGCCTGCTTCGCCGCGGGGGATGCGCCGCCCGCCCGCCGCCGGGACGCGGCCGGCGCCGACCCGCTGCGGGAGCTGCTGGCCCGGCGCGGCGCCGCGCTCGCCGAGATCCGCGCCGACCAGGTCGTCATCTACGAGACGGCC